>NC_047533.1:10838661-11172411 GCF_012275295.1 Melopsittacus undulatus | reverse complement strand
TTAAGTTCATCCAGCTATAGAAAACATCTGAAAATAACCTGAAGCTATTTTTCTTTCTTTCAAACGCTCAATCTTTTAAGGGGAGGTGGCTCTTCTTTGCTGGGTGGAGTCAAGTATTACTTTTCATTTGGTGCATACTCTACCGTACATTGAAATCATATTCATTCTTTAACTTCATCTTTCATGAACAAAAACAAACTAATAAAAGCCTTTGGAAGAACTCACCATGCGAATAAACTATTTCACTATTACAGAGGCTTAAATCATCACTTAGAAATAGCTTTACATACTTGCAACTGAACTTATTCAAATAAAATATCTAGTTACAAATTTATTTCACACACCCTTTTCCAAAGAACATTCAAATTTGTTTCAATCCCTAGAGCCTGCTCTTGGATGGACTTTTTTTATTATTATAGAGTCCTCTAGAAAAGCATGAAGTCTCTGTGGTTTGGATTTGAAAACAACATTGTAATTCCAAGACTACTATTGTTCTTAGGCTTTGTAAAATCTGTAGTTGTCACTTAGGTACCCACCTTTGTTTGGAACCTGCAGGACCTCAGAAGTGGGATTTAATAAAAAGAAGGCACAATATATGCCACTAGCATGCCACTGTCAATAGGAAATACCAAGATGATGACAAAGTGTCTTAGAACTCACACATCAGAGTTTGCCAGGATAAGTACTTTAATGAGACAGTGGATAAAGCTGAAGCAATAAATAACAAACTATTTAAAATAGTGTCATATCTTTTACAAGAATGTGACGAAAATATGCAATTTACTAAAAATTTGAAAATAAGGTTTTGTGACTTCATACTAGCAACATGGAGAGGATTTCAAACAGCAACCTTTAGAGACATGCTTCTGGGCTTGTTTACATGTTCTGAGGAAATCTGAATGTCTCATTAACTAATGGTAACAAATTGAAAAGGGCTAAATGCGCTACTGAGGGTAGGGTAAGAATTCAAATCATGTTGGGAAAGGAAACATGTTAAAGACCTGTGTTATGGAAAATAAATGTGGAATCAGGAATAGAGGCTGGTTGACAGAAGAGGATGAGGAATTGTAATAGGTGACAAGTCAGACATGAATAAACATGCCTTAGTGTAAAAATGGCACACTTCAAATCATCAGAGGTGTCACAGACAACACACAAATATATTCTCTGTCCAGAATGATCCTGGATGAAGAACGGTATCCAGTTTAGGCACAACACAAGAAAGATATCAACAAATTAGAGTACAAAGAGGAACAATAAGACTGATAAGAAGTTTAGAAAAGATGACTTTGAGGAAGGGTTGAAGGAGCAATGTTTGTTTAGTCTAGAACAGACTGAGGGCAGACATGACAGTCTTCACAATGCAAAAGACTTTAACAAAGAAGATAGCTCTTCTGATCTGCAGGGGAAAGGGAAATAAGTTTTATACTGTGTATTTTCATAATAGTAATGAAGTACCAGAATCTGTCACATAAAGGAAGTCTCTTTCATTGCAGATTTTAATAATAAGTTAGATAAAAAGTTTTTTCTGATTTTTTTATCCTGGTTGTAGGTATTTCTGCCTCAGGCACCAGGGTTGCACTGGATCCCTGGAGATCCTTATGATCCCTTGCATTTTCATGCTTTCAAGATTCTACTTGACAAAATAGAACAGCTTAATCTATGGAGGGATCAAAAGATCTCTGTCTGTAAATGTCCCAGAGCCTAGTGGGTATAAGTCAAAGGATATGATGATTCAGACTCTTTTATGTTTAGCTGTCTGACCACTAAAAAGCATTATTTCATTTGGTTATGTTCTCTATGAACAAACCATGCTTATATCACCATAGTGAGAGATAGGGGAAACCTGTTTTCTTTCAATTTTGTAAGGTTATAGCTGTTTCTTTCGTACTGTCAGTGCTGATGTGTATCTGACCAGTGTCAAAGCTGTAAGCATACATGGGATTTAATCAGGCTGAAGAGTTCAGAAGAGATGTTGAATGGTGGTTATACCAAAACACTGGATTGATGCTTAGTAAGGAATCCCCATATCCTACAGTGACTGAATAGGCTTTGGTATTCCCAAGCTAAACAATAAAAAATCTTTTTGGAAGATTTAGCTTTTTCATTGTATTATTCTTGTGCTCAGACAAGCTTAGTGCTTGTGAATGAAAGCAGATATGACAGCAAAAGAGACAGACATAATTTCTTTATCTGTGCAGGCACAGCATGAAATACAGTGGCAGTGCTGATGCTAAAAGGCTTTCTCAGTTTATGGGAGGATAGTTTTGTCTTCAGGCTGATGCAGAACAATTACTTACCAAGACTGACAATTCTGATAGTGGTGCCTGTCCACTAGGAAATGAGATTGAGAAAGGAGTGTAGAATAATGAACAGCTGTCACTAATGTCATGGACTTTAAACCCATAATTTAGAACAGAAATGTAACATCCAATGTCTGTTCAGCAATCCATTTCCACTACTAAAACATTTTTTACGAGCAGAAGTGTTTTATAGGCACAGTTTTATTTCAGATGAATGTAATGCTCCCTAATTTTAACTGAAAAAATGCAGCTACTTCCAGAATTTTACAATATTTATCAGGAAGAATAAAATTCAATAGTGGATCAAACATGACACAATCTGTTCCAGTAATTTTTCATATGTTTCTGCTGGCTTATATCTCTTTTCCATCCCTCATCCTCAATGAAAATACTTCAAAGTACTATTGTGTGGGCTAGCCTGATGAATGAATAGGTCAGATATTAGGCACCTGACACCAAAGCTCCAGTCCTCCAAATTCATGCTTATCAGCTGCCAAAGCATTCTGAAGCCCATAGACACACATTTGCCTACTGGATTCTCCCGACTAGATGTTCCTTCTATGGTATAACCATAGTTCCTACATCGTGGGTATCTCAAACCTAATTCCTAAGTCCTATCAGGGTCTGTTAACAAGACATTCCTTTGTTTATTTTGGTTGATATTTCAATCCAGAAAGTGGTTTCAAACTGGTTAAGAAATCAGTCTTTTAAAAAGAATAACTGAAGGAGGTTACTCTCCCTAACCATCAGGCACTGTTAATTTTGGGGCAGTGGTAATAGAAAATTGGGAATGTTCTATCCATATGTTCCTAATGGGCTGATTAGACTGAAATCACAGAGTTGTCTCTGGCTTTGTGATTTACCGTAAACTGATGAACATCACTACTGAATGCCTTACTATTCATCCTAAGGTTCCAGATAATCTTATGTGAGCTTTGCAGTTCCTAAAGCAGGTTCTTATTGGAAGAAAAGCTTCCTTTTGGAAGTCACAACAGTAAAACAGCAGGGCAGCTACCAGATCCGTACCTTTGCTGGCTCTTGGTTGTATGAAAACCACAATGATTCCAGTGTTGTAAACTTCCATTACACATCCAATTGACTTTGTTGATTGACCTACAATGGCCTTTCAGCTTTGGGCACTGTGGTTTGAAGTTGATGACAACTCAGGCAAACACCCTAAAGACTAAAAGACAACTGCTTTTTTCAGTGAGTACAGTATTACTCTAGCAACACTGGGAAGCTTACAAAGATACAATCAACAATTCTACAGTATCAACTCAATAACATGCAACAGATTATCTGTATCACTACATACCTCCAAAATCTAGACTAATGAGAGCTTTCTTGTGTTTAATTGGCCGAGTTCATGCTACTGTACTACTTTTGCCAGCTGAGAGATTTGTTGTCATTGAGTTTGGTGTCCTATTTCAGGTATAAACCAAGAAACATACTCTAGAAAGTACACCATTTTTAGGCACTGAGTTTATCACTTTCACTGCCAAGGAAAATATTTTCAAAATCGAAAACCACACAGGCTTTATTCTCATACTTGTTGAAAAAAAATTTCCACTGCTATACAAACACACCCGTGAGCACAAATCCTCAGTGAGGTAATGGCAAAGCTCAGAAGCAAGTCTGCATGAACTGAGACTTGCTTTATAGGCTGGGTGGCAGACTGCTGTCTTACACATAGGCTAGACATAAGCTGGCAATAGATTTTTTTTAATCACTGCATTCAGGTTTTAGTTCTGTTTGCTGTTATTTATAGAATATGCCTATCAGAAGCCTTTGATCTTAATTATTATCTCCTAATTACTCTTACTGAGATACTTTAATTGTAATGGATATCTGTATTTGTGCCTGAGACTAATGAACAAAAAAGACAACACTGAGGCTATGGTTTTCAACCATCATGCTTGCCCTTACATGGCATAAGGGAGAATGTGGTCCTGGTTCTGTTATTAAGATAGCTAGTCTACTGCTGTACACAGTACGTTTTTGGATTTTTTTAATAAAAAAAAAAATACTCTCGTTTTGGTCAAAAAAGTGTATAAAATATTGGGAAAATAAAGTATTCGGTATATTTCATTTTAGAAATGTGTAGAATTTTTGCTTTTCTATAGAAATGGTGACTTAGTGTTGACAAAGGAGTGAAGACTAGTAAATTCCTTTCTTTGCCCTTCTGTTTTCACTGCAAATGTACTTTTTTTTATCGAGTGTAACCTGAAAATCCAACAATTCCAAGTGCACCCTCAGGCAAAATAGCTATTACCACATAATATATAAATATATTTACATTTATATATTATATAAAAGTCATCTCCTTTTATATATTTTTATATATTTTGTCTGTGGTTTTCATAAAACCAGATTCCTGAGGACAATTTGATCTTTTTACAAGGGAAGATTTCTCCGGACTTATGAGCCATTTTGAGTTATGAAATTATACCAGTGCTGATTGTGTTTGCCCATGGAAAATGTTGACCTACATCACGAAGCCTGAAAGAAAACAAGTCCCATTTTCTGTAGGAGAGAATTATGCAGCTGGTTGTAAGATAACAGCTTATGTAAATGTGCTTCTAACCTCTCACATAAACAGCTTCTGGGATTTTTACCAGGATTACCCAGACGGAACAGAGCAGATACCACAAAGAACAGAGATCCCCAAAGCCTGCAAAGAGAACCAAAAATTACCACTAAGAGCTATGGAATGAAATTCCTTTGATACAGATGTATATGTACTTTTGGATGTGCCCACAAAGTTATCTTTGTAGAATGAAAACCTTAATCACCTTCCCATAATAGTTATAATCTAATAGAAAAGGTGGCACAACTATTGAGAATTAGAAGCAACAGCTAATGATAGATGTGAGCAACAGAAAAAGCCACACCATACTGGAGCTTCTAAGAAAGTCACAGAGCCACCAGTGAAAGCAGAATGAGTAAGGAACACATCATTCAAAACAAAACAAGAAACCTAAAAAAAGCCCTCAAATGACCATTATGAGTAGCACAGCATACACTGGAGAAACCACCATTTCAAAGAAGTTTATGGCTACAGAAATTCAGAGCTTCTTTCAGTCCTTCCGTTCAGGTCTGGACATCTTTGACAGAAGTTATGCATAAGGCAGCTTCTTCACAAGCTCTTTGAGAAGGCAAACACATGCAGTCTCTTTCCCTGAGAACTTACACAGTGATGTCCTAAAAATGCTTAATGTGAACAGAGCTCTTACCTGCTATGGTTCTTTGGGAAATGAAATGTCTTAAAGTGTAAGAATCTGGGGGAAAAAAAAGAGTGTATTGCCATTATCTGAAGGGGGCCTACAAGGATGCTGGAGACGGACTCTTCATGCCAGGACAAGGGGTGGTAGGTTTAAACTTAAACAGGAGAAATTCAGGGTAGATACAAGAAAGAAGTTCTTTATTGTGAGGGTGGTGAGCGACTGGATCTGGCTGCCCAAAGAAGTGGTAAATGCCCCATCCCTGGCAGTGCTCAAGGCTGGGCCAGACAGAGATTTGGGTGACATGGTTTACTGTGAGGTGTCCCTGCCCATGGCAGGGGGGTTGAAACTGGATAATCTTAAGGCTCTTTCCAACCCAAACCATTCTATGATTATATGATTATATGTATGTGTTTCTGATTGGGTTTTTATCTACAAGAAAACAAGTTACCTTTTGACTCAGACATGTGTTGAATGAAAAGTGACTCTCCTGAGTCTACCTGAGTGCTGCTTTATTAGTCTCTGAGAAAAAGACATTTAAAAATGAAGAACACACTGGTAGTAAGTTTAGGATAGTGTAACTTAATTATTTACTTATTTTTTAAGATGATCTCTGCCTCCCTATGAAATCTATAACGGTAGCACTGGACTAAAGGATAACAAGTCTAATATGAAAAAAAATAAGAGAGCATACAAAAAAAACAGCTGAACTATGTATATGATCAAAAAATGGTAACAATTTATCTGTCTATAGCATGTCAGATAATTTCTAGGTCAAAACCAAAATGAAAGACCAGAATTCCTACTACAGCAAAATTCTTCATTATGCTCCACTATAACATGGTAATTTTTGGAATTATTATTGCGTAGAATAAATATTCTCCTATCTATCAGGGTTTCAAACTCATCAGTGAAGAGGCCTGATCCAATGCCAAATGGAAAAACTAGTACAGACTTGAGCTGAAACAGTCCTTGGAGGAGGAAGCCTGTTGTGAATAAAGCTGCTTCCTTATGGTGTGGCTTTCTTTGAATGGGTGCTTATCTCCACAATTAAAACTGTTTTCATATGCGAGGTTCATTAACTGCTGTGGATCCTAATGTAGCAGACATACCGAAAGTTCTACATTACCTTCTTTGCTCTGTGGCAAAAGCATGGTTGCTACATCTCAAGTAATCTACTCACAACTACTTGCTGAAGGGATTTTAGCAACATTGTTGAAAGAATGAGTGAGAAACAACAAATATTTATAATTAAAATGTATAATTTGAATACCAAACTAGGATATTGAGGAGAATACAGGCAAAAATAACACAAATGTTGCTAGTGTTTTCTAAAGGAGAGAGATCAGAGCAGTTCAAGGTTCTTAGTTTCACACACATACACAGAAATAATTTTAGGTTCTGTCTGAAATTATAATTTCTTCCATCCCACAATCCGATTGGTATCATCAGTTTGTTACTGATGCAGTGGAATGGAATTGATGACACAGGAGGATCATTGCCCAACCCAAATAAGTCTATGTAATCAATTTTTTAGCTAACACAGATTTTCCTGCCTTTCTGGTAACCCTTGCTATGCAGGATATGTTCCTTTCTTAAGGGAAGAGATATTCCTTACATTAAAAAAAACATGGCCCTTTGAATGCAAATAAAATGACTAATGCCTCTTGAAGCTCATAGTGGTTCCATGCAGTAACTTAAATGAGAGGCTCTTAGTTCATCTGTGACTGAAAACCAAAACCAGATGGATTAGCTTGTTAGAGTTCTCACAAAACAGAGCTATGAGTTATGGTCATGGTGGGGAATACATTTATTTTTCAGTTGCCTTATTTCAAGCTTTACTTTTAGCTGTTTCATTATACTAGGCTTTTAGAAAATTGTTGCATCTAATCTCTTCTAAAAAGTTTTACTGAGTAAGAGGGAAGGAGAGATGTTATTTTCAAATGTAAAACTGTAGCTAAAAGATGAGACACAAGTTTGCTAGGGACAATTCATAAAACCTACATGTTCTACTACTCTTCTATCAAAGAGGAGCCTGTGTTAAAACAACAGGAAAGAGATACTGGTCTCCTTTTAAAAGCATATTTTTTTTTGAGTCTTTGCATGAATTTAGGACTAATGCTGTTCATTGCTCACATTGTGCACATGAACACGCCTAGTGAAACAATCTCGTCAAGGGGATTTGGCAGGAAGATACCAACAGTGTGGATTGCAATGGGCATTATCAGGAAACTATCAGTTAGATGGAATCATAGAATCATAGAATCATTTGGGTTGGAAACGACTTCAAGATCATCTAGTTCCAACCCTCCCGCCATGGGAAGGGATGTCTCACACTAGACCATATACCTAGAATGGTTAGGACACTACAATTGTATGCATGCCAAGAAGCACAAATTTATACGTGTAAGAAAGTTTTAATAGGCAAATGGCATGTATTGCATTTCAACTCGCAAATGCATTTTTTTGGTTATAAAAAGCTTCCGCTCTGAGTGTTCTGGCAGCTGAAATGTGCTTTTGAGTCCCACTGCTGTTCACACTGGAGTCAGTGGTAAGGCCTCCACTGCTGTCAAGTGAGGGAGTAGATTTATTGGAACATTCAGCACCTTTTCAGAACACTCCATCCCCTCTCAAATGTCTTTGTATCCTGTAAGCAGTGTTGATGCTGACAGAAAAGTCCCTGACAGAAATTCCTGAAAAGGTTCATCAGGACTCATCACATTTTTCCACTACATAATATGTCTCAACTATAACTGTTAGGGTAATTGCCATGCCTCAGCTCTCTGCTGTTTGGGTTATTGGAGCTGGCAAGCTGAATCAAACTTTATGTGTAGTATTATAAAATCTGAGTCTTGCTTACATACCTAGTATCAACTTCTTGGTTTTATTTGGGATGTAGATATCTATCTACAGGACTGAGATATCAAACAGCCATTAGATGAGAGTAAGCTTTGATTTTGACTAGTTTCACTGTTATTTAAAGGGAAATAATGCAGTCTGGATAGTGTCAATTTGCAGTGCTATTCAGTCTCACAAGCTGTTACCTTTATTACACATAGCTGAGCTGATTCCCATCCAAACCCATGGAAAGACTGCCAGTGTGTTCTGTGAAAGATGAACTACGTCCTCTCTAGGCTCTCAAATGAAACAAGACACAATGCATGTGATTCCCCTCACCTAACTTCAAGGACTGAATTCAACTAAGTATCAGTGCAGACTGCAATTTTTTCCACCATGTATAAGAGGCATCTGCATAGGATTGCCAGGAACAACAGGGCATATGAGAAAGCTATGCACTTCTGGAGTGTCAGTACCCTTTCGCAGAACAGATGGAATACCCTGGAGCAGCTCAAATAGCAGTAGATCTTAGTAGTCCTGAGAAGTTTCAATGTACATGTCTATATGTAATTTGGGTGTCCAGGGTAATCTTAGTATCAATTGAGTTAACATATATCAGTAAAATACAGATAATTATTTGTTTAATCTGAAAGCAGACACCCACATTTGATCAAATGAATTACGTCTTAAACTCCACTGACAAAATTCATCAAATGAACTAAATGTTCAGCACTGGGAGAGCTGTCAGACTGAAGAAACAGACAGTTTATTAAGGCATCTAGGTTCCGTACACATCTTGCCTTTTCACTAGCTAACTCAATTTCATCTTCTTAGTTGTGTTTTGAAAGTTGCATTTGTATCATGGAATTTGTAATAACTCTGGGAATTTTAGCCTGTTTAGAACCTAGTTACCAGCTGTTCATTTAAAGGCTTCTAAAATCATAAGGCACTTCCTTCAAGTTAGCTGCTATACAAACTTAGATTATGATCTGTTCAGGTCTTGCAAAGTAATACAGGCCTAGAGTGGCTACAATCTGAATGGAAGCTGTGATGATCTTGAAGAACTGCCAGGTGCTGCAGGAGAATCATGGTAGTGATTCAGAAGATGGCAGTCTTCCCTCCAAGTCAGTATCAAACCAGCATCCAATGTGTGTCAAAGAGACTCTATTGCAGAGGAAGATAAACTTGACTCTTGGTGACCTGTGGCTAATTAAAGATCTCATGGAACATTTCACATTACCCTGGGTGTCCTGGACAGATTATACAGTATTAGTAAAAACAAATCTAGAACCCTTTGGATCTAGTTTTGCATTCCTCACTCTGAATTGGGTGCCAGGATCTCTCCTAGTGTCTTCTGAATCCAAATAAGTTCTACCAGCTAAAAGCTGCATAGAATTTGGCTCTAGAATCAGTTCCTTTCTAGATCTGGTGTCAGCTGTTCATTGCGAAATTCACCAGAAGAAGCAGATGGGCTTTGGTTCTGGTTTGGTTTTGACACTGTCAGGTGAGTAGGAGTTATTTGAACTCCAAAGACAGCAGGGGAAATCCAAAAGCAACTTAAATCCCAAGTGTTTCTGTCCACAAGCAGATGGTTTCAGACCACTATGATTAAAAAGCCTGTATAACAGAGCATCAGTTACAATAGAAAAACATATTTTTGGCACTCAGTGCATTCCAAGAAAAAAGCATTATAAAAATGAGGAAAAAAACATTTTAGTGTTGCTAAATCATATTTACTCACCAAATATTGATACCAGATATGTTGCTGGTTGTTGATAAAAACATTTCAGCATGATAAATGCTTTCATAGAAAAGTTTTTGTGAAACATATTGTAAGATGTGGAATGCTTAATAGAAGAATAAATAGCAGAACAGATTGGTTTATTTTTGAACAAGCAAAACTTTTGAAAGTATCTTGAGCAAGAGATGTAGGGACAAATATCATCACAATTCAGTAGGTTGGTTGTACCCTGAGGACTGGATATGACAGACATACTTGGCTGATTTAGAAAACTAAAATTTTAGGATACTTGTACTAAGTATCTGAAATACCAGTATGAATTTGCACTGAAAGTCACAGCTTGTTCCTAAGCTATCTGACATACATATATGCAGGAAAAGCACAAGTATTTACAGGACTTTACTAGAATTATCCTACTCAGCTGAATAT
This sequence comes from Melopsittacus undulatus, assembly GCF_012275295.1. Classification (NCBI taxonomy): domain Eukaryota; kingdom Metazoa; phylum Chordata; class Aves; order Psittaciformes; family Psittaculidae; genus Melopsittacus; species Melopsittacus undulatus. The sequence continues at coordinate 11,161,879 of NC_047533.1, read as the reverse complement.
CCTAAACATGAGACTGGAGGAACCATCTTTCACATGGACTCTTGCATTTTTACAGTCAGAGAAAATGACGGGAGCTATCAAGGACAATTGATTGTCTAAAAATTTTAAAAAGGAGATGCAGGTTGAAATTCCCTGAGTGAAAGCGGTCCAGAATCCAGAATTCTGTTTCTTTCTTCCAAGATGAGTTCTCCAATCAATATATTGCTCTATAAAACATGAACAAATCTCCTTCTCCTTCAGCAGACCTTCTGAAGAAAAGAATTAGGCAAATGTGCTGTCAAAGATGACACTGATATGCCTAAGTGGCAGAAGCAACTTCAGTCCTGAATTTGTTTCACCACAGTGACTGCCAACTCAGCCTGCTTCTAAAATTCTCATCTACCTGGTTGCGAGGAATTCCATCTCCTCTCGGTTGCCCATGTCTTTGTGGCACAGTGTAATGCCAAGCACCTCCTCTACCACCTCTGAAAACTGACACTTTCCCTAATCCTACTAACAGAAGATTTGTGGATGTTGTGGTTTAAGCCCAGCCAGCAACCCAGAACCACACAGCTGCTCTCTCATTCTCCCTCCCCCCTCGTCTCCATCTCCCGGAGGGATGGGGAGGAGAATCCAAAGAATGTAACTCCCACAGATTGAGATAAGAACAGTACAATAACTGAGGTATAACACAAAACCACTACTGCTACCACCAATAATAACAATGATAAAGGAAATAACAAGAGAAGAGAATACAACCGCTCACCACCTGCCAACCGATACCCATCAAGACCTGAGCAGTGATCTAGCCCTTCCGGGTAACCACCCCCAGTTTCTATACTGGGCATGATGTGCTGTGGTGTGGAATACCTCTTTGGCTAGTTTGGGTCAGGTGTTCTGTCTCTGCTTCCTCCTGGCAGTCTTCTGTCAGTGCATTCTTGCTTCCAAATTATTAAGAATGGCTGGGGAGACATGGATCAGACCACGAAGATATGAGACTCTTTAAGCTGACTGAATGGCAGCTCAACAGAGAGAAGAGTCTGGAAGTTGGGACCTGACAGCTTCACTACTGTTGCTATTTAATACCAAAAAACTGGCAGATACCTAAAGAACCTGTCCTTCTAACTTATCTTGCCAAAAAAGTCCAAAATGGAAAGGTTTGTCTGTGGACATGCTTCATGAGTCAGTACACTGAATTTCTGAATCCTTGTTTTCTCTTGCAACCAAGAACATGGTATTTAAGTTTCTTTTCAGATTTGATCTCAACAGCAAATACTGTTATATTCATCTTGCTCTCTTCCATATGTAGTCACTGCTCTTTCCTAACAACTCTGAAATGCAGCTGCTCCATGACAAGTAAAGGATGTGAAAATAGGCATGCATGACTCCTTGACTAGTAAAATTTTCCAAAGACTGGGCCAGGAGCACACAGAAGTCCTGGGGATAGCAGTAAATATACATTCCCTTGGGTTCTTTGGAGTGGAGAGAAGGCCAGCATCTCCTCTTTTCCTCCCTCACATAAAAAAAAAATTAAAAGAATTTTAAAAAAGCCCTTAAGATCTGTACATTTCCAAATACATTTTATGCTCTGATTTTACTGTAGTAATATGATTCAGTAATTTCATTATGCAAATTCCTCTAACTTAGAGCACCTATTATTTGTTCTTCTTTTATTCAGTCATCACCAAAAACACCCACAACAGTTTTAATCTATTTGGTTAAAGCACATTGATAACAAGAATTTGGTGACAGTACTGATTAAAGCAATCTTTTTCAAACTGTGGGATATTTCATTTAAAAGGCGGTTCTTGGCCCTGAAAGGAAGAGGAGTGTGAAGCAGACGTGAAAGAGGTACAACACCCATCTGTCTTTCAGTGTGGCTTTGATAATGATACACAGAATTTCAACAGGCATCTATGTAGATGGGGTGGCAAGCAGAGAGCCTTGTCATGACCACTAGTGAGTTTTCACAGATAGTCATCCGTGGAGACAAACCAGAGAAATGTGATTAACGAGCTGGAACAACACGATCTTGACGAGTGCTGTAGTTTGTGCTACAGTGTTTCTTCACACTGCACACATCTGTCAGAAACAGGCTCATGAAATCATTTGCCATTTGCTTTATCTGCAGAAACATTCTTTGTGTGCTGACATCATATAAAACGTGCCAGGGTAAGCAAATAAAACCCTATGGCAAACAGCTTGGTCTAACAGTAACACCTGTCTTCTTAACTTGCTTTAGCCACTTATTTCACAGGGCTAAGCTGATAGAAATGCCTACAGCTTGGGTGAGAAGGACCAAAGACCATCTTTTCAGGCTAGCCCTTTCACTCAAAGTTAGTCTGAGTCACAGCATCAGCCAAAGAACTCCCATTTAAAATGCAGTAGTGGTGGCAGGATGAGAAAACTGCTGCTTCCAAACCAGCAGCACTGTCTAGCATGAGAAAAGTCAGTTCAGAAGTGTCCTGTTATTCTTCAAAGATCTGTTTTAAGTCACCATAACTGGGAGAACACTGGCCCTTTGGACTGATCTGGAAAGACCACACTTAAGTTCTTATCTTCTCCACACTTGATCCACTGCTCTCTACTTTATGGTTTCACTCATCCTATCAACCTTTCTATCCTAGGCTCTTAAGTTCTACTAGCTCCCCTCTTTTGCCGTCATTCTGCTTTCACAGAGAAATCTGAGGCAGTGTTATAGTCTTATGCATTGTGCTTAAGTTGTCTTTTTCTTTAATTTCTCAGTATTGCTTTCAAGTTCTAGGCCTCTAACTTAACCCAAAGTTTCTAATTCCTTATGGCAAATCTGGAAAACGTGTTTTTTTAAAACATTAACTACTGCAGTAACTTGAGAGTCTCCATTCCATACTAAAACAATTTTCTAGCTCTCATTTCATGGAAGGAATCTCAAAAACAGTGCTCCCAGGCTTATGAAAAGAAGACAATACAAAGAAACAAAATATAGAGTATTAATTTTAATACTCAGCTCAGGAGCTTGAAAACTTGAGATTAGCAAGACTCCTAAACCCACCTTTCTTCAGCAGTCTTCGTTTGCACTGATTATTTAATTATACCAGTTTGATGCAAAAAGTATTGTGTACCCAAGACAGGCACCATTTTTATGGTCAATCCCCTAACCTCTTCCAACTAAAATTGAACAAGTTGTCCTTTCATGGAGTAGGTAGAATAAAGCTTTCTTCATGAATTTAAACTTATTACTCTGATTTGTAGAATTCATTCTATGTTTGTTTTTGTATTTAATTCTACAATTCTGTTTCAGCCTTGCAATCCTCATCCCTCTTGGCACTCACTATACAGACTGTCTCACAGAAAGATTGGCTGATATCCAGTGACATCCACACCACCCTTCTACAATGCCAAGCCACCATAAAAAGTTTCATAAAATCTGCAGGCCTCTGAACCTTGTTACTCTGCCAGCAAGGAAAAAAAACAGTCAGAGAAATGGGGATGGTATCAACAAGAAAAAATAGGGAAGAGATGAGAGACAGGAGGTTGATCTTGTCTGATCATTTCAGAGAATATCCGTAGTTATATACTGAATACTTAGTGAATACCAATAATGACAGTACAAAGGGAGCAAGTTGGATTGATACATGAAATTTCAACATGTAAGAGAGTAATTTACATGAAGTCTTTTCTTACTTGCTGAATAGAATTTAATAAAATACACTTGGTATACCTCTACTCGCAGTATATTCTCCTGTTGGCAAGATTCTCTAATCTTGCCAATCTTTCCAGGAGATAATACATGCCATCTGGAGGAAATGTTTCTTTACCCCCACCCTCCATCTGTTATATATTTCTCTTTGATCTCCCTACCCTCAGCACTTTATCCTCTGATCATCCCTCGACCTCAAACTCTAGCTCTACAACCATTCTCACTTTCAGTCTCACTGTATTCCTATTCGGGTTTTGCCTTGTGGTTTTATCACAATACTGAAACTACTAGTCTTCAATAGTCTTAACAAAATCCTTCTTCATCTCTAATTCTAATCCACCTTTTTCTTTCTTTTCTCTTGAAATTCTGAGTGAGCTTCCTAAATTAATGTTAGTACTTCTGCTATCTGATTGCATGCCCTTTAATCAGGCAGACTGTCTGCATTACAGTCACAAAATCAGAAAAAAAGTAGGAAGAGAGTTCAAGAGCCTACCTACCCAAGGCAGGATCAGTTCTTTCTAATTTCTGAACAGTAACTATGTAAACTTCCTTATAAAAAAGGCCTTAAAAAAACCAAAGATTCCACATCCTCTCCACAAAATTCAGTTCCAGCACTTTGTTACCTGTATATTTTAAAATATCAGTCCCTTTGTATTAAAAAATGTAGTATCAGTTGTAAAGTTCCCTAGCATCATTTTGAGTCTTTTTCTTCTTGATCTACCCCAGGACAGTTTGTTACTCTCTTCTTTCAGCAACCTTTTACATACTTGAATGCTCTTATCATGTCCTTTTTCTGTATTATTTTAGACTAAACAATTTCAGATCTTTAAAGCTTAGCTTTAAGGCAAATTTCTAAACATGCTTTTGCACTCTTGTGTATTCTCTCCAACTGATTTGCATCTATTTTGAAGCAGCAAATGTAAATCTAAGCACAGAATGCCAACTGAGACCTTACTAGCAATGAGGAAAGAGAAAATACAGAGGGTGGGTTTTTTGATAGTTTTTCTGTTTTGTCTTGGTTAGTAAGATATACAAATGTTCTATGTATTTCAACAAGGGCGAGAGGTTTGGATGGGTTTGGTGTGGGCTGCTGGTCTTTCAGAAAAGCTTGAAAGCTTGTATGTGGTACTGTATTGAATCAGTGAGTCCCTGTTTCATTACTGGATTGTCTGTTACTTGTGCTGAAGTGTAGTACTCTGCACTTGTCCTTACTGAATTGCATCTTATGTACTGGAAATAGTTCTCCATTTAAAAAAAAGAATAATTTTTAATTTCAATTTTTTTCTATTCCTTTGTCTCACAGCCAGCTGCAGTTATAATAAGAACAGTGCTGAGCTCGAGCTATGTTCCTATGGAAATGCCTGACATAATTTCAGTTAGACTATGAAGAACTCACAACTTTTTGGACAGCAGAATTCCAAGAAGTTATACATCATGAAGTCTCACTCAGACTTGAGTGTCTGAATGAAACACTTCAGTGTTTGGTTAGAAAAATATTATCAAAGACAGTATAGAAATATTAGTAATGGCAGTATATGCTTATATACTACAATCTACAAAAAGTCTGCAATCCCTATTATGCTACTATAGATGAAATTAAGGTTTGTGAGACATAGTACATTCTTAGTCATAATATCTGTTAAGTACTACTTTATGGTCTTCTGGAGGCTTGTAAGCCAACTTTATTTTCACTCTACTGTGAACTGCACTTCTGGGTTGCTTCTGACAGTTCATTAAGAGCATTCTAAGGTGACATGTATTGGGCCCAGCCAAGTAGAAAACATCTAAAAGTGACTCTTTCCCTTTAACTCATTCCTGTCAATTTTTTTCTTCTTTCTTTAACCCACTGTATTTCCTTTTGCATGTGCCGGGATCTTGCAGGGTATGTACAGTCACAGGGACACATCAGCTGTGATGAAGTTATTTTAGATTCTATGCAGTTGTTCAACATCAAAGCAGAGCACAGAGCAGAGAAAAGCAAAATCCTATTTACATTTGTGTTCTTCTCCTATTCACTTAGCCATGTATTCGAAGGATAAGGAGTTTCTATGACTCATTATCATTTCCATATGACTGTTTGTTCCACAAATTCGAATCACACAGAGAAATCTATGAGCTTAAGCAGACACACGGTGGGTCTGGCAACATGTCTGAACCCACAAAAGCAGGGTCTGAATTGAAATAAATTTCTCTTTCTTTCAGATAGCCCCACACATACTGAACTGACAGCAGCTGGTGTTGTATCTTTCTTTGGAGAGCTAACAGGAGGTAAGGAACAGTACAGCAGTATTTTTAGAGAACTACAAACTTGGTTATCCTGCTCAGCAGTGACTTAGCCTTAAGTCTGCCTAGTCTACCTACCACCTCTCAGCAGTTAGCTACGTTCTGCAGCTTCAGCCCCAGTAGCTCTTGCTGAATGGCCTTTCATATAGTTTATGTCCTATTAATGGGATATTCCAGAAGCCCCTGTAGAAGGGTGGGCTGCAAAGCAGAAGATCCACATATGATGATGGGTTTGGTATTTATTGTCTTTTTGCTTCTCATAAAACTAAGGATTCTAACACTCTTTGTCAGGAAACAGAATCTTCCAGAGTAGATAGAATATCTACCTACAGCACCAAAACATCAAAGTCCCTGCTCTTGACTAGAAAGATCAGAGAACTGAATCTGAGTCTTCCAAAGCTCAGAAAAACAAAACAAAGCTCTGGTTCTTGGATCTTGTGGAGGGGATAAGCAAAGGGGTCTTTTCTTTCCCTCTTTCATTCTCCATTCTTCCCTCTTCAAACACACGTTTTGACAGAATCTACCCTTTCACACACCCTCACACATCTAACAGCTCTTCCAAACACACAAGTTGTCATGCTTTGTTCCTCTGGATACCTTTCATTTTTATGAATCAGGATTTTCTAATAAAAAGAGGATGTCGGAGAGGGGCTGTTGCTCCCAAACACCTGCTCACATATACACTTACCTTTTCGCTGCAGACCTTATATTTAAAGTTTGAGATAGAATTCCCCCTTCTGCAGCTGGAAAAAGGCTTGTTAAGACTGTGACAGAATTTAAAGCATACAATCAGTTCTGTTACTAACGGTATGAATTTCCTCCCCTGAAGCATACCAACACAAACTGTTCTTTTGGCTAAAAGCAGAGTGAAGAACAGAGCCGGCTGTGGAATTTCCTTCAAATCATCCCGTCTCTGTGCCAAAAGTCCACCTTTTTCTCTTGCATTGAATGCAATGAGTTCAGAATAGCTGTGTATCATGTTAGAGAACAAGCTCTTGATTTTTTTTTTCTTAATTTGCTTTCAATATATTTTGAGAGTATTTCCTGAATACATTTTTTGGACTCCCTAATACTTCCAAAAAATATTTATTGGCACCAGTTTGAGCAGAACACACAGAAGAAAAATGACCCCTGCTTTCAACTACTTTTAGGGATGGGGGGAAAAGGAAGAAAATGTCCTTAAAGGCATATTCATAAAGCACAGCTTGCCTGGCTTACGAAGGCAGCTGAGGAAGTTCTCACTTGGTTTGAACTAATGTGTTTGTGAAATTGTTATTTGTCCCCCACCTCTTCCTTTTTTCTGCAGTGTCCAGTCTTGAAAACAAACTGACAGATGTTCTCTTGGATCAGCTTTTGAGACTTGCAGTGTCAAGAGTGCAAACAGACTTTAGCTGTTTAGCTCAGGAAATGAGATACAGGCAATCTGATAAATAAACAGTATTTATTACTCCAGTTTAAAGTGTGCTTTGGGTTTCTTTTCAAAATACTTCTACAGAGAACTGAGGATGAATATTAAACATGTGCTCCTAATTTAGAGACCTCAATGGCAAGGTCAGAGTGGCCTTTAACTTACACAGTTTGTGTTGTGAGGTTACACCAGAAGTGAAAGTTCCTGAACTTTAACCATATTAAAGAAACAATGATAAGAAATTTGCATTACATAGAAATTTATTCCAAAGAAACTTATAAGACTTATGAGTACACAGAGATAAATCAGAATAATAGAATTTAGGACAGTGTGTGAATTACAACACTTTGTGATTTAAATTGAGACCACAGAGATTTAAATCACTAATACCTAATTGCCCAGTTTCAACTGGGACATGACAGAGTGGAAAATATTCTTATACTCAAATGATTAAGTATGCATTTTAATGGTTTCAGGGTCATAAATTTAGATTTAGGTAATATTTAAATGACATTTCTTTTACCAGCATCATATATATCCCCAGTGTAGCACTAAGCCACTATTTCACTATGTAGTGTCATGTGCCACCCTACTCCTCTGTGATGGCTATGTGGACTACACAGCACAGTACATACCAGCGTCCATGGTTCCAACAACATATATGCAGCCAGGCAAAAGGAGGAATAACCAGGGACCATAAACCTATCCTGCATGTATGCCAGTAGATGCAAACAAGCAGGTACAATGGGACAATTAACCTCATAAGAAGCCAACACGGGCTTTTTTTTCTGTTGTGAGAAAGGGGAGAAGAGGGCTTAGAATGCAGTATATGAGTTTTGGAGCTAACTCCTGATACTTTCCTAAGGGCACAGCAACTACATGCTTCAGTGTCCTTTGGGACTTGTGTAAAACCTCAATTTGTTCCTCAAGAGAGAAGACAGATACCCATTGAGTCACTAGTAACATTTCCTTTGCTTTGGATTTGTCTTGAGGCACCTCCCTTCCAGCTATAAAGTCAGCATCATTTCCACCAGACGGAGGTGATTCAGAACCCATGAACAGTCATTTTTCCAAGTGATGGAGAACTATTACTGAATGAGTTATCATTTAAATAGCTTTTAGTGCCACATTTGAATTTTGAATTAGTTCAAATTACAGTGAAAGATGTTCAACAAGTAGCACTGAGCCATGAAACTTCTTATCCCCTATTCCCAATTACCTGACATTTGGTGTGACTTTCATATTTTTCCTAGCCTTACTCTTTGCATCACACTTATTTTTTTCTTTAATAATGAATTTTGAAAGAAATAAAACAAAAAGTTGCAAAGACTGAGGTATCCCTTATAATTCTTGTTTTATCTCTTATATTAAACAGGAAACTGATCAGTACCCATCAGAATATAATTAAAACCCAGTCCTATACATAGGCTTATCTGAGAGAAATTATGTCATCTGTTTTATTTTGGCTACAAGACAACAGTCAGCAGAAAATACTTTTCAGATTGTTTTTATCCTAAATTAATGAGATGCAGACTGATAAGCCAGTTATGAAAGATTCTGTGAAACTCCCTAAACTCATCAGTCTTAACTACAAACTTAACAAACCAAGTTTAAACTACAAACTCTGCAGTTAAGGTTGCTGTATTTATCTGTGCATATTCATCCTGTTTCCTATATCCCACTTGATGTCTTGAAGTGTGAGTACAGAAGGAGCTAATATGGATACCAATATAACTATGAAAACTTCTGTAGTCTAACAGCAGTAACCCACAGACTGCTATTTGTAACTTGAAACATTTCCCCAAACCTCTTCCCTGTAACTGTCATCATAAATAATGAAAATATTCATGTTACCAACACAGGGAGCCTGTTTCTTTCTGATCCATGTTTTAGACCTTTTAATTTTTATTAGTCTCCCATTTCCTTAAAGGGCAAGTTTATATTAAAACACCGACATTTTTCATCTTTAAATATTGCTCTATAAATAAAGCTATTTAATAAATCTTACCTTTTCAAAAAGTGGCAAGATGTGTTCTATAGCAAAATTTTACTATTTTTTCATCACAGAACATGTGTGTCTTTAGCTATTACATATTCTTGGGGTTTTTTGCTATAAATTAAACTGCAGCTGTTTGAAGAAGCCAGTCTTGTGCCAACTCTGCCCCTGTAACAGAGGGAACAACAAAACACTAACTGTAACAGGGGATTCTGGATGATGCCTCCTGCATCCATGAGATCCTTAATGAAGACAGCATTTCTAACTTCTCCCTTCTTACAACCCCACAGCCAGATGCTGCTGGTTTATGCATACTTAAACCTGGTTCATGGGATCCCATGAGCTTGAGGTAGCACTTTGTATGATCGCATTAGCTTTATCCCTTACATGAAGAAGAGGGAAGGGGGAACTGCAGGGAGAAGTTCAAGGCTGGACGTGTTATACACAGCAAATAAGACTTGCCAAGTTTGGTACAGTCTCCAAATGAGCCATGCCAAAGGTCTTTCTCCTAAAGTCAACTTTTCTCCAAGACAGTTCAACCCATGGCTAAATTAATTAATTTGGAAGTCATGACTGGTTGGTACTTCAGAACAAATGTGTTTTGTTGCTAAAGATGGCATGCACAGACAAGGCTTACTCTGCACCTTATGAAGACTGCATGGGTTATTAGTTAACAGAGCTTGATACAGACACTGTTCCACTTGACAACATCAATGAACACTTTGTGATCAGTAATAGATTAAAAAAAACCACCAAACCTGAAGAATAAAGGCTTTGGCAATACTTTGTTTTTCTCAAAAGCTACCAAATCTTTTGTTGAAGTAAATGATGGCAGGGAGACAAGTGAATCAGCTTTGGGAGTTGAAAATCGTCTTGTACCACTTTCCGTGATGCCATGTGTGAAAAGTGGCTGCAAAGAGCTCAGTTCCATGTGTCTCTACTTCATGAATCCCTGCTAAAAGGGATTCATGGCCAGATGCTGTCGTGTTTAATACCACCACAGGTGCTGACCTCCATTACTCTTTGGTGGCAGTGGTGACAAAAGTCTTTATTAATGCCCACAACATTCAAGACAACCATGAGGGAAGACAAAATGGCTGCAGGCTTTCTGCCCCCCGCACTCACATGGGTCACAGCTGCTCTCGTCACATACAGTCCCTTACACTTGTATGTTTGTCCTTTTTAGCCCACGTCTGGGCTGCTGGTACGGGTGGACCGTCGCACCGGGGCTCAACCCGAGCCCTTCTCCCCTCCGGGCTGTGATTTACCCCCACACGGCACCATCTGCCCCGTTGCCATCTAGCTCAGGGGAGCGCTCTGTCAGCTGCAGTGAGCCTGCCCGCCCCGTCCAGACGGAGGGCTCCCCTGAGCCAGGCCCTCCCCAGCCCGGCGGCCCGCCCGCGGGGAGCCGTCCCTCCCCGGCCGGGGTGGGGCCTGGCCGTCGTTGCCGCCGCGGAGCTCCTGTTGGAGCTGCTGGAGGCGGCGGCGGCGGCCCCGGGCACGTCCCGCATATAACCCTGCCGCTCCGCCCGGCGCCGGCCTCACAGCTTCCCGCAGCCGCTGGGGGACAGCGCTCATCCTGCGCGGCAGCTCGGGCATGGCTCGGCGCCTCAGCCCTGCGAGCTAGTCCTGGGGAGCAGCGCCTCGGACTGAGCTGGCCTCGACTCTGCGGCTCTATACTGAAGCCTCCTTCCTTCATCTCTGCTCGGGGCAGAAGACACTTTCCCGCTCGCGTGTGCATAAAGCCCGGCTTTCCCTTCCCTCGCTGCACCGCGATTGCACCTTCCCCGCCTCCTCCCCTCGGGCCGGGCGGGCTCGCACCCCTTCTCCACCGCTCTCCCCGCAAGCAGCCCGCCGAGGATGCGGGTGTCGCTGCTGAGCCCGTTGCTCCTGCTCTCCCTCAGCGGCAGCCCGGGCGCTACGGAGCTCTCGGCCGCCCGAGCCAAGTGCCCGACCCGCTGCGATGTCTCCAAGTGCCCCAGCCCCAGCTGCCCCAGCGGATACGTCCCCGACCGCTGCAGCTGCTGCCTCATCTGCGCCGCGGGTGAGGGGGACTCGTGCGGCCGCAAGGAGGACCCGCCCTGCGGGGACAGCCTTGACTGCCGCTACCCCATGGGCAAGCGCTTCGCTAAGGGCGTCTGCCAGTGCAGGCTCAGCGCCCAGGTGTGCGGCAGTGACGGCCGGACCTACGACAACATCTGCCAGCTGAAGGCGGTGAGCCGCAAGGCGCTGCAGCACGGCCTGCCCGCTGTCGCCCAGGTCCAGAAGGGAGCCTGTGAATTCGGTAGGAGCATGGTGGGGCCTGCCCGTGGGGCGGAGGGTGAACAGCTGGGTTCAGGATAAGAAATCCCGGTTTTCAGTGATCTGTGAAGATTGGGAGGCCCCAGGGTCAAGGCATCTTGCCCGGCTGTTAGCATTGCTGTGGGGTGTAGGGAAGGGGTATTCGGGTCCTTTCTGAATGGCAGATACCTTCCTTGATGATCCTCAGTGTGGGATAGAAGTTTGAGAAAGTTTCCTCTCAGTAACATGGCTGTGGACACCTTGGCATTGTGCATGCTGCTCCTGCAGCGCTCCCAGGAGCGGGAGGTGAATGCACTTGACAGCATGGATGAGAGCTCAATGGAGGGCATTAGGCTGCAGGGCAGCAGTTGCATCTTTGGCCATCACCTCAAAGCAGGATGTGCTGGCAGGGCAGCAGCACAGTGCAGTACAGTACATTACTGACAACACCATGTTCGTTTCGTGGTATTGGCACTCACTGCTGAGGCATTTTTTGGCATTGTCCATGCAGGCTGCACTGCAGATCCATCACACCATGGCCCACACAAAGCAGAGCAGGGACTTGGGAACACTTGTGCTTTGGTGCCTTCTCTGGTGATATATGGGAGGTTAGTTGTATTCACCTGCTAGGTATCTCTACTCAGAAAATGCCTCTTAAAGCTAAACAGGGCAGAAACCACACCAAGTAGTATCCAAAACACTTAAACCGGAGTCTTTTGCCTGTTTCATTTTCTTTTCACAAGAAGTTTTATGGTCTTGTAGAGAATAAAGTGCTGTAAACCTCCTTTAGGGTTTAGAATGTTGATACTCAGCAGATCAAATGATCTCTTTCCAGTAACATACTAAGGCCTGTGCTCAGATATTGTGATATGCTATGGCAAATTCAGGCATGATGGTTTAAATTCAGAAAGTTTAATAATCACTTAAGTTGGTAATTTTTTATTTATTCTTTAGTATTAAAGTGGTTCACTTTATGGAAGTGTTAATGCTGCTGATATCTTTTCACATACTTACTGGTATTTTAAAGGTTTCCTTCTGCTACCTTTCTCGCAGTGTTCCTGGAAAGAAAAGTCATATGCATGATGGAGTTTTAAATCATGTGTTAGTGTTTCCATTATGTCAGGTGAACCCATAACTATCCTGTTCATTCATAGATAGAAAACTTGCTGAAATTATTGGAAGGGGTAGAGTTGTAGCCTTCTTGTGAATTAGGGTGCCCTTCAGGTATCATGGTCTTGAGAGAAGGTAAGCTGTGGTACAGAGGCGGAGGAGGTCAAATGGTATTCCTAGAGTTCCTTTAGGAGTATCTTGTCAGAGCCAGGGATTGCTCCAGATGCTGGCCTGGTCCTGCAATGATCAGTCTCTCCAGTATTTTGTAGGTATAAATTGCTGTTTGCCTGTTCTTTTTCACATCAGCAGCCATGAGCTTTAATACTTGTAATACTTGGTTGGAACTGATCCACATGAAATAATCAGAATGTTTAACCAAAATGAGTGAGCTAGCCTGCATCTAGGGGCTTACTGAGTGCTTGGGGTTTGGTACATATGACATTTTATTTAAGGAATCCTCCTGAATCTACTGTTAATAGGCTTAGGAATTCAGAGCTCTGATGTAGAAGTCACTTTTTTTTTTCAAGCAACTATTTTAGTGTTCACTTTATTTTGGCTTTATTTTGCAGCCCAGAAAACCTCAGCTTCTGGTTCTTTGTTAAGTTTAAATCTTTTATTCAGTTCTACAGCTGCACAAACTGAAGCTCAAAGAAACCAAGCGTCTCGCCCAAGGTCAGGCTGAGTTGGTGGCTGAGCCAGGAATAGACTCAATTATGGTGTTGGATTTTTTTTTTTCAAACAATAACATGCAATGGCTGTAATGAGAGGTTTAGAACAAAGTCGACAGTTTAATACTACTGTCAAGTTTCTCTCTTCCCTGTTCTTGAAAGGAATCTGGCCTCAGATGACTCAAGAGTTTGAAGGGCTAAGCTGGTTACAAAGTAAATCCAGTTTTACCATTCCTATATTAAACAGTCTCAGATTGTTTTCCAATTCAACCCTTTTACCATTTACCAATTTTAAACATTCCTATATTAAACAATCTCAGATAACAGTAGCCTTACATAGTGTGACTTAGGCCATTTCAAGAACATGCAATGACACTGAGGAGCAGCTTTTGAAATGTCTGTTCCTGTCCATTTCCAGTTGCTTAGCTTTATGCTAAGTTAGATTCTGGCTGTGATAAAACAAAATAGGCTGACAAAATTTAGCTGTGTTTTCCTAGTGACAGAAGACTGGTGGATGGAGATGCATGAAAAAAGAGTGATAAAGGATGCAGGAAAGAAGGAAAGGAGGAAAGAGGTGCCCAGGTTGACTGATAATTCCAAAACTGACTGAATTTAAAATAATTTTGTACTTATTGAAGTTCTGGATTAGCTTGAAGAACACCATTCCAAGATGCAAGTTCTAGGTACGTTGTGTTAAAGGATGTATGTACTGCATAGATATACAGGAACTGGCATTGATGTCCCTCAGTATGCATATACCCTGAAAGCTGTTACTCATAGAGTTAGCTTTATGCACCTGAGCAGACCCACGGACCTCTGAGATTCCAATAGAACAGCCTGCAGAACTCTTAGGCACATTCAAACTGTATGCTACAAATACTATTTTTTCCCCTCTTCAACACTAGGTACCTTAATAATGGTATTTTTTTGAAGCAGCTGGCCTTTTCCTGCCTTCTGTCACCTACTGTGAGAAGGACAAGCTATTACAGGCTAGTGTGTATCTAACAGAATAAACATTTATGCAAGACAACCTCTGTCATCAAAGATCAATAGACCAGTTCTTTCAGATATCTGTTTCTCACTGCAGCAAACATAGCAGTGCCACACACAGATCTGTTAAAGTGTCCTCACTCAAAAGATTCACACAGTCACCTGCAGTCTATAGCCAATTTATGTCAGACTTTCTTGCACAAAGTGCTGTTTATGATCTCTAAGTACAACTTTTCTTAGTACAGTTAATAATTCTCTGCAATTTTTCCTAAAGGTTTCTGTGAAGACAGTTCAGATCTTGAAAGGTTTGTATTTTCTCACCAAGGATGTGGAAACAAAAAAAACCTTTCTTTTTTGAAATTAAGGGTGCTATTTGTCAGTGCAACAAGGAAAACTAAAAGATGGTTTAGAAAACCTTTGAAAAAAGAAGTCCCAGGAAACAAGTACATTGGTTTTAATCCTTTGCAGGGTTCTGCCTGAGGATGTGTCCCCTCTGCACTGTTTAACTGAAGGCACTCGCAGAAAGTTGTCATGCTGTAAAGCTGCACCTGTGTCAGTCAAATACTTGCAAGAGATGAGCCTAAAAGTCCAGTTTTCTAAAATAAGTGTTTGAAATATAGTTGATTCATAAGCAGAGTCTTGGCACGCATTTCTGTGTGAGGTGTTTGGAGTGTTCCTGTACCTAACCTTGAAGATACAGAGGAAAGACTCTGGATATTATTACTTACATTTCTAAGAAATTGAGCCAGTAAGGGATGCTGAAGTCTTATACTGTATTATTGTCATCAAAGCCTTACAGCTTCCTCCAGCTGTATTCAAGGAAATGCAGTGCAAGGTATTGACTAAATACACAAACTCCAGTCATATTCCTTTACTGATCGTTTTCTTCATGTCTTTGAGCTCTTTCAGGTGAGGATGAATGTTGTACAGTGTTTGGTGTATAATTCAGAGTATAGTGCTTCACTGTGTTGTACAGGATCACTAACAGGAAAGATGTTCTTGTTGCATAATCCTTATGAGAATCACTTGGGAAGGAGGAACTAAGAAGCATCTGAAGTCAGTGAGGCGGTGAGGTGTCTGGAAGGCTTATGTTAATCTGTCTCTGGCCGTTGTGATTGCTGCACTGGACAAGGAAACCACTTCAGTGTTGGTTCACCAAATTGTTTTAATCTGTGCAGGGTAGATACCCATTGTATAAACAAGTTGCCTGAACCATAATGTGACACTAAACTCACCGAGGCTTTATGGTCAGTGCACAGCTATGCAATTTGATCTTAATGCTGAATTCATCAGAAAAGCTGCCCATGAACCTATGTTTCCAACAGATGTTTCTGTTTTTTAAGCAGAGATATTATAATCTTTTATTTGTCTTTCATTTCTTCCCATGAAAGCACAGTAGGGACAGTGTTTATCCCTGGTGATCAGATCTGCCAGGTTGCAGGCCTCCCTTAGACATAATAATTTTGCTGAACACACAGATCTTTTCTGAAGCTTGAGTTAAAAGGGGAATGGGGGATCAGCCTTAAAAGAATGAGTTTCCTAGGCTCACAAATTCTTAATGAATATAAAACTGTGGATTTTAATATGATGTATTGTCTTTAAGAAAGCATTGAGTGTGATTTAATTCTTCAGGGAGTAGGTTGGCAAATATTCAGAAACATTCAGTCTTTTGCAAATATAAATTGGTCTAGCTTTATTGTCTTCAAGGGGATTATGACAGTTGTTTCTACTGATTTTTTTTTTTGCAGTTGTCTTCATACTAGGTTAATTCTACAAGTCTGTTGGAGTTTGTTCTGATTTACAGTAGTGTTAATGAGATTGGGGTGAGTCTATTGTCTCTGCAAGAAAGTAAACCAAATGCTGTTAAATGAACTCTTAGCCTGTAGGTAACACTACTATTCAGGAAGAGTCTTAAATTGATAATAAAGATGCTCCTACCTGATAGGCACTCAGCTTTAGCCATGTAAGTCCAATGTAGTTGGAGCCCATAGAACTGGAAATGTAAGGTCTTATTTAACATCTTTAACTCCAGTTTATGCACTTACATCCAAATTTGGATTTTGAGTGTTCTGTGAGAGGAGCTGGAGAGCTTTTTAAGATCTAATCACTTAACTGAAATGATAGGATAAGAGTTCAGAGCTGTTGAAAACTGGTCAATTTGTGGCTATGGAGCAAATTGGGAAAATCTAGTTATTTTGATTAAGAAATTGTGTAGACAGCTAAAGACTCATACAGTATAAATTTGTTTATATTTCAACTACAACCTGGTTGCAACACCTTTGATACCTTGTTTACACAACAGATAGTTAATTGGATTAAATTATGGCTTTTTGCCAAGATAAATCAGCTTTGGTTAGTGCGAGATGATTTTGAACATGCAGTAATAACATGGAAAGTAATGCATGTTATTGAGAGACCTTTGAAAAAATACATGGCAAATCTCAGACGGTCAGTAGGTCAAAATGCACAGAGCTGCTGTAAACAGAGCTTTTACATTCACACTCCAGCAGAGGTCCGAGAGCTACGTGAAACTGCAAGACAGCAAGAGTGTCAGGGAAAGACACATGCTCAGTTTTATGTTTTGGTAACAATAGTAGCAGCAGATAGTGTGTACCAACTAAAGCAAATTAAAGCATAGATTGAAGGTCTGACAAAAAGCACTGATTTTTACTACAATCGCAACACTTGTTTTCAGGGTGATCTTGTACAACTTACCAGTGTTGGATGCCCCTTCCTTCTTCAGTTTTTCAAGATACAGTTTCTTCCTTTTAAAGCATATTGGGAACTTCTGATGAAAACAAGATTAATAAATATGCACTAAAATGTTATTAATAATAATCAACATTTCAGTTCCCTTAAATAGGGCTGTTCAGCCTGGAGAAGGGAAGCTTCATGGAGAACTCACAGCAGCCTTCCAGTATAGAAGGGGGCCTACAAGGATGCTGGAGAGGGACTCTTCATCAGGGACTATAGCAATAGCTCAAACTTAAACAGGGGAAGTTCAGGGTAGATATAAGAAAGAAGTTCTTTATTGTGAGGGCAGTGAGTGACTGGACCTGGTTCCCCAAAGAAGTGGTAAATGCCCCATCCCTGGCAGTGTTCAAGGCTGGGTTGGACAGAGCCTTGGGTGACATGGTTTAGTGTGAGGCATCTCTGTCCATGGCAGGGGATTGGAACTAGATGATCTCAAGGTCTTTTCTAACCCTAACAGTTCTGTGATTCGGTGTGAGAGAGTAAATGTTAGTTTGCCATTTTGTGTAGTCCATAGTTTGAGTTCCTAGCATGTCATGTATGTTTAAAGGTTCTCTTCACTCCCAGCATGCAGAAAATGGTTCAAGAGAGGTCAATTTCTATGAAGGCATCTTTGTAAGTCAGTGTTCATCAGTATTTAGTCCCCACCAGACAGTAATAAAACCAGTTCATCTCTAATCAGACCAGTGTATTTTCAGCTACACCCTTCTTCCAAACTCTGCATGTCTGTTATTCTTGATCCTCCTTTGCTTGATATTTCCTTTTCCTGTATAGTGCAGATTTGGATTCACCTTCAGATTTGAGTATTTGTGTCTTCTGACCCCTACAAGGAGGTTCTGGACTTCAGCTTGCACTAAAAAATGCCTTCATTATGGCATGGAAGGAAGACAAGCTTTGCTTTGGTTATATAGTCTCCTTTTCTGTATTGCTGCATTTTATTTTCATAAGCTCTTTCCATGTTTACATTCATCCACTACTTCTTCCAGACATTTTTCTCTCTGCCTACTCCAAATCTTACCTAGAAAGCCACTGCCACCCATGATGTTTCCATGGTGGCTAGCCAGGACTGGTGAGATTTTTGGCAGGCGTTCTCCTCTTTTGGCCATGTGCAATGCTGTGGCATGGACAGAGCAGCTCAGCACTCAGCAGATGCAAAGGGATTTAATTGCCCTTACTCACATAGGGCTATGCTGATTTACACCAGCTGAGAGCCTGCATTCACCATGCTTTCCCCACCGAGTTCTATGCTAGTCCATCAGCTGAGGGTCTAGCCAGTGTACCCATAGATCCATGGTCATATCTGTTAGGATAAATGTGATGATAATGTTACATCCCATCAGTGAACACTGCTGTGTGTGCAAGTATTCCAAGTCATGTTAGTAGACTTCAAAGGATATCCTGCAGTGTCAGGCAAGCTGCTTGAGACCTGAAGGTGAAATAAATCTTCAGTGGCGCAGTAAGGAAAATAAATAACAGTATACTATGCTTATTTCTGACTGCCCTATATGGTGCCTGTTTGTGGTGTGTCTTTTAAACCAAGTACTGAAATAAGCATAATCAATTGGTTAGAATTTTTCAGTGTGAGAATGTATATAAAAATAATAGACTAAATCTCATCCTGCCAAGTTGTTCCTTCTGTTTATATGGTATCATATAAATTTAGCTTGCTAATGTAAGCATGTAAATCCCATGAAGTAAATCTCATGTCCAGTAACAGGAAAAATAACCCATGGACTTCTATGGAAAAATGCCTAACTATCTTGATCTGGTTTCTTCAATACTTTCTTCCTTGGTACCAGTGCTGGGTCGATTCCTGTCTTTGCTTCAGGTGTTTTGGATACTGTGGTAATGTAAGGCCTCTCACTTTCTGACTTGCAGGTCCTCTAACACTTTATTGTGTAATCTTTATGAGATACTACAGGAACTACAACTAGTGCTCTGTCAAACACTATCTTACAAATTCACTCAAAGATTAGGTCAGAGACATCTTTTTCATAAATAGGTTAGACACCATTATGCTGTAGTCTATATTTGTCCCTATTAATGTACCAGTTACAAGGTTTAATGGTCAATAAAACATGTAGATAAGGATCAGTAAAAAAGATCTCTGAATTAAGAACTACAGAGAATACTAAAATTCAAGACAACTCTCTTCTCTTCTTCTGTGTATCTTTCCTTTTTGTGTGATGTCTCCTACCTACTATCGACTACCCAACTTAAAAAGTTGGGTAAAGGGCAACTGATGACTCATCACTATGTTATGTGATCTAGTAATATGCAAATCTGGAACCCTTAAGAGCAGCTGTTGACTTGGTGTGCAAGACCTACTGTGAAGTAAATTCATCTTTTATGCATGAGTCAAACTTAGGGCAGATCATGATAGCACAACGATTCACTTCTGATGAGCTGATATTATTTAGAAGTTAGAACTTAGAGGTTCTGCCTCCTTATGAAATGGCAGAAGAAAAATTGTAAATCCTGTGCTAAAGTGTGCTATTGCACCAGTTTTGAAAAAAGCCAAAAATGTTATTGCTGTGTCTGATTCCAACTTGTTTACTCCCTTCCCTAGATCCCATAGTTAATTTTAAAGCATCAGGCTGTGAATGTTAAAGATTGCTGTTTGAGTGTGGTGATACATCCCCTAACATATGTTTAACATATGTGCTGATATGTCCTCGTGTATTAGAGATTGCAGAAAGTATGATATTCTAGGACAAGCAGTACTATTACTTTGAGATATTGTGATGTTAGAATCCAGGATATTGTGACACTAGAAGCCAAGATGCTGTGGGCTTTTTTCTCTCTGTCAGATCTTTGTTCCACAGAATTATATTCAGTATTCATAAATGCTGTGTAACTGTATTGGCTTTCATCGGAACACGTAATATTTAGTAATTTATTGCTATGCCTAGCTGCCTGTGACAGTTTAAATGGGAATTTTAAAAACTTTTTAGGTTTTCATTTACAGAAGGTTTCTAATGTACATACTTAAAAAATGTACAAACTTGGGCTCTAAATGCAGTTCCAAATGTTATGTCTGTATTACATGACACTTGATAGACCACATCTAGAATACTACATCCAGTTTTGGAACCCTTAATACAACAAAGGCACTGAAAACCTGAAGTGAGTTCAGAAGGTCACAAGGATGGGGGTGGAGGGGAAGGTGGGGATGGATGGACGTATCTCCGATGAGAAAAAGTTGAGAGAACTGGGCTTATTCATCCTGGGGAAAAAAAAGCTTCAGGAGGACCTAACAGCGTCCCTCTTGTGCTTGTGAGGGAGTTATCAGGAGGATGGAGCCAGGCTCCTTACAGTGATATGTAGTGGAGAAGGCACCATGGGCATTAGTTGAAACATGAGTTTCAACAAGAGAGGTTCAGGCTAGATAGAAGAAAAGCTTTTACTTTATGGAGGACAGTGAAACAGTGAGACAGGTTGTACAGAGAGTTTCTGGAGTCTCCATCCTTGGAGTTTCGCAAGTCCCAACTAGATAGACCCTTAGAATTTCCTGCTCTGCCTTTGTACCAGACCCAACTTTGAGTGGGAGGTTGGACTAGATATCTCCTGAGGTCCCTTCCAGCCTTATCGTATGACCCTGTGCGGTTTAAATAATAGTTAGTAGTTGTCCTGAGGAAAATACTTCAGACAAGGTTTTTAGACTTCCAAGGAGGTCAAAAAACTTATAGCCAAGCGATGCTGATGTTTAATTTTATCAGGATTAAGCAAAATGCTGGATAAATTTTGAACAATCTTAGTTACTTTGATTCATTTTCCAACACCTGCTTGAATACTGTCCCAATAGGAGAAACAGACCAATTCAAAGCATATTTATCTCACCTACTTGGTAAAAAAAGGTATTGTCTTATTAACATATCCAATTCTTTCTGCTAGTATAGGTCACCTACAGTCCAGCAGCCCAAGGTACAAATTCAACTTCATAGCAGATGTGGTGGAAAAGATTGCACCTGCAGTTGTGCACATTGAACTTTTCCTCAGGTAACAGTTTTCAATTCTTTGTGTTTTACTTACATTGCCTAACAAATGTCTACAAGTAGTAACTTTGATTTTGAGTTCTTGAAGTTCGCAAAATACTCTGAAACATTACAGCAGACTCATTTTTCCAGAGAGCCATGAATTTTGTGTGTTTTGTTCCTGTTTAATAGATCTATTTCATTTGGCTTACAGTATTTCCAATACATATTGTATGCCCTAAAATAAGTCCACCTCATCTTTAAAGATCAGTCTTCACTAAAATGCGCTGCTTCTTGGATTATGTTTATTATCTCAGTTTAAAGAAAACAAATCCTGAAAGTGGGGTGGGAAAACATAGGTCCTTGATGCTTATTCTGCTTTCAATAAGAGATGATTTTATTTTGGCAGGAGAACATTAAGAGGTATTATGTTGACCTGGTGTAACCTGTCTAAACACAAAAATGATTTCTGATAGGAAAAGAATGTAGTAAATTTGCTGACCAAAACATACCAATATAAAGTGCACTGAAGCTGGAGCTGAGTCGGCAAGTTTAACATGGAGTACTCAAAACAACCTGGGAGGCAGGTTTAATGCTGAGTGCTCAAACCAACCTGCTGTCAGAAAAAATTATGTCAAGTATTATTTGTACTCCGTTACCTGAATACTTTTCTGCTTGGAGTACTCTAATTTTACGTAGGCTTAAGAATTTGGAGAATTTTTACAGCCTTTTTTTAACATGCAAAATGAAAATAATCAGTTTTTCTGAAACAGCTTTATGCACATAGTGACTGTTTTTTTGAGAGAATGCTATAGTTGAAGATGCTTAAGATCCTTGCAAATGTAGTTAAGATTGTTTGTTCTTTCCCTATAAGTAATGTTTATTCAGCAGCCTGCTGGGCGCTAATTGTGGTACTGCCTTCTGCCTGGGATTGGCTCCAATTCTTTACTGTTGTATAGCCCAGAACTTTCAAACAATTTCCTAATAAGGACCATATCTCAGAAGAAAGAACAATTTGTGGACCTTTTCTCATCATCTGCTGCCCAAGCACTTTCTGTTCCTCTAACAAATCTAAGGGAGTTGCAGCAGTTGTTCACAGAAAAGTCATCATGCTTTAAACAGTTTATGAAGTCTTTTAACTGTCTGTATTGCAGCAGATGATGTTTCCCACCAAGTTTTGCCCACTGTTAGTGTTATTTCTCTTCTTTCACATTCCAAGTCCTTCCAGACATGATTTTCGTGCCAGTCACCTAGTTTCTTAGCAAGGAAATGCATGAAGGTAGAATGGGAAAACAAAGGAAAAAGACTCTGACAGTTGTCTGAAAATCTTGTTTCTTATCTCTCTGGCTGACTATAAAAGCAGTTCACATTTTTCAGCAAAGAGCCCTCTGTCATCAAATGCTTTGTTGTTTCTCAGGGTGCAAGGTAGTAAATGGTACCTAATGTTATCTGCTGTTAATTTATGCTTCCCTTATGAGTTAAAAATACCTGTTTTTTGTACAGGCACCCTCTCTTTGGGAGAAATGTCCCTCTTTCCAGTGGATCTGGGTTTATTATGTCCGATTCTGGTTTAATTGTGACCAATGCACACGTGGTGTCAAGCACCAATGCGGTATCAGGGAGACAACAATTGAAAGTGCAGCTGCAGAATGGAGATACCTATGAAGCAACCATCAGAGATATTGACAAGAAATCTGACATTGCAACAATAAAGATTCACCCTAAGGTGAGTGGCATAAACAGATGAATGAATGAATCTGGGAACCCTATTTTGGTTTCATTTAGTACAGAGTGATTGGCTGGAGTATATGTTTAGGGGTTCTTTGGACCTATATCTGGGGAAAACAATATGCTGATAAATACAGGCATTGAAGTGTTTCATATCTTAGAATTAAATGACTGTCTTCTGTGCTAGGAACTGCTAAAAGTTAAGGTTAAAAAATGCAGCTCAGTTAATATGGTCTCAGATTCTGCTATCATTACCTGACAATCTAGGCTATTCTGACTAATCCTCCTAGCTTTGTGCCAGTACTTGACCTGCAAGGTGGTATGTAGTGTAGAGAGTGTGGTCAGCTACTTTGTATGTTTCTAGGAGGAGGAGAGAACAATCTGCTAGAAAACAGGGAAATCTGTTTCAGAGTCCTGGTGGCTTTTTATTTCTGGATGAAATTGCAGGGTACTTCTGCTAGCAGTTTGTTTCTGAAGGCAGTATATTCATTTCACCTGGCATAAGTTTGGGGTACACGATAGTGAGTGTGTCTTTTATCAATGTAACAGTTGTGCCTAACTTTTTGCTAGTTTTTGATTTTTCCAATCAGATTATTTTAATGTATAAACTAATACTTATTTCTTTTTTTCTGTTTTTATTTAAGAAAAAACTACCAGTATTGCTACTGGGACACTCTGCTGATCTGAGGCCAGGAGAATTCGTCGTGGCAATTGGAAGTCCATTTGCCTTACAGAACACTGTGACAACAGGTATTGTCAGCACTGCTCAGAGAGATGGCAAAGAACTCGGCCTGCGGGACTCAGACATGGATTATATTCAGACAGATGCTATTATCAATGTAAGTACTAGGTATGTAAGGAACTGAGTTCCACAGTCCTGGGATGTTGAAGCTCCTACCTTCAGCAGGGAAGTGTGTGCTCTGAGAGAAGAATCCACTAAATAGAAGCAGCTTCATTTAAAATCAGTCATAAGGTCTTCTGTTTATAGAAGACTATGCAGTGTCTGTGAGTTGCATTCAGGCATTAGTGTTGTGAAATGCCTGATAAATAAAACTGCCCTCTTTGAGGATGTCTGTGAAGATGTTACACATAACAGACCCTTCTCATTCTCTAGATCTCCTGCAGTAACACATGGTTTATAGACCAGCTGTCAATCAACACATTTCTCTCTGCTTGTTCAGCTGATCTGGCCAAGCAAGCTGTAGAATAGAGCCAAAGTTTCTTTCATCTCCATGCATTAGAATCAGATGGAGTAGTCTGATAGTATCTGCTTCAATTTAATAACATTGTTCATGTTTTCCCTTTGCACATCACATACTCCAAGTAAGAATCTATATGTAAAATAACACAAACTTCGAGATACAGTTTGGACTTGAGGGTCCTAGCATTGCATTTTATATAGAAATGCATGACAATAATGCCCCTTCAGAGCAGCTTGGAGGGATCCAGAGAGCTTAAGTAAAGTCCTTGGGTATGCATATAACTTGTACTGATTCTAAAAACAGAACTGCATGCATATCTGAGGTAGAAAATAATCTGAAATTTTATGGCTTGAAGCCGCTACACATTGAAAAGAAAATATTTTCAGGATTTATTTGCTGGACCTCTATGTCAAATTTGATGTAGCAAGTCATAACACTTAGTGTTTTACACGTGTGAAGCGCTTCACGGATGTTTATTGTCACAGACTTGTTCAGAAGTTGTGTGGAGAAAAAGAAGGTGCTAAGATACAACATGAAAGTGAGCTCCTCCAAAAAGCTTCTATATGATCCAGGAATTGGAAACCCTTTCAAATATTTAATTGAAATTTCTCTCTCCATTTGTATGAGGAGAATAGGAAAATTTTTTCAAAATGAGTTACTTAGGAGCAGACACCGAATTAGTGACAGAGACAGAATTAGAACATGGGATTCTTGACCTCACGCCTATACACATTCCTCAAGATCAGACTCCTTGCTTGTATGTACTTAGGCATTCACTGCCCTCAAAAGCTAATGAGCAAGTTTAGACAAGGATAGCAGAGTGTGTGTAAATAGGGACAGCAGAGGAGGTAAGGTAAATGGCAATATATTTGAATTGCTTTGCCATCTGAGACCTTAAGATATGAAGATAGTCACTGGCATAGAGATGCTTTGTGCTTCGCTAATGCACTAGTTTTCTCCTGAGAATGGGAGGAGTTTGAGAGCTGGTCTATTCAGAGCATTCCTGTGGCTCAGCCAAGACTTTCCTGCAGGAATGTGTATGCAGCTGCCTTCTGAGAAATGCTGGGACAGCAGCAACATGGGGCTGGAGAAAAGAAGGCCATAGCTCCTAAATGGAGATACATTACACATGACAAAAGTTCTTTCATTATCACATTCTGCAAGCAGAGGACAAGTGAAGGAAAGATAATATGTTAAGGAAGGCTGAAAAATCTTTAGCTTGATTCCTCTGTGTCAGTCAGACATAAAAATCAAGTGTGTATCTTTGATCACTGAAAAGGTACAATTTAAGAAACTGATCTCTGTTTAAACTCAAACTTTGAAGCTGTTTTAAAAACTTTAATGTCTGCCTTATTCTTCTGAGAATTTATAAGGTTTGCCCAGTGCTATCTAAGTATAAACAGTTTATATGGCTCATGTTGCTGTCATGCATCACTAACATTTGTTTCTTTTGAGTGCTAAGTTGCTGCTCTTGGCTGTTCAGTAGACCTACTTGAAAACTCAGAAACAAACTTGAGACAAGCAACTTCTCCAGCTCATTTCCTATAGTCCTGTTGGATGTGTCTGTTGAAGGCCATTAAGTATTAAGCAAATTTGAGCTGCTCAGAGCTCCTATATGCCCTCCCTAGAGAGGGCTGCATGCCTATGGTTACTAAATCAATCCTCACATAGTATCTACCTCATAGCAATATGCTGTGATTAAATATGTAAAGCACTGTGTTCTTTTCCAGTGGAGAATGAGAGACTTTACATTATAAACCGAAGTGATCAGTAAAACTACTTAAGAACTGTGCCTTATTCTGATGGCCTTTAACAGTTAAAACAAGCATTTCTATTCTTCTAATGTTTCTCCTTAAATTTAGGGTCTGACTATTTGGAGTGGTAAGTTGCTGCTCTTAACTTAAGGCCTGTCTCTGAAAAGAAAAAAAAGATCTAATCATAAGAGGTGTGAATAAGTAGGGTAAGACCTATGTGTATTCTGTGGTCAATGTTGTGTTCTTCTGTGCTGCATAGGAAATAACCTGCTTTTAACATTTTACATCTTTTAATTTACATACATAAAAGAAAAAATACTGTTTGAAATGAAAATTGCATTTCCTGCAATGAAGCACCAACTTATTGTTCCCTTATATCATTTTTACAGTACGGCAACTCTGGAGGACCTCTAGTTAATCTGGTAAGTCCAGGTGACTTGGTTCCTCTGTTTTGTTTCAAGAGCTAGTTTGAAGTAAGTGGGAGAATATTGAAAAGATTCATAGGTCATACCAGCTTTCATTCATTCAAGCTAATGGTAGGCAGATACCCTGAAGCCAATACAAACTATGCAGATTAGGTTCATACATCATTGGAAAACACTTTGCTGGTGAGCAAATTTTACACAGCAGGAAAAAAAACGGGATCTGGTAGGACTAGTCATACTTGTTCTCCCTATGGAACCTGGGATGCACAACAAAGATGGGACCTGGTTAATCTGCACAACTAATTTTAAAATAGAATGCTTTAAACCAGCACTGATTTTGCAGGTCAGAGAATTATGGCTGTAGTGGTTACAGTGGCTGTGCTTCCTGCTCAGTGCAGGGAATCTCTTGCTGAGTGGTGGGATGGACCTTGGATGAACAAACTGTACTGTAATCTCTCTGGCTAGCACAGTGAAATGTGAAAGTGATTGTGAATCAGAGCCCAGATCCTCCCTTACAACTAATGTTTATTTCTTGACTGATTACAATACTAAAAAATTTCTTACACCAGCTTTTAACATGAAATGCTAGGCAGTGAGACAAACCCTGTCACTTGGGACTGAATTAATAGGGTACTGTCTCTCAACAGGATGGTGAAGTGATTGGGATTAACACCTTGAAGGTCACAGCTGGGATTTCTTTTGCTATTCCTTCAGACCGTATCACTCAGTTTCTCACAGAGTCGCATGACAAACAAAGTAAAGGTAAGGTCTGCAAGAAACAGTGACATCTTGCAATTATTATCCTGATCTATCATTAAAGTGCCAAAAGACAGCTCTGGGATCCTATTACTGAAAGGAGCAGCGTTATTTTCCAGTATAGAACACCATAGACTTGGAAATAGAAAACAACTTCACAGAAGACATTTTATTATTCAAAGCCCCAGAAAGTAGACAGTATCTGTATAGATCTGGGAAAAAGGACTTCTGAAGGTAGTGAGGACACAGATGAGTCGTTACAGTCTCAAATGATCTTGAAAACACATGGTAACCTGCTCAAGGAGTCTTATCCTCCTCTTTCGCATATTGTCCAAGCAAAAAGGAGATTAAGGTGTACTGTAGAGAATAAAGTAAGAAATTTTAAAATGTTTTTCTACAGATGGAGTGTCGTGTGTGCACATCATCAGTGGATGATCTTTATTTTGCCATGGTCATCTATGTCAGTACTATATAACTGGGTATTGTGATAGACTCTCAGGCCCCAGTGGAAGAAGAGCTGTGTACTGATTCTTGAAGAAATGCACTGGGAGGATGGGGGAGAGGCAGATAGAAAAAGAAAGGCCTCTGTACCAAAGAGCATATAAATCTAAACAAACTGACATACTCCGGACTTCTCTATATGCTTGCCTTGCATCTATCACACTGTACTGAGTGTCATTCTAGATGCTGCACAGCCAAAGCTGATCTAGTAATGCTTCAGTCAGATCAAACCTTTCCTTCTCTTTTGCTTGTCAATTTATCTGTCCACACCCTACCAGTCTTTTATTATGGCTGCTGGCTGCTGCTTCTCTTGAATCTTTCTGGTATTAATCTTGTCTTCTCCTGAGTTCATTCAGTTGCTGATGCCAGCACCTTTGTCCTCTCAGTGTTCTCTCAGATACTGTTATTTCAGAAACTTCCCTTAGTCTGAGGTTTTAAAGTTACACATCCGCTTGTATATTTGAGACCCTCACAATTCTGAGGGGTCCTCTCATCTGTGTTTTGCTGAATTCCCCTAATCAGATAGTTTTTCACTTGTTGATTGGGGCTGGAGGAGGTGTTGATGAAAAAAGCCCTTGGTGCAAAGATAAGGAGAGTTTCTAGGAGATATTTTCAACCATATATGAGACTTATTTTGCATTTTTTAGGCCTTTAGTAATAGTCCTCAGTTTTGGTGTCTAGGCATTATTTCTTGACATAAAGAATTTATGTAAGCATCTTGGGATGTTTTTATCGTGTTTTCTTTTGCTCCAATTATGTTCCAGTAATTTCAGGGGAATCCGCCCTTATGGTACAATTAGGTCATGGAAATAAGTTCAAGGGTATTACCATTTTGCTCCAAGTGTCACATTGCCTGAAGATGATAAAATTCCCTTAGGAAATGGCTCTTTCCAGGTACTCTGGCATATAGGAGATACTGTCAACATTGTTTAATAAGCTTGATGTTGGTCTTTTAAATCTCAATTGATCAAGTATCCATCAGTTTCATGTAGAAGTCCCATCCATTATATGTAACTGCAAATATATGATCTGCTGCAGTACAGGAGCAGAGAGGAAAAAAGGAGAGGATATCATTTGAGTAATGAATTTGCACTGATTATCATTAACATTCTATATTACTTAATGCCTGAGTAATCCATAGTCACACCTAATATAGTTTTGACCAAAGATTTACCACACTCTACATAGACATAGTTTTCTGCTGAGTGGCTTGAAAGCCTTTGCTAATTTGGGATTTATCAGTAATGATGTTAACTTCCTTTTAGTTAGAAGTTTCTGAACTGGTGCATCAAGTTAAGTGTTTCCATCTCTATCTCAAGTTTTATAACCTGTGTGTTCTGTCATTACCTCTGAAAGTCATCTATATACTTAAGCCTTGACTGATTTTTTTACTTCTGTGCCTTTGTTAGTATATCATAGGAAATCCTCAGTTTCAGTCTTTGCCATCTATTCCTAGTTTAGACTTGAGCATAAAAGTGAAACTAGAAAGTGTTCAAATATAGATCCTCTAGAATGGAAGACAGTAAGTTAGAGATTTGACAAAATATTCAAGAGAAAAATCAAGCCTAAGAGGTCAGCCTGGCCTCTCACATAGTGCTAACAGAAAGGTGAATAAATCTAGTTTCAGATGGGCAGGGAAAAATGGGGGAGTTCTGCATTGGCCACATCCAGCAAGTCATTTATATGAATCCACATTTGCATCTGCAGAATACTTTATTAATTGTGTTGAAACTATATGCTTACCTATGTATTTATGTGATTATTACTGATAATTAATGCCAATAGTCATGAGGGCTGCTTAGGAGGCTTGCTGGGTATAGATTCAGACTACTGATTAAATTCAGCTATGCAGTTTATATGAAAGATACACTGCACATAATATAGCATTGTATACTTGAGCTGTTTTCATGGTTTCTGTTGGCACTGGGATATCTTAAATGCTTTCAGGACTGCTCATGTAATTTGCAATATGATCTAAGTGCAAAAGGAGAGTGAGCAGAGAAGTAGGAGTTTTACTGCTGCTTGAATAAAAAGTGCAGGGTTTGCTTCTTCACTTGGAGACCTTGGTGATATCGTGGCCCCACTGAAATCACCTGTGATGGGATACTCATGTGCCAGTTATTCATGTCCATAAGAGTCTGAGTAGCTGACCCCTTAATTTGGACTTAACAATTCTTTTTGCCACATTTTATAAGTCATAAACACTTTGCCTTCAGCCTGTGTTTATCTCTCTGGTTAGCATCTCTACTGTTACAAGTTTCAGTAAAAAAGAGAAAAGTTTAACACTAATGCATATGCTTTCCTTGCTGTGGAACAGAAATCTCTTTAAATAGTGAACTGCTTCTAGAGACTCAGGGTCAGCTGCTTGTGACTTTCTATTAACACAAAACAGATTCAAGTTTAAACTAGTGGTTGAGGCTGGTTTGCTTGTCTTTGTACCACTAGAATCAGTATTTAATTTGGCATGGTGTTTACAAATGAAATGTGATTTGAGTATCTCTCTGCTGTGCTGTGCTCTAGCTTTAAGCCAAAATGGTTTTGTATTGGTTCAACCTGATTGTTCCAACATATTAACCTTCTTTACTACTAGTACTTCACCCTTGTGATGTGCTTCTTAGAATCATAGAACATCTTGGGTGATATGGTTTAGTGTGAGGTGTCCCTGCCCATGGCAGGGGGGTTGGAACTAGATGATCTATGGCTTAGTTCTAATAAACTGGCTGACTGTATTTCTCTCCAATCATTGTTGATGAAAAGTTTGGGGTTTGTGCAAGGTGTTTGACTCATTGTTAAATAGAATAAAATGGACTTTTGCTAAACATGGGGCCTGAAGTTTTTTTTGCCTGCATTCTGACCTATGAAATGTCTAGAGGGTGGGAAGGAAGGGAATCTAGACCCTGCTGCTAAAATTATCCACAACTCATTAGTTTGACTTTATAAATAGCCTGCCACTTCTATAGTATGAACCAATATTTGCAGTGTGGCAAACTTACTGTGGAGAGAGAGCTGAAAACTATTTTGAATTTTAATGCATGAACAGGAGTGAAATAATACCCTAACCTGCCCAAAGATGAAGATAGAATGAGACCTTTAGTTATGAGTAAGTTTGTGGTTACCAGATTTTTTCCCCCTAAAAGCCTTATTTTTATATGTATCATTGGCCACTGGGGAAATAATTCCCTCTAAACCAGTGGCATTTCTGTGGTTTTTCATTCTTGCCCAGTCTCCTCCTTGCTGTTTTGTTTCTTCCAGATGAGCTTCTATTGTCCTTTCTTTCATTTTCATTTTTCTTTCATGTAAAGATTCATAACTTAGCCCCCAGGGCATGCTTTGTGCTTCTGAGTATTTGTGCATCACACAGGCAATGACCAGCAGCAAACCATTTAATGCAAACAGTAAACTGTGACCAGTCTGTCATCTCTGTGTCTCTTGAAGACAACTTCACATTTTTAACTGTCTGCATTGCAAGGGGGGTATTTTCAGATGGGAGAATCATGTTTGGGTATTTTTAAAAGGTAAAACTTCCGTTTATGCCATGTAGAGAAGCACTGTGGGTGCACTACTTCCATGCCATGCTAAAGCTTTTGAGGCTTCGATCTGAGCAAATGGATTTCTTCATGGCTGATTCTGAGCTCATTAGTTTCACATTGAAATAGAGGAAAACCAGAACGTTACAAGGAAAAGCAGGGCTGACAGTTACACTTGTCAGATTGTTCATAGTGTAGTAAATCCAATATTTAGTCATCCACATTTTCACTGATGCTGATGGGAATAGTGGACATGCATAAGATTCAGGACTGATTCCTTTACTTGGGACTATTTTTCTTTGAAAAAACAAGAGTTAGAGGAGACCATGTACACCTTCTTTTCAAACTTTTTCCTCACATGAGAGCATGGAGAAGCTCTAAGAAATTGTGAAGCAGTTACACTAGAACAGGTAAGGGGAAATGTTTCAAACCGGATATAGCTAACTACTGAAGCACTCACTTCATGAAGTCATCAAACTGCATTTTTCAAAAGACATCTGTGCAAGTGCATGTCTGTGCATGACCACTAAAAGCTACTACAGACATGTGATGCTATCCCTAAAGGAGTGACTTTTCACCATTTAAAATTCTATAGCTCCGGCTAATCATAGAGTAGTTTGTGTTGGAAGGGATCTTTTAAATGTCATCTAATCCAGCCCCTTGCAGTGAGCAGGGACAGCTTCCACTGTACTTCCAATGTGACCTTGAATGTTTCCAGGGTTGTGGCATCTACCACCTCTCTGGGCAACCTGTGCCAGTGTTTCACCACCCTCATTGTAAAATTTTTTCTCTTAAATCTAGTCTGAATCTCCCCTCTTTTAGTTTAAAACCATTATGCCTTCTATTGCAATAGTCCTACTAAAAACTTGTCCCCACCTTTGCTGAGGGCCCCCTTTAAGTATTGAAAGTCTGCAATAAGGGCTCTCTGGAACCTTCTCTTCTCCAGGCTGAACAGCCCCAGCTCTCTCAGCCTTTCTCCATAGGAGAAGTGCTCCAGCCCCTGATCATTTGGCTAAGGTCTATTTTTGGGTTTACTTGGGGTTATTTGGGCTTTTTGTTTTCTAAACTTGCTTTTTCATTCTTTGGGGTAGAAATAACAAGCCATTTGCATCAGAATCAGTGTGAGTCTTTTGGTTATCGTTTCTCTGAAGAGTGGAAATGTTAATTTCTTTAAATCCCATTTCTACATTTTAATGAGAACAACGTGTGATTAAATTGTCTTGACCAATTCCAGATGAAATGGTAATTCATTAAGAATTTTTCATTGACTGAAGTCATGTGATACTAGATCACAGAAATTTTCCTGAAGGACACCTCATAGAGTGTAAATGAGCTTCTCTCTTACTCTCACTTGCAGGGAGAGGGATTGTCATTCTGTACACCAAGGCTAACCAAAATGAAAAATTACCTCAATGTAGATGCATATGATTTCTGTTTAATTTTGTTACAAGCTGAAGCATCCTGTTTTAATTGACAGGTATTTTGGGTCATTAAAGTAGTTATTTTTGTCAGTGTTTGCCTAAGTTTCATAAATATCCTCTGTTGCTTTCAGATGGGAAGAAACGTTTCATTGGCATCAGAATGCTGACAATAACACCTGCGTAAGTATTATACAAAAATAATCTGTATAATCATGCACACAAGATGTGGTCAGCAGTTGTTCAGAATTTTGTTCAGTTTTCATCACAAATCGTCAGTGGATCCAGAAGTGTGCATTAGCTTCTGTGAAGTCTGCAAACATTTTAATGAGTGGTGAAATACGCGTTCTGACTCCTGGATACTGGTAATGGTGGTTGTTCTATTGATAGCTTAGGGAAATTAGGAAGAAGGATTTTAGTTCTCGATGAGCACATCTGGAGTTGTATTAGGTTTTAGGTGACATTTAAACAAGCTGCTGCTTTCAGGTGACTGTGAGTGCCAATAACAGATTAGCTGCTTGAGGGTTTGGTGGTAGTTTTATCAGTGCCAGTGGAGGCTGTATAATGTGAGTTTTAATGCCTAACCATTAACTGAAAAGAGAGTAGTTGCTAAAGTGTAGAACTAAAGCTTCGTGCCTCCATTTTAATGCAGCCAGAATGTGGACACCTTCCTCTAGTTCCTTCATGTCTTTTCTCTCATGCATTGCTTTGTGTCTTTCTGTTACCCAAATATATTCTGGGATAACATCTTACATCTTATATTATTACATCTATGTTCTTTTCCAGCACTAGGCACATTTCCAATGTGTCAGTAGACTACAAAATCAAACAATGCAATTTCCAGCCAGGCTTGTAGCAAAGCCATCTTTGTTTTTTGAGTTACACTCTTGCAGTTCTCCCCGAAGGGTGAGATCCTCAGCTGAAACGGATCAGGGTAGTGGTATTAACATCACCTAGCCACCACTGAGAGAAACTCAGAATGTTTCTGTGCATAACTGTGAAGTGAACATGATGTGAGAACTGACTGCTTTTGCAATATCTAAAGAATCGATGTAAGATATCTTCAGGCCTGTTTTCAGGAAAAGACTACTTTCCTTGATGTGTTTACTTTAGTAATTTAATTGTTAGCTTCCTCAGTACAAAACCAAGTGAAGCGCAGTCATTTGGGCTTGGTTTCCATCTGGGGGACCCCAGTTTTTCATGGTGGACAGCCAAGCCAAGTCATCCATCATTAGTTTAAAGCCCTTTTTTTTTTCCTAGAAATGGGTGTTAACCCACAATGAGCACAAACTCATCTCCTCAGTAAAGAGGGAATGTTTTTAGAGTTTTTATTTTGCAGCTGGTTCCTGTCTTCTTTCTTTAGGAAAGGATTCACAAACAGTTCCTCAAGAAAACTTGAGGAAGCTGAAGTTTCTTTGCAAAACTCCCCACAGATAGTTCTGATCTATCTGATGACTGAAGTTATAAAAAACTATATTGTTCTAGATAAGGTCAAATTAAGAATGACTTGTGAAATAAAAGAAGTGAAATAGTTAGCAAAGTTCTGCCCCATCACCAGCCCTAATTCTTTGGGGCAGGAATGTCTTTTGACCCTGCACAGTACCTAGGACAGTGAGTGCTGCTATCCTGTGCTCTTCTACAGTGGCCCTGTACTGGTGCTGCAGATAGTTAAAGTCAGATTCTTGAAGATGTATGAGACCATTAAATATAGCATGCTTGGCACAGGTAAGTATTTGTTTTGCAATCTCATCAAAAGAACAAGGACAAACAATTAACTGTTAAGTCATTTAGTTTTGGTCACAAAAAAATGGTAAATAAATATTTTTGAATGCTGCTGGTTTTGTAGTGTAATCAAATGCTATATAAATCTGTTCTTCTCTTAGTTTGGTGGAAGAACTGAAACACAATAATGCTGATTTTCCTGATGTCAGAAGTGGAATTTATGTACATGAAGTTGTTCCAAACTCGCCTTCTCATAGGTATGTAAAGCACATTGTTTTCTTCACCATAAATAAATCTCCAAATAGGTACGGGTAGGTAATACTTCTATTTATATTCAAGTACTTTCTCGTATCAGTCTTGGTTTGTTTTTAAACAATTAAAAATCATGCTTTAGGTAAAAAAAAACAAAATATTTGTGCTGAGATCCTATTCACATCTACAAAAGTGAGAAAAGGCACCTCCAAGAATTAAGTAATTTCTGTTTCTCCTTTGCTGCAGTTTTGTGGAAGATGGAGAAAGCTAGACTACTTGTTTTTGCTGTTTTAGAAGAAAATACTCATGAACTAACACGAGCCTGATTTTACATTTAGAAGTTGTTCTTTTGCAATCAGAAGGGTGGAATTTCCCTTCAATGAAAACTAAAATAAGTAAACATTTATCACGTCAGCCAAAGAGGTGGTGAATAGTTTTTGTATGTTTTCTCTGCATAGAATGTATATTTACTTCCTTTTTCTTCATCTTTGCAGAGGAGGGATCCAAGACGGAGATATTATTGTTAAAGTCAATGGGCGTCCTTTGATGACTTCCAGTGACCTGCAAGAGGCTGTGATGAATGAATCACCTCTACTACTTGAAGTTCGAAGAGGGAACGATGACTTGCTATTTAACATTGAGCCTGAAGTTGTTATGTAAATAGAATTGAGGAAGCTCTCACCATAATTAAACTCACTTATTCTGGAACACTAGATACCTCCTTTACAGCTACAGTAATTATACTTCCTATTGACTAATGACAAGGTGGACTAACTTAATTGCCTGAGCCATTTCTGTACATAGTAGCTAGAATTAATTCAATTGTGCCATTTTATAGATTTAACTCAAGTGAAATTTAAGAACTGTGTTCTGGGGAGGAAAATAAATTTTGGGTAGCTAATAGCAGTGGGGTCCACTTCCAGTTCCAGGAGGTTCCAAGCAGTTCTCCATCTCTTTTGAAAGACCAAAATACAACGGGAAGTGAGGAAGAATGCCGAAAGGGGAAACTATTCCTAAACTAGTCATGGCTGCAGCAGAACCAAGCTATTGCAATGCACAGTTGAGCTTTTTTCTTTATGTCACTTTTTCAATGTGAACCTAGTATTGGCAAAGCTTGTATTTGTTCTTAGTGCTTCTATGCTACATGTTAATGCAGGTAGATTAAATCTGTAAATATCTGAAAGGAACAAAAATGGTATCAGGCTATAGAGTGTTACACCTAGGTCATGCGATTTTGGAATATAGTAAATGATTCTTATAGAATTAATGCCTTATTATATATAAATCAACTCGATGTGCTGAACAAAGTTAAGTTTGAGAAAGTGCACAGTTTTTTTAATAATTTGATACAAATTAGTTTCGCATCTTACTGGTAAGCTTTGCTGTAAAATTGTTATACTACTTTTGGCTTGTACTTTGTATGTTTCTACTGTAAGGAGAATAAAGTTTACACTAACGATGTGTTGTTGTAAACCTCTTTTTAAGCAAGTATGGCTTCCCCCCCTCCTCTGTCAGACTGGAATAGACTCTCCCAGGAGAAAATTTTCACATGGAAAATTGGACGCTGATGTTACAAAAACTCTTTGCAGCCCTATGGCATAATTATTCTGTCTTTATTTAGGCTATGTTTAGAAATGCTTTCGCACAAGTAATTTATTTACACTGTTTTTTTCATATTCAGGGATTATGCTTTGATGTCATTTAGAGAGTATCTAGTTGGAATCCTGTTGTCCTCAATTCTGCCTGTACGTGACAAGAAGCAGAAAGGAAGCACTATGAAGCCTAGATTACAGTTAGAGCATGTGAGACTTCTATGTAATAAACAGGGACAGTAACTGCTAAAAGCTAAATCTGGATCACCCAGGTAGCCTAAATAGCACAATTGTCTTCTTTAGTGAATATTGCTACCATTCCCAAAGAAAGAAATACCTTCATCTGGACCATCTTCTACAGCAAGTTGTACTTTGTAGACTTCATATGTCTTTGGTTAACTGCTTTTTGCATCAGCGTATCTTTAGGGCAGCTGGGACCTTCTTTTCAGACCGTCATCACATCTAGACTTTCTGGCTATACCAGCTGTCATGTTTGTGACAAACTTTGCATCTTTGAGTTTGTACCATACCAGACATGGAAAAAAGCAATCTGTTCATTACTTGCTGGCTGGCTGTGACTGCAACTATTCAGTTGTAAGGTAAATGAGGTATATTCCTCCTAAAAGTGAATACTGTTTCTTTCCATCACATTACTGCCTGTAATAATGGCATGATGCCCATGCTGTCAGTAAAAGAAGAGCTGTTTTCACCCCTCCAACAGAAGGTAGTTGTACCTGTGGAGCATTCCAACTCCGTTCAATTAAGATACCTTAGCACCCAGGCTTGCAAAAAGCGTAAGCATGGTCTGAACTTAGGATAGCTGGCTGTGGCTTACATGAAACTGTCATAACTAAAGTTAAGCCAGTCCATATGTGTGTACCAAGTTAAGACTAAATGTACAGGTTGTGAAGAGTGTGTCCATTAGGGTTAATATTATACAAAATATTTCCAAGAGTTTTTTGCTATTTTTTTCAGATTTTTGAACAACAAATTGTTAAGACCGACAGTGATCAGCTTCTCTCATTGTAAGCAAAGCTTTTTGACTTCCAGATAACACAGTAATGATTTTGAGACAAAGTTCATAATATCCCTTATTACAGCAATACTGAATAGTCTGTAAGAGCAATATTTAAACTGAAACAATATCGTGCTGTTGGCACTGGCCAAGTGCCTTGGCCTTGTAATCATGACACTATGGAAGGGAGAAAGGCTGAGTCCTTACTCATCAAAAACTTGCATTTTACCAACAGTTCCTCAGCTTTCTCTGGAAATCTGTGGAGCTCACACATATGACTGTCTGCAAGTGCCATTGCACTGGAGCACATTTCGTTCTGAGGGAATAAAGGTCAAATGAGATTCTTTCAGAAAGAGAGCATTGTCATTTCCTTTGGCCACATGCGTGTCTGTGTCAATTCAGCTCTTGTGTGACCTTAGCTGCTGAAATACGACCTTATTAATTGCTACTGATTTCCCTGACATCAGCCAGAGCTGCAGAGGTTAATTGCTCTGTCTTCAGATAGAGTCAGTATCTACTGACACCAGCAGTTAGCATTCAATCTATAACACAGCCTTGCTATCTCTGTTTCTTGGCAAAGAGAAAATAAGATGTCAGTAGGTGTCACTTTAAAACATTCTGTTGACCTACCTATTACAAGTGGTTACTGGCTGTGTCTCTCCCAGGGGGGTAAAAAAGAAGGAAGAGAAGTGTGATTTTGATCTCTCAAAGAAATTGAACTGGTAGCTACAACTTTTCAAAGTCGAAGTTGGTCAAAAAGATAACAGCCTTTGATATTCAGACTGCAGTGAGGATCTGTTAGAGGGAGTGCAGAGGAAGCCATAAAGATGCTCAGAGCTCCACAGCACCTCTACTGTGAAGACAGGCTGAGAGAGTTTGGGCTCTTCAGCCTGGAGAAGAGAAGGCTCTGGGGAGTCCTTAGAGCAGTCTTCTAGTTTCTAAAGGGAGCCTACAAGCCAGAGAGGAACTTTTTACAAGAGCTTGTAGTGACTGAACAAGGGGGAGTAGCTTTAAACTGGAAGAGGGTAGGTATTGGGAAGAACTTTACTATGTGGGTGGTGAGATGCTGGAACATGTTGCCCCAGGAAGCTGTGGATGTCCTATCCCTCTAAGTGTTCAAGGTTGGATAGGGCTCTGAGCAACCTGGTCTAGTGGAAGGTTCCATGGCAGGGGGATTGGAACTGGATGATCTTCAAGGTTCCTTAGAACCCAAAACATTTTATGATTCTGTGATATTCATTACTCAACCCCTTTTTTGTTACCATAAAGATTTCTAAAGCCACTTCATTATTTCTGCAGGGCCCAATCAGTAAAATAATGAAAGAGAAAGATTGCCAATAGCAATATGAAAGACACGGGCATTCCAGGGTGCTTCTGTGCTGCAGCCCAGCAAGGTTTGCTGCAGTGGGTACTGCACACTTTGGCCAGCAAACTAATCCCTGCAGGGGAGCTCCCTCTGTCCTGCCCTGCTCACTGGTGCCTGCTGTGGGGCTGAGCAAGCTAAAGACAACTTTCCAGGCTCAACATTTGGTAGAAAATGGGAAAGAACTAACATCATGCATAATAAAATACCATTCATAAATAAAGATGGTGGCTGTTAGGAAGACAACGTATGGGTGAAGCAGAAAGCAAGAAGGGGAAACAGCACAGAATAACCAGAAAATAATTATATTATTAGGAAATATGGTTTTAAAAGAAAAGAAGGTATGGCTGTTGTTAGTTTCTTTTATGTAATTAGATGGGCATGGTGCTGGGCCAGGCTTCTGTACAGCTGCCAGGTACTTGAAGACCCCTTTCTGCAGGGATGGAACCTTATATTTATGTCTGTAGCCTCCCAGCAGCTTGGAATGGGTAACATCCTAAAACACAAGTGGCTCTCCCCAAGAGGAACCAGTAATGAAGAGAGAGCCTTTAGGTTGTAGTCACTGTGACATTTGTCATCTTCACCAAGCACAATGTAGCTGCCCCTATGGCTAACTATTTGTGGCTATCTGCTCCCCTACTACACAAGTGCTCTACCACGCTTGTACCTCTGATATCAGTTAAAAAATCTGATGTTACTGAAGAAGAGACACTTTCTATTTACAAGCAAGTTAAAACAAAGGAATTCCTTCCCTTATAGGGGTTCCTTTAATTCTGTTTAGGGTTGGACATGACCAGAAAAGTGCATGAGTCTTGGAGCTAGCCAGTGTGTAAAAGCAACACAGAGCTCTCTCATGGGCCAGCAGTCACACCTGCTGCAGCTTCAGGACTTTTGGCCTGTGAACATCTGAAAAGGCTTGAAAAGGCAACAGAAATCTGTGTTATCGAGGAGCTTTGGTGGTCACACAGAAAATCAGTGCACAGCAGTTCTGCATAACCTCTGCTTGCTGTACTGTGTTCTGCACGAGCTACTCTGCACAACACATACCAACCTGTAGTCTCTCCTTTCTGTACCTCTCTTGTGACTGCTGCTGCACCAGCTATTCACTGCAAAGTTCTTCCATGCAGCTTCTGCAGGAACTGTTTGGCACTTCTGCATTTTGCCCTCCGCAGCAGCGGCTCTGTTTGCTCTTCACTGGTTTTGCACCAGCTATTCCATACCACCATATACCCCAGACAGCGGTCTCACGCTCTTTTGATTTTGTTTTGACTGGTTGTTTCTTGCTCGAGGCTTTGTTGGTTTAGCACAAATCTGGAAGAAAGAGGGCTTTTCTTTTTTTTTCTTCCCAAGCTCTGAAGTCTGGAGTGCTGCATAATACAAGGGCAGTGGGATGATGAAAAGTTTACTTAACCACAAGACACTGTAGGATATAGAAGGTGATGCTGCCTCTGTCTAGGCACCACCAAGCAGACACTGCTCTTCAAAGACACGCAAGGTTAAGCACTTCCCCCAGAAGAGGTCTGTATGGATAGTATGGGAATGCCTTCTGTACCCACAAACAGCACTGAAGTCTGAGGATTGCTTTGAAGTAGGAGGAAGACTTTAAAAGGAAAGGGAATGGGGGTGTAACATGTTTATTTTATCTTACTCCCCTTATTTACTTGGGTTTCTGTAGTCTTCATTTAACTGGATGTGCCTGGGGAACGTATCCAGGTCTGTGTTTATTCTGATCCCTCTTCCCACAGTAGCAGATTATTTTTGCAGCTTTGGTGTTCTGCACGTAGTAGATTCAGTCGTTTATGCAGACCTTCCCAGTGCTTGTGTGGGGCTTTGCTTCAGAAGAACTTTCTTGGTGATGCCATGGGCTGTAAGCTGAGGCAGAAAGAAGAACCACCAGTTAAAGCAGAGCTGCTTAGAAGACCTTGCTGGCTGGCCCAATTCTCAGTCTTCTGCCAAACATAAGAGGCAGTGTTCATATTCCTAATAAGAAATGCACAGCAGTATGTTCACTAGCAGTGAATTAATGCTTGGGGAGCTCAGAGCATGGATACAGGAGTGGAGCTTCAGGCTGCAACAGTAACAAACAAAAAAAAAAGAGGAAAAAAGGAAAAATAGATTTATTTTTTCTCTTTTGCTGTTTATCCTCTGTCAAGAAGGTCAGACAGAGCAGGTCTCCCCCCATCCTCCCTTCCTCTTCCCCTCCTTGTCTGTCTAAAGGCTCCCCCAGAGACTGTGAGAATGTCAAACAGCATTTTCCCTGTGGAGATCTCTGGAGAATAAGAGTAGCAAATGCGTGCTCTTTCTTTCTTCAACAAACACTGGCCAGGCCTTCCCAAGCAGCCAACTGAGGCATAGTCAGGAAAAAAACAAGTTTTTAGAGGAAGCAGTCGCCAAGGAAAATAATTGGGCAGCACGAGGGGTTTAGTGATGCAGCTGCACAGCTGCTGAGTTCAATGACTTCTCGATTGCCTCCATCTGAAGTTGTGTTCCACTAAGAAATGATCTTCTACCTCCGTAACTATAAATAGCTGGGCATGATGATTTATTGCTTGGGGAATAAAACAAACCCAAGCCCTGACAACTAGCCCAACACACAAAAAGAAAAGAAGCCTTCAACTATCTCAGTAAGATCCTAAATGACAAAAGAGACAGTGAAGCTACAGAGTATAGTGCTAATGCTTTTGAAGATGGCTTTCTATGGTAAAGATGATGCGCAGCATTACAACAGTTGTGCCAACTGGTCTGTCCTCTTCCTGAGCTTGTGTCAACCTCCTCAGGGTTGGTGTCACGTAGACTGCTGGTTTCATCTGAGCTATCTGGCTAGATGTCACTTAGCATTAAAGGAATGAAATAATAGCTTTCATCTTTTCAAAAAGTGGAGGTTTGAAAGGGTTGTATCTTAAAAATATTTACTATAAAGCCTCCTTTCTCTAATGAGAGCCTCAGGTGACCAGAATTGATGTACATGTCTGTGCTGCACAAAGCAAAAGTTAGGTGAGATGACTTCCAACCCTACAATCTCAAGCTGGTTTCAGAATAATGAAGATTTTGCCTTTGGTTACTAGCTCAATTTCTATCCTAATTTTGAATGAATGAAAAAAAAAAACCCTGCCTCAATTTATTCTCATGTCCAGCAGAAGTAATGCATCAAATTCTGGGGCAATGTAGGAAATTAACTTTTTGAATGTGTTAATACCTCATATTTCATGGTATTGTATAGGTTTATCTACAAGAACACAGGTTAAACTTTTCAATCAAAGGT
This sequence comes from Melopsittacus undulatus, assembly GCF_012275295.1. Classification (NCBI taxonomy): domain Eukaryota; kingdom Metazoa; phylum Chordata; class Aves; order Psittaciformes; family Psittaculidae; genus Melopsittacus; species Melopsittacus undulatus. The sequence continues at coordinate 11,120,244 of NC_047533.1, read as the reverse complement.
ACTAAAATGATAGATCCTGCCTCACTCGGGTGTTAAACTCACTACATCACAATGTGCCTATCACAGCCACCTACCGAAGTCATCTGATCAGAGTTTGAAATGCATTAACTGCACTTGCCTTTTTAGCCTTTTCACCTCTAAAGCTCTTTCCCATCTAGAAATCCGTATGCAAAGAACATAGGAAAATACACCTAAACCACCAGAAATGCTCTCAAATACCTTTTATTTTTTATATGCATAAAAATGTCTGAGTTTGAAAGTTCTTCATGTTGTAGTCTTTGTGATGAGACACCAGTACTTTTTCCCACTGCAAGTTATTCAGGTCACCTCCTGCAAGCTGTATATCCCACTAGAAAACTAGCTATGGCTTACATTAGGGGCATAAAGCTGCCAGTTCTGCCTCTACAGAAAGACTTCAACATCTGAAATATATTACTCACCTGGGATTAAATATTGCCATTCTGGCTCATAAATCTCACAATGAAATACCCATTTAGGGGAAAGCAAAGAAAATTTTGTGGCAGGTTAAGGGAGTTTTGAAAAGCCCTTTACAGCTTCTCAGTGGTTTGGGATGTCAGATGTTACATGAAGAGGAGAAATCAGTGGGCAGAATCTGAGAAGTGATGAGAGGTGCATTGATAAATACATACCATCGTTTCACATTTTTTCCCCCAAAGGTCTGTACATATGGTCTCTGTTTTTGCTGGGCTTGTTGCAGTCAATTTTCTGACTACTTCTGAGATTTAAGGAGAAGTTATCTGATTTCTTGCTGATCAATATCTTTATTCCTATTGGTATGCGGCTAAATAACCACAAACAGAAATCAAATACGGTCTGAAAGTTGAGAGAGCTGCTTTGGGGTTTTGTTGAGTTTTTTTTTGCTTCACATCTGTAGCAGCAGCTGCAGAAAGACACATGAGTAAATCATGGCAAATTGAAAAAGAGAAGCCTCTGAAAGCAGCCTGGCAAACTTCTATAAATCACCACCCCCTTTCAGAATAAAGCAAGCTTTTCTACAGCTCAGTTATACCACTGAAGCAGTTTAATACTTGTGTTGAAAAGAAAAACAGCAATCTACACAGTTTGCACTGGTAGGCATTACCAATTTGCCTTAACTTGGAACAATATTTGCAAAACATACTTTTCCAACTGTTTTACCCCCAAACATGGCAGGTAATTAAATAAAATCAGTCTTTTCTCAAGAGAAAAGCCTCATTTTTTTTTTTAAATGGACAGCATTTTCATAACACAACATTTATTTTGCTTAGTACTAGGGAAATTCGACCCAACGGAGTCAATTGCTAAATGCTGTTAGTGCTAGTGGCACAGGATCAGGTTCTGAAATGAAAGACTAAGTCATAGGGGCTCTGTAAAAGATACCTGAGAATTAGCTTGTCAGGTAGCAAAACTCTGCCATGGACTTTGGGTAGATTTCTGTACCTGCTGGCTGGTGCAGGTCAGGCATGCATTTGCCTTGATGTGTAACTGTGAAAGCTCTGAGAGTTTGCAGCAATTGCTATTATAGCAGCTGGGGAGAAGTTATTTCACCACACTTGCTGATAGCAAAGACCTTCTTTATCCACCTCCATCTGACCAGGTTTGAGAACATGCTTCTGCAGATGATGAATCAGCATAAAATATGGAGTTTCCTTTTCTCCAGAAAAATCTGAGTCTTGTTTAATGCCACCTACATTCCTGTTCTAACTTGTGAAAACTTGCTAGAACTGCTATCCTGTTCAGTTCAATGAAGTTTGGGGGGGTAAATGCAAAGAGATACTTAAGCTTCAGAAGGTCAGTGAAGTAGCAACGAGTTGTGCAGAAATGGAAAGAGTGAAATTTTAGCTATGCACCATCCTGCTTTCTTTATTAGCATGGAGGGAGCAGAAAGAGAAGAGAAATGCAATCCTGGCCTGAAGCATCAGCTAGCTCTTCCTGGGGTTAGAAGGGGTTAGATCATGCAGAGGTATATTTAACTGTCTGTGCCTTTATACAGTCCCGTCCCCAGGGCATTTGAGGTCCAGAGGATGTAGGTGGTATGCCATGAATACCTTATAGATTACATGACTCGCTGTGTGTGGCTCATGGGTACTACATTTCCTACAGACTGACCATAAGACAAAATTTATATGCATGTGGCAGTATCTGACACTACAGAGCTGGTTTGTGTCCTGATTTAGGGGAGAAAAAGTTAGAAGGTAAACATCTGTCTCAGGGCAAAGGTTTCCCACAAGTTCACCTCGACACTTTCAGTCACAGTCATGCATTTTGATAGTCATTTCTCTCCTTAAAAGCACAGCAGCAGCTCAGCCAGAAAGCAATTGATTTACATCACAGAGCACATGGGGAATGTGGATAGAAGGTAGGGTGAGAGGTGGCATTTTTATTTCACACATTACAAAGCACATGAAGTAGATGATATATCCAAATTTCACACTCTGTGTGAGTAGTAGGTAAGGAAATCTTACCAACATCTGGCAAGCAAAAGACAACCATCACAATATTTTTACATTGTGCACAATTCACTGTATTTTTAATGGCAGCTATATATTAATAATATGGGGAAAAAACGTGGTTTCACTCTGTAGTAAGCACCTTAAGCTAAAATTGCACTGTTTTGGGAATCTGCTTCGTGTCCAGTTTTTAAGTTTATACAAAATAGGAAAGAGCTGCATGAAATTAAAGCTTACTGCTTAATGACGTGTAGCAGAGGTCCTTCTGCTGTTAGTACCAAAAATACTTTAGCTTATTCTCAATGATAGTTCTCCACCTGCATTTGTGCCAACATCAACAAATAGAAAGTCATATTGATTGTAATATAGTACACAGGGTAGGATTGGTTTAGATTGAAATTTCCCCTAAAAAGTAAAGAAAAAGCTAGTCGGTGTGCTATTTAACTTCGTGTGTGTGTGTGCATGGAGATTAGGAGGATTAGAAAAGGGGGTTTAGAAGCATACCGAGTATTTTTGGCTAAACCCAAGATCTAATCCCATGGCTATAGCAATAGTATTTTGAAAAATCATTTTTCAGCTGCTATGGTAAATGTTTCTAAAAACAGAGAAGAGGTTTACAATCTGTTACAACAATGAATCAAAATAACTCTGCTCATTTTGCATGCTAAGTCTAAGTCTTCAAGCCTTGGTAAACACCATGTTGGCTCATTTGAAACAGGAGAATGACTGACAGTGCAATGCAACCAAAAACCTGAAAGAGAAAACAGGTAGATTAATTATCCATTAAATTAATATTTATCTCCTCCTCAGAATTCCAGTCACCGGAGCTGGATCTGCTTAACAAATAGCTATCTGTGGATCCAGTACAAGGGCACCATAGAAACCTAGAGCCTGATGTTAAAAAATCTATGAAGGAAAACATATTTGCTAGAAAATTTTGCTTGAAAGCATATTTGCTTGAAGTTAAGCAAATGATTAATACATTGGTGAACATGGAAGTCTGGTCCATGCTGAAATTCATATTATGTGAATATTAAAGCATCCCTCCAAATCTCTGTGAGTGATCACAATTTGCTAGCCCAACACGTATTTCATCTCCTATTGGTAGGAGCCTTGATCTACAGTAACCCTGATCTTATGAGTGACGACGACATATCACACATGCCTAATTAACTCCAGGTTATATGCTCTATAAAACATACACAATGCACACATATGTATTCATTTTGCATGCATTATGCAAGCTACACAAATATAACAGGGAATACAAGTATATTAAGAGAAATTTGTATATTATACAAATATAAAAAAGGAATATTAATGTAAATAAGAATATAAAAATTGCAGAAGTATTCACCAGGAAATGCAAGGATGAAATATGAATTCTGTAGCTAGTAGGCAATTAAAAATCTGACCCTTGGAACATTAAAAGGGTTGTCCTTACCCTTGATCAGTTAAAAACACTGTTGGAAGCATTGACATTAATGCAGAAAATATCATTGATTAGGTTTTTTCTTCTGTTATTAGTACAGAGATATTGTCAAATGAGATAATACTAAATCTGGCAGTTAATTCATATGATAATAATGAAATGCTTAGTTTAAGAGTAGCTGAGGATGAAGTTAGCTGTATTAAAGCTAGGCTTTTTTTCTTCTTCTTTTTCCATTTTTGCCCTTTTTATTCTTTTATTTTTTTATCATCAGGTTCAGATAATTTGTAGCTGTTCTCAAAACTGTCTAAACTGTCTAACAGTTCATGTTAACTTTCTATAAACCTTAGAACTGTGGTGATGCTCCATGAATAGCTCCAAGTGAGACTGGAAGGTCTCTGACATTTTAAAGGGCTTCTAATTGATGAACATATAAATAAGCATTGAAGAGTAGATTTTTATGGGAATTTTTAAGTCAGACTAATAACTTTGCAGCTGATAAAATGAACTGAAATTGGAAATGATAAACATCTGGGGAAAAGGATGATAAAATGAATTATAAATGAATAAAATGAACTGAAATTGGAAATGATAAACAACTGGAAAAAAGGATGAATTTGATTGCATTTTATGCAGACCACAGGAATGAGAGTCACATGGCAGTAGGAGGGCAAGGGAGGAGGTGATAAATAAGCTCTGACCTTAATACAGATAAAATGTTTTATGCAAGTTATTTGAAAAGTAGGGGGTTTGCAGTTCAGATCTGTTCCAGACTGTGACTGATGCTGAACTAGTCAGTCATCTCCTCCTCTGCTTCATTTCCTGTGTGCATTAGATGTAACTGGTAGCAATGCCTAACATGAAGCACTCTGAAATATCAGACAAGATTATACTATCAAATTGCAAAGGCTACCTCTATGTGATTAAAATACCATGAGACTCCATGAGCCTGTGTGGTCTGCAGGAAGATAGATGTCTAAATGGACATTGCCTCCCCTCTGATGTTCACTCTCTCCACCAAAACATTAGTTCACAATTATGAATATGTGCTTTTATAGATGTCTGAATTCAGTGTCTCAGCAGGGTAAAGGCAATGTGCCCAATCACTCAGGGTGATGTCTCTAAGCATGCTAATGTTTAATTTGGACTGGCTTTCTGCTGAAAGTTTAAATTTCAATTTTATTTTATTTTATTTTTTAATCCTGATGTCATCACCCATTTTCCAACATGTTTTGCTTTTTTGGCTCAAACTCATACTCTATGTTCCCCCTTAATCAGAAAGAAACAATTTTGTTGTGATTTTATTTGCTGTTTTTTTTTCTCTTTTATATATGTTTTCTTTGTCTCAGATAGAGTCAAGTCTGAATAGAAAATGCTCATAGGATATTAGTATTCTTACAATTTGAAGACAGAATAGTAAAAATAAAATTAAAGCATTTCTGTTTTAACCTTTGTAATCTAATGTCATACATTTTATCACGGGAAAAACTCAACGCTAATATGTCAAACAAGATAAATTCAATCTTGCCACAATTTATCCACTCTCTTGTACTTTTTGAGGTGAAACATCCAGTGCTTGAGTCAAAAATGAGAGAAGTTAAAGGGCTCCCTATTTTTATAGATTTGGGGGGAGGAAGAGTGGAAATCTCAAATAAAGTTTGTTTCCAGTAAGAAATACTTAGTGAAATGTAACCTGCTGCTCTGTTAATTATATGGTACAAAAAAAACTGAAGCAACTCAAAAGATATTTACAGTAATGCTTAGACATATAGGCTTATTAATTTGATTAGTTGTCATCCAAGGCAATAAAAGAATATAAAGGTAGCAAGAAGTAAAGGCAAGTTCTTGATGTCCATGGTGCTGCTCGCATCTATGAGCTGTATGCAGTGCTTGAAATGTGATGCATGTCCCAAATTGTTTTGAGCCAGGGAGAAGTCAGCCCGTGGTCAGTAGCTAGCTGGCCTGACTGAGTCTACTGTGGAGTAATATGTTACTGAGCAAAAAATGTGCCTGTGTTGACAGATCTTATCTGCACAACGACAGCAGACATTTGTCTGAAGAGGTCGGGTTTTTTGGACAGCAGCCTTCTTTATCAGCCAGCTGCAGAGTAACCAACATTTGAGCAACCAGGAACAAGAAAAATCCCCATAAACATCTTTGCACCTTAACAACGTGTTTGCTTCTGGAAGGTCTGAAACATCTGGGAGCTGTTGTGGTGTTAGAGCTATGAAAACCAGCTGAGGGTTTTAAGGAGCGCTAGAAGTGGCTACAAGTCACCTGCCAGCCTCCTCATAAATCTGTTACAAAGCAGAATATGCGTACACTGACTGGTATTCTCTATTTTAATGCATAGAATAACATAGCAGCAGGTGACTTTAATAAAAGGCAAGTAATTTATGCACCTTATGCAGTATAAACTCATCAGGCAGCTATTTTAATACAGGCAAGACTTCAAAGCAAGCCAGTTTTGAGCAGGAAAATAGAAGACAAGATTTATTCCATTTTCTTTGATTCATCAAGATGCAAGAAAGCATCCAACCTTTTTGCTACTAAAGTGTTCAGAAGACCCATTAGGGATTATAATAGAGCTGTACGTTATGGTTTTCACCAGTTAGTATAAGTCGCCAAATTAAATAGCCTCTAGCTTCGTGATCCCTGTCTTTCCACTCCCATCCATTGTTTTTTGCCAAGCTCTTTTCCAGATAGTAGCAGCTGATCAGTTTGGGGAAATGTCAGGCAAAGAAAAGGAGGATTTATGAACAGAAAAATCTGAGACATTCTAACTTTTTAACAAGAGTTCCTGCATTGCTATTACCAGTATGCTATACTGTAAATCAGAGTGGGGAGTGGGGGGAATGTAGTGAAGCAAGATTTATTCATTTGATTATCATGAAGTGAAGCTAAATAAGAAATCTTCATTATTGCATGGAAAATTGCCTTGAAATAAACCTTCTGTGGAACACCCCCCCCCCAACCTCACATTATCTGATCAATACTGATGAACTCTATTTTCAGTGGTGACACTGAGAAGCAATATGAAAAAGGCAAAGAGTAACTCCAGACACTGGTCAATCACTTCCCTCTTTGTTGCAAATACAGACAAGGTACTAGTCTTTGTGATTACAATTACAAGCTCCTAGGAACTGGACTAAGAACAACAAAGTCCTTTTGCATTTGTCAGGAAACAGCTATATTTTTATGCGAAGGAGGGACCTGGGTTTAAGCCAAGTGACCAGCTGGAAAATCTATAGCTAGCTTTAGGATCTGTATAAATTACTATGCCGACTCCTTCTGAAGAAACAAAGCTGAGTGTTCGGATCCCTTTGAAACATTGCAAGAATCAAATTGCAAATACATCAAACCAAATGGAGGGCAGTATAGTCCTGTCCTGCCCTATATTATCCTATTCTAGTCTTTTTTATGTCTTGCCCTGTCCTGTCCAGCCCTTAATGTGGTAATAAATAAAAACGTGAGTAGGCAGTCACAAGGTGTTAACTCTCCAATACTCTTCTCAGGGAGTGCATACAGTTATTAAAAGTAATATAGTTATGCAATGGTCTGTAGTTTTTTGTTAAATAAAACAGAGTAAGTTTAAACTCCACAGAAACTTTGCCCTCAAATCAGAGTAGTTTTGCCCTGATCAGGATGAATTCCAGAACAGCTAAGGTGTATCCTGGATTTTAAATACATGTAGCTATGATGTTGGCTGTTTGCAGTAAAGAGATTGGGACGTTGAGATTCATTAAAGTGTGGATGAGTCGAAGTTGTGCCCAAGTTGTCATTGAAGAGTATTTTGCACTAAAATTTCCCACATTATAAAGAATTTTACACTTGATAGCCGTTGCTGATGTTAAAGTGAGAAATAATAAAGGCACAAGTAGCTGTGATGACTTGAAAAATTACTTGAACAGAACACAAGCTTCCATAGGAATAGCCTAAGTGTCATCTTCTTACTTTTTTCCTAAGCTAATGAAGGGGTATCTCAATAATTAAAATCATTACTTTCCTATTCAAAATACCAGATCCAATGTATAATTAGAAGAAGATATCATAGCAATATATGCTCCTAGTCTCTAATACTGTGACAGTTTTTCTGACCCAGATGTGTAACTACAGAACTAGAAAAACTGTATTTTCTGTACTGATGCTGAAGCAGGATAAATTTTTGTTGTTTGAATTAATACCAAAGTCAGTTTCATGATGTTTGCTGTGAAGCTGGGCATACTGATAGAAAAAAATCCACTTCTGAGATAGCCTTTGGTTTCTGGTAGCCTGGAGACACATTTTTTGGCAAAAAATGAAATTATTCTTGTGACATCTCTTGCAATAGTATCTTATTTTTCAAACAGGAATTGAATAAGAAACAGATACATCTTTTTAACTCTACAAACTGTGGAAACTCTTTACAACCGATGCTTTGCTCCCCTGGGATAATCTTCCACTTAATGGTGCCCTTTTATAAGGATGTTTTTTAGAATGAGGCTTCTTACATCTTTGGCTGAAAACTGAAAATATACCCACAGTATCTTATTGTTGCCTTGAATCTTGAGGCTGTGCTTCTGCAATTAGATCAGCTCTTTTTCCAGTTAGTTTTCTAAATCCATTTATGGTGGTGCAGAAGGCAATATGACCAATAATGGAAGATTAAGAAGACACATAGAATAGCCTTAATGCAATCCTCAATAGCATGTAATAAACTTCTATCCTGTAGTAAAGAGTAATCAGATCTCAGAAAATAGCCTTTACAACCTTACTTTCCACTTCTAAATAAAGTAGACATAGTTCTGATAAGACTATTATTAGGATTTTCCTTTCTAGGGCATAAATTATTTCAAATCCCTGTTTTGAAAACTAGACCTCTAACTACAGCATGTACTGCAGTGAGTTGGGTTCTCTTCCCTACTGCGGCCCGGAACCTCTTCAGAGCAACAATTGATTTCACCCTGTGCGTGCACAGCCTGGAGTCAGAGCCCAACTACTACTGAACTTTAAATAAGAGCATTGACTCACACACTCACTCTGACATAGCCTGGGTTCGTGGTTTGATAGATTTCCCAAAAGCTTTGAGAATTTAGACTGAGATGTTTTGCGTGCCTAGCATATGGCTTAACACACAAGCAGGAGTGTGAGAATACACTTTCTTCTTACTTCTGCCTTACCTTATCAATAGTAAAAGACTTCATCTGTGAAGTTTTCTAACATAGACCAGAGTGCAACAGTGGAGCCACAGAGATTGAAGTCAGTGAATGTAAGTAGTCATGGACTGAGCAGTTCTGGGATCAGTCCTATGGTTTGCATGTAAACCCTTATCTCCCTTTCAGTTTCCTTGATCTTCTGCTGAAGACCTTATCCCAGTGTGTGCTATGGGCAGTATCCATCATACAGCACCCCATACAGCAGATGTACTTCAGTCAGCAATGTGCTTACTCATTAAGAGCAAGGAGGAGCAGCAATTGCTTCACTTTTGTTCTTACTGGAACATAAACAGTATGGAAAATGTTGGGTTCATTTTTGGGTTGATTGTTTTTTTCCATGTCTTTTATTTCTTCCTTTTCACACAGGAGATGGACTTATTTCCATTCAGACCAGTTGACCTTTAAGCTCTCAACAGATCCCTTTCATGAATGACAATAAATATATTAGCTAATTGCACTGGATGCAAGAATGGGGAAAATGGAATTTCTTACTCAGTGTCCTGCAAGTGCTGTGTGATTCCTGTCCCAGGGGGAAAAGCATAGACCTGACTAAGTTAGATTAAGAGCACTAAGAACTGAGAAGCTATCTATCTCAAGTTTTAACTGTGCTTAGGTACTGCGTCCAGTATTGCAGTATTGAAATCTATCTATCTATCTATCTATCTATCTATCTATCTATCTATCTATCTATCTATCTCTTCAAGTGCCATTGAAGCTGCAAAACATCCAGACTCCAAAGATGTGCATACCTACAACTGCATCTCTGCATCTACCCTATCAATGCAGTTGTGATAAGTATTGTAGTTAAACCAAAACCTATGCAGAATGTCAGAATCTTTACTCCACAGCTTGCTTGTTCTTGGGGCTCTATTATACAGTATTTTCTGGCTCCTTGAGCTGATTTCCTCTTTCTTTTAAAAAACCAAAGCCAACCAAAGAACAAAGATGTGTTTAGGAAGGAATATACTGCTTCAATACAACCCACCTGTGACTGCCACTTGCCGAGGGTTTGTGGAATCAAGCTTTGATCCATTGATTGGTTAAGGGAGTTCAAAATAACATCTCTCATCTCCTAGTAAATTGGGTTAACTAAGTCACTGTCAGGGAAAATGATGAAAACTGTGCTTTTGTGAGAAAGAGGACTTAATTGTCATTTCTGAACAGGGGCATATCAGCAAGTGTGCCTTTATCTTAGTCAGCAGAATGACCTAGGCTTGGTACATTGGTCTTAATGAATGTATGCAAAAGACAGTTTCAATTGGATGCTCCTCAGGTGCTTGGGAGCTATCACAGTCCTCAATTACTGGCCATTTTTAGAGAGCTTTCTCTAAAAGCCATGGAAGTGAGCCCTGAATGGAACAAAGTCTTCAATCAATGTGAAACGCTCTCAAGAAGACGTTGTCCATACACATCCTTTCTTCTTTGTGGGTGGCTCCAGGAAATAATGATCCTATGTCTTATACAGAGGCAAAAGGGCAAGACAGGGAAAAAAAAGTTGATCCAACTGTAAGTATCACTGTAAGCAGCTCAGAGGATGAAGGTAATGCAAACACAGTTCTGTAAGATGGAAGTCACTTTATTAAAAGCATCTGGCACGCAGAGAAATAGGATATTTTGGCACCATCAGAAACTTTATCAAGACTTATCCATGTAAGGCTGCACTGATTGTTATTTATAGCATCAGCTTAGAGGGGGTATGGAAATTTTACCAGGCATCACATTAGTATAAGCATGAGAGCTGTGGCCAATCTCTCTGCTCTAGTGATTATATTCATTCTATAGCATAGTGTCAACAAGCAGCCAGGGAAAAATCTTTGCAGTGCCTTTCAGCCTTATTATGGAGGTAAACATGTAAAAATGGAGAACAACTACAATACTGACCAGGCAAGACCTTTCATGGACTGTTACAGAGTCACAGACTCTATATACTGACAACCCCACTGCCTTCCTCTCCAGTCCAAAGCAGATTTCTGTTTTCTTCAGAAATTAAGCCATTGGAAAGGGGGAAGTTTCCAGAGATAAAGCTTTAAAATCTGTGATTGTTTTCTTCAGAGGAGCATGTACTATAAACTGAAACAGTCAAGGAATGACATACACCATTAGCAGATGTGCAAGTTATCTACTGCAAGCATTCAATGTGATGAAATCTGGCATGAAATGGTTTTAATTGTAAACCTCTTATCACTTTGAGAACTTTCCAGTCTTGCAGGCACTTAATTTCTTTAACTAAGTCACCTGATAGTGAGCCAAGTCAAGGAGATGGCTGGACTGTTGTTTAAACCAAGATGTTGCTAATTACTAATATTGCCTATAAATACAAACATCTCTATAGATGATCATCTCTATAGCTCTGACTTATCCCTGATTTTCTGGTAGTATGTTTCTGATATAGTCTCGTTTTGAATCTTTGGTGTGGTCATGAGTTTTGCTTCAAAAAGCCCTTATTCGGGTCTGAGCAGCTGTATGTCTGTCACACCAGCTCCTGTCAAGGGAAAAGCTGAAAGAGGCTTGGTTTTCAAAGTGTTTGAAGTACTGGTGTGTATATTTGAGGGCTTTGGTACTTAGCATGTTTGCAGACTGTATCACCAGAGAATTGCAGAGGGGACAGACTGAACTTGAGGAGTCTCAGTCTGCATAAAGAATAGAGCTGCAAAAATGTTCCTGAAAAGAAAAATCACAGCTTGAAGTGTAAAATTTTCTCTATGTGCTTGCTACTGCTGATTGTCTGCATTTAATAACATATCCAGATTTTTGCATTTCAAACTCCTATGCAACCTGACTTTAATCTATTGGTTTTATATCAGGTTGATGAGTGGAAAAAGACATGCAACAGCATTGTCTTTTGAAATTCTGCATTCCTGTGGGAGTCTGTTAACCTTCAAATGTTGCTGTTCAGGCTCTAACTGAACAACTGGGATAAAAGTTAACAGTCTGATAGTTTTAAGTATTATACCTTAGCTGAAATGGATTTAAAGAGGTTTCTAATCAAGGTTTATTTGGCATTCTGTATTGCTCTTAGTTGTTTTATTTAATAGACTCTCTACTGATAGTAAACTGAACAATGAAGCACACATGAAATACAGCCATGACAGTAGTTGAAACATCTGATTTAATTTGTCTGTCCAGTTTGGTGCAGTCATTCCTGATTGCTTTACCTCTGACCTCTTCTCTGTGGATTAATTACCCAGGAAAACTGTTCCTGACTGTCTCACTCATAGCTGGAGTTAAATGATGTTCAGCCACCGCATCCATCCAAATTTCTTCCCTTGGGCTACATGTCAGTTTAGTACCTTCTCTTATACTGCAGATATTACAGGAAAAGCTGAAATGTCTAGGCCTTGAATATGCTATTTTCAGGTGGGGTTTTAGCATGCAAGTTTGCTTGCTCCTTTTAATAGCATTCTAATCTGTTCTACCATTTGCAACAGTTCCCTTTGAGTTTTTATGAGGGCTAATTGGGTCTGCTACATTTATACATCTGAATTGGTACTTCAAAATTTATTCTTCTTGATTCTTTCCCCTTATTGTTAAAAATCAGGTGGAGTAACATCACATATTTTCAAATGACTGAACAGTATCTTTTTTTCTCATTGCCAGTGCTGAAATCCTTCTCTGTCCTTTATGTATGACACTGCTTCCTCTCGTGGACAGTATTACATTTGCAGACAAATTTGCAGATTCCTAGTAGGCATTTTTTACTGAGAAATTACCTGCAATATGCATTTGTCTGTAACTCTGAGTGTCTCTTATTTCCTGTAATGTATGATCTGTTTTATTTAGGATTAAGCTTCTGCAATCAGAACATTCCAAATCCCCAAAGACCTTTGTAGCCTATTCTCTTGTAAGATGTCAATAGGTGAATGAAGTTCTGTAATCTTGTGTTTTCTGGGCCACAACTGTTGAAAGGGGAATCACCCTGTTATTCTCAAATGAGCTATCAAATAAAGATTGAGGATTGCATGGTTCTGGTTATTGTACTTGAAGTGCAGCAGACAGACGTTAAACATCCTGTGCCTCCCATTTGTATAAACATTGGTTTGGAGATCAGTAGGTTCCATAGTCTTCAAAATCCTCAGTAACCACCTGGCTACCATTAGAAATTAGACTTAGAAGCCTAACTTCAGGGCATGAGTGGAGATGTGGGTTCAGGATCATTCAGATGTGGGACATGACTTGGGAGATGTGGGTTCAGGATCATGCCAAGGCAGTGACTAGAACCTGAGCTGGAGGGACAGCTGGCAGCCAAAGGGATGCTCTTTACACAAGGGCAGAGGGAGGGGATCAGAGCATCAGAAGGAGCAATGATAAGAGTCAACAGCAGTGTATTTATACCTTGCAAGTCATCACTCCTCTTAGTTCCTTAAAAATTTAGCTGGAATACAAAACCACAATAGAGAAGTTTCTGCTTTCACTGAAGGAAATTATGGTTCCTACATGAATGCTTCTAAGGCCTTTGTGTCATATATTTAGGAATGCTTAAGGATATTCACTATGCCTAGTGAATAACCTAAGTTAGGAAAAGCATTATTCTTCACTGACTCTTCAAGAAATGAGAGCTTCCTAAGACAGGTGCCGATGGCTGATATATAAATATCATCCTTTGTAACTTTTTGCTGGGTACCTATTTGAGTGTGTTCAGGGAGACAGCAGTGTTATGCTTTAACTTTGGAGTTCAGAAGTAGGAGTTAGGGATACAACATAATTCTAAATGTTATGTAGAGATTCCCACAGAGATAATGACAGCCAAGGAGAGAATCTGATAAAGTAGGTAGGGGAGGAAATGCTATTAGGCAAATGGGGAATGTGGGGTAAGGTGGTGAAAAGGAACAGTCTGAAGGACAGAGGAGTGTCTGGCAAATGTTATATAACTGATATTAGTCTGGCCAGCTTTGGGTAGAGAAGAGCCAAAACCCAGAGCAGGCTCTGGTACGGACCGCCCAGAAAAAGAAAACTGGAATGGAAAAAACTTGTGAAGCACTTTCCGACTGTCCCAAATTCCTTTGTCAGTAACGTGAAGTGCTCTTTACCGGTTGCCTTGGAAGGGGCTGGAGGTGGTGAGGTAGTGTCTAAGCTTTAGCATGTACCTAGCAGTGCTTGCGCATGTGCAGCTGGAGGAGGTGAAAGAGGAATCCTCAGCAATTCTGCAGAGAAAACAAAAAGTTCTATTTAATTGCTGAATCTTTTCCTACCAGAACTAAGCCCTTGCAAGAATGCTTAGCTTGTTGTCTCCAGAAAAGACGTTACCAGCAGAGCAGCTGTGGTGTTTCAGTGAAGCATCTAAAATTAAACCACATGAAGCTGTCTTAATTTCTTATTTTCCCATTCCAGTAAAGCCTGTTTTCTGGTTCAAAAACATCTTGAGTGCTCTCAGCTTTTCGTGACCTACATTCCATGCATTAGATAGTCTCGCCCTGCCCCCCACCAGTGACAGACACCCAAGGACAAAATGTCTATAATATTTTCCCAGAAATAGAGATGATGCATGTCTGAGTCAGGGGCAGAGAAACCAAAGGGTGTATAAACAATAAAAGCACAGAAGGATGGAAATGATGCGAAAGAATCTGCTGGAATTTGTCGCCTTCGTCATTTCACTTGAACACTCGGTGTATTCAGTATTACAGTGGTGTTATTTGCCTGTCAAAATCTTGGAGTTGAAATAATTATTGTTTTGACATTCTAAAGATATTGTTAAATTAGGCATCTTTTTTTTTGTTCTATAATTTGCTACTGTGGAAATTGGTTTGGCAATTGTTTTTAATGTCTATAGAATCATAGAATAAACTATGTTGGAGTATACAACAAATAAGTAATGATGCAATTCTAATTTTTTACCTGGATACTTATTAAATGACATCTATTAGCCTGACATATGAGGGTTTTAACTATCTATTAGGTATAAATTCTTCAAGCATGGCTAAAGAGGTTTATTATTGAAGTTGTGAAGCAGAGACACAGGGATACAAAGGTAACCCAGAACAACCAATAATACTGTAGCTTGAAGATGATGACAGCCAGAAAATATGTAGTCCCCTTAAATGTCTAAGCCTTCTTTTCTGTCTTGATCCATAGAATTAAGATCTCATATTTTGGAACATTTAGCCCCTCCCAAAATGGATGTGTATTAATCTGTTGGGTTTTAGAACAAAAACCCAAATGATGAACTTCAGAGGGTACAAAAAGAGCAAAGTTCTTTTTAGCCAAGTATCCTTTATTTTTGAGTAGCTGGTAACATCTTATAAAGAAATAGGGTAAGAACAGGGCAAGTAATCAGTGATATGTAGTCTTTGTATTATTTTCCCAGCAAAATATTCCCGTGACTTAGGGAATTTGAGCTTCAGGTTGTATCTGGATTTTTGTGTGCAGTAGTATGCCTAAAAAGACTTTCTTTCCATTAATAATAGTTGCTGTAAAAGGATCAATCAACAAATTCCCTGTTTTAATATATCACCCCAAAGCCTCTGCAGAATTTTCTCAAAGTCAAAGTACTAGATTGAACAATGAAATCTGGTTCTCCCTTTGGGAAGATGCCTTCCATTCAACCTTACGTGGTTTGGCCTGTTTCATTATATTGGCTCATGGCTGCATAATTAAAGAGTCTTCATTCTTGGAGGTTTTTGAAACCAGGTATGATGATATTAAAGGTGATTTATCCAGCAGCCTGCAGGTATGGTGAACATCCTGCTTTCAGTGGGAGGCTGGACAAGATGATCTCCAGAGATCCTTTCCAGTTGACATTTCTATGATCATGTGATGGCTGATGTGGTTGAGGGGACTTGAAACAGAGATTTCACTTGTTGTGGTGAGCCATTTGTAACACTTAGGACAGCAATTGGAAGCTGTGGATGAAACCAGTGTAATAGTATTTGCCTCTGTAGTCCCATTCACATTAAGGAGAAGTGATTATTGATTGAGCTAGTTTATCCACTTGTATTAGAAAATCAGCTGCACAGACCTCAGCAGAATAAGCTGTGTGGCTTCAGTGGTCGGATGGGAAAGTGTTTAATCAGAATAGCAAAGTGGCAGTGCTCCAGCCAGTGGTTTGCTGTGACTCTGCTACAGAAGGCCTTTATGCCTCCAGTTCTATGTCCAAAAAAAAACTGGTGTTTAGATTCTGTAATGCGTTTTGTAAATATTCTGCTTGTCACACTAATAAATGGGGTTTCTGTTTTGAGGGAAATCTGTGGGCTGTGGATGTTTCGGATAGACTAAGTAAACTGAGGTACCAAGTTCTGTTACATGCATAGAAATCTGATAAGAATCTATCCCACAGGTCTCTGACTTGGTTTCCTAAGTGGACTTTGATGCCTTTAGGCACCATCATTTTTAGTTCACTGACCATCTGAGTGCAAAGAATAAGTGTGTATGAAGTACACAGGCTGCCTTTGAACAGCAGAGGGAAAATTAGACATCTTGGAAAATACATAACATATGTATTAAGCAAGGAGAAGATTAATGCTAACCAATAGGAAAAACTAAGAATGGGGGTTTTATATGTTATGAATACTATCCCTCTCCAGAGCATAGACTCTGGATTCAAGCCTACAGAATGGTGTATCCATCCATTTCAGAGCCTGGGGTCTTCTGTGGCTAGACATTCACATCTGGTTTCTGAAAGAAAAATTCACATGCTTTTCTTTAAAACTAGGACTCCTGAAGATGAAAGTGGTGCCCTTGTTTTATATTTTATCGTATGCTTTAAGCAATTACCATGGAAAGAGCTGGTGCAGGCAGGCACTGAATGTAGGGTATTCTACTGTGTTGTTCATACTAGGTACCAGTTCCCTGGCCACCTGGGCTGGGCTGTGGAGAACTGGAGCACTCCCTCTCCACTGTGCAAGAAGGAATCCAAGGTCCAGGAGGGAACAAAGACAGAAGAGGTGTGAAACTTGTGGCTCGTGTGGAGAGGGGGAGTCTTGGGGTTTGGTCTCTTCTGGCACAGCTAAAATTGCACTGAAAATTCTTTGAACAGAACATGGGAAGAAAACTTGTGCTACATACACAAACAGTATTCTGTCTTCTTTAGGATTAGGATTTCTTGAGATATCTTTCGAAGTTATCTGTTTGGACCTCTTTGTGCACAACTGGAAGAATGTTTTGTTCCTCTATCCCAGATGGACACAGGGCAAGCAGCATCTAACCTGAGACATTTGGGCATCAGTGCCTTTATTCCAGCAAAATCCTCACTTCAGGATTCCCAGCTGGTTGCAGTTCTCAGTGAGTTGCTTAAATCTATACTGTTTGAACCAAGAACTGAATCCAGCATCACTTCATTCCAGCCTACAGCCTTGCTGTTCCTCAGATGTGTAGTCCTGCTTTAAGAAGGAGCCTGTGGGCTCTTTAGTTTGCAGATGATTTCCTCCTCTGATAATTGTTCTCATATTTCCCCTATTTCAGGAAGGTGAAAAAGCTTATCTAAGAAAACCCCAAACCATCAGAGCTTGATCAGAATCCTAGCAAGTCACTGAAACCTTTCTGTTGAACCTTGCTGTATAAGCCTTGGAGAGCAAAGACAAAATATAAGCTGCTTTAGCTCAAGTAAGCTTGAACCTTTCTGCTGTAGACAAGAGGAAGGATTTAATTCCATGGAGCTGAGTTTTCTGTTTGATGCTGAATGAAAAAGAAAGCTTTGCTGGCACTGGTGGACACCAAGTAAAACTGTACAAAGTTAGAGGCCAAGCTAAACAGTGGAAAAAACAGTGACTGACGATTCTTTAGCTCAGCTGAAGGTGAAATAGGACCTCAGGTTTTCCAACCAAAAGGAAATCTGTGATTTTTTTTCTTTGTTTAGTGCACAAAACTCAGAAAAAGTATCTAGAATGATTTGTAATTTTCTCCTTTGGTTTCACAGATAAACAATTGAACACTGAAGTGAACTCCAGGCAGCACAAATTCTGCTACCCACAATAAAATTTCTTATACCAAGAATAGAGAAAAAGAAATGTGTGAAGAAAACAAAATAATGCACAAGGAACAGTTCATATTTTAGGGATCTGTATGCGTCAGCTCATGCAGAATCTTTTAAAATGTCATAGGTAAATTTGGAGACCAAACTCAGACACTGACATCTTAGAAAATAATTCTTTGTGCACAAGCATTTTTCTTCCACTGATGTCATGCAGGACTTTCCACAGGTCAGCTACATCATAGTGGCATCAAATGGACAAACAAAGGCCTATTTATTATTTTTCTGCTGACTTCTGAGCTTTGGACTATGTACTATTTAAATCCTGGGTTAGGTCGTGTCCCAGCTGGTGTTATGAGTTAGGTGACTGGACTGTGTGAATGCTCTTTGTTTGGTCCAGTGCAACATCAGGTCTCAGCTTCTGTCAGTGAAAAGTCACCATAATTCAAAGATATTTTTAGGTGCTTCATCTGGTGATGATGAAGCCATGAGGACAGTTAAGTCCACCAGAGGAATGATCATCAACCTTTTGGCAGTGCCATCATAAACTACAGTACCCGTTTCTGACTAGGCTTGATTTCCTATTCCTTTTCTTGTAAAAATAAATAGAGGTATTTCATTATATGACATTGCTGAACTCAGCAGAGGCTGTCAAGCACTTAAATAATTTATAACAAAAGTAAATTGACATAATTTATAGAGACCAGCTGTGAAGGAGAAAAATGAGCATAGATCACCAATGGGTTTCACAGCTACTATCTGGCAACAGCAAATGATGAGATTTAGGAAGCTGGGTATCCATTACAGGCTAAAAAAAGTATGTTATGACTCCCAACTTGTCACTTTGTGTCTCACCTTCTCCAGTATGTTCCTATGACTGCACTGATTCCCCTGGGCTTCTTATTCCATGTAATTCTGCCAGCCCCAGTTTCCATCCTCCAGCAAAGGTTTAAATCTTTGTTCGCTCATTTTTAGAGCACTATTCCCAGTCTCAGTACACCATTTCTCCTCTGCTTCCTCACATCCAAGTTCACGTTTCATCTGCATTTACACTGTCTAATTTTCTGTACCAAAATGTTTGTACTCCAGAAAGGCGAGAATCTGGAAGAGATGGATACCCCATTTCTCATTCTGAAAGCTCAACACTACAGAAGATGCAGGAAGCTTAATACTGTTCCGTGAGGACAGAGTTGGTGCTATGTAGCTTTTAAAATAGAAGCTGTTTCTGGTGAGCCCATTTAATCCATTATTTCATAGAAGTTTATCTTGTAAAACTTTGTCTAGGTTGGGTGGAAAGCATGTTTCCTGTAAGAAACAGTGAAAACATGCTTCCTGTAAGGAAGTTATTTTCACTGTGTTTCCAGCACATGTGGTAGCACAGACTTCTAGCTTCTCCAAGAAAATGTCTGTATACTTTTATCATTGAAAAAAATGTTTAATTTTCACAATTTTGTTCTTGGAGAAAGCTGAGCAGTTGCACAATTTTGGCTGATATCTCCCAGTAAAATTCAGCCTAAGGCTAAATTTTCTGAGCAACATGTAAGATTGCAGCCCAAATTGTGCAGGCCTGGCAAAGCTGTAAGGTGTTGAATATAGTGTTAGGGAAGTTTAATAGTAGGCAGTGCTACCAACTCCACCTATAGGATATCTTAAATCTACTATTAGGTCTATAAATTAGATCATGCTAAAATTAACACTAAAACAATAACAAACATGTTTTTATCAAACTTGAAATGTCATAAAAATCTTTTCAGCCTTAAGCTGATAGGTAAATGTAGGTTCTGATCTTGCAGTATATCCTAAGCAGAGGTAGAAGTCAATGCTCAGCTACAGTGTCAGTATTCCCACAAGAACATATTGGTGAAGTTTTACTACCTTGATCTGCTAAATAAAGTTTCTGTGAGAGTTCCTGTGCTTTGCAGTTCATGCCCTGAAATCTCTGCTCAGTCATTATAAAGGATCAACTCCCACCCAGGTCAAGTTCCCCCAAGACAGTATTGAGTAATAACTGAATAAGCACCTCGATGTGTAGAAATATTTTTACTGCAACTCTATCCATGTAGTGTAGTTTCTGTGATGTTTTGATGATAAAGGAGAGCAGGATCAGGGTGTCCATATGGAGGTAGGTGTAAGACAGCAGTGTAATAACTAACATCTAGCAGATGTACATTCTCTCTCAGTTGCTGGAAAGCAGCTGTTAAAGGGATGAAAACAACGAAGGAAGAAAGAGCACAGTTGTTTAAGACAAATAGGTCCCCTAATGTTTTCCAAAGTTTATGTTGAAATTGTGGTGTGCAAGCAAATGGATAATGGAATGAAAAGGTACGGATCAGAATGGGGTTTTACTGGCAAAGCTGGGGGACAAACCAGTGAAAGAATGGGCTTCTCTCTCTCCCTTACTCCCCTCCTTCTCTCTTCCCTCTCTTTATTTCTGCCTCCTTCTTTCTTGAAATCTAGATTTTTCAATGTCTTGAAATACCCATATTGTAGCCTGGCTCTCATAGCTACCACCAGAACTTCTTGATACTTCAAGACCAAACAAGATACCCTCCCAGCTCTCACTGCCTAGGACTTAAAGGAGTCTTATGAAGTTGTTTATTCTACTACTTTAGCTAATCCCCAGCCCTCCCTTGAATACCTAATGTATTTTCTTCTCTCATGTACCGTCTCCCTTTCTGCCTTATGTCATTGCATAACATTTTTGGTTACTTTATAAGAATTTATTTTGCCTGCCTAAGGCTCTTATACTACTTCTGTTATCTTATGGCACAGACAGCTGTAAGGTCACAGCAGAGGCATCAGTTTGCTGGATCAGATTGCGTTTGATGAAATTTTGAGGTACCTTGGAATGAATTGAGCGCTAAGGGTTACCGACTGAGGGAGTAGCTAGCTCTTGATACTGCTTATTCTGCTTATTCTGCAGAATCAGCTAGAAAACACAAGAACTCTCCAGCCGCAATTTTGTTGACAACTATTTTCCTCCCTGAAGAAGTTGATTACTGTATTTAACACACTATCTAAAAGACTGTAAAACAGTGTGCTTATCCTGCGCAACAACCCTCACAGGGCCTGATGGAAGAAAGAATGAAGAATACCATTAAGTAGAAAGCTTTGCTTGATGATTTATTCTTGTCTTTATTTATATTCTTTATTATCTTTAAGAAATTAGAAGACATTTCCAGTTGAAGTTGTTGCTAGGGGACTAGCAGGCTGCTATCTCAGCTTTTACTGTAATGCTGCACATCACCAAGATCATGCTAATGTACTTGGGAGTCTGGTTCTAGTTCTTCCTATCAGTGGAATGCAAAAGCAGATGCTGGTTCGTTTTCACTTCTCAGTGCTGGTGAGGATTTCTCACTCTGACTGACTTAGGGAGGAAACACTTCTCTATGGTTCCCTTGTCCCACTGATACAATGGAAATCACTGCACTTCAGATGCTTTTCTGTGGGGTGTTGGGTTGTTTGCCCCACTGCAGGGAGGGGGCTTTTCTTTATCTAGATAGAGTTCCTGCATGTATGAGTCAGATTTTCAATTGCCTCCACTCCTCTTAACAGTAAAGATGAAGGTGGAAAAACATCAAGCAGAGATTAATTTTCAGAGTGAAGAAGCTTAACTCCCTCTCTCCCTGATTATTGCACAGTAAGCCTTTTGAGAACAAACAGTATTTTAAAAGAAACTTTTGAACAAGAGGAGGATTTAGTCCTTAGAGTACAAAGGGACTGCATTGAATAAATCAAGCATAATCGTACTAAACTAAGTCCCCCTCAGAATGCTAACTTTCCTGAAGGCATTTAGAAGACAAATACTGATAGAAATCAACTATGTTTCTAATAATGCAGATGAATGGAGCCCAGGAATATGAATTCTTGAGCAAAATGAATAAAGGCAATTTCATGCTGGCTCCTTGGCATGATGATAAAATAGAAGTTCTGTACTGCTGTACATAAAAGACATATGAGTGTTCCTGAAATCTACAGTCATCTCTTTAACCTGTCAGACTTATTTCCACTATTCTTGCTGTGCTGGCAATGCTGGTTCTTAACACTCCTTAGACCTTGTGTTCTACTCAGAATGACATCTCTGCTAAAATGAAGTGGCAGGATTAATATACAATAGGAATTCAGAATATTTGCTGAATCTGGACTTTATAATAACATGGCATGGAGTCTCATTTCAGAAACGAATTAAATAGGACTTGAATATCTACACTTGCAAGTAGGCTGGCAAGCAGACAAGGGACCATAAATCAAGGTTAATGATAATGGCAATGTACCAATTTGGAAGGGAAGATGAACATAAGGAGTATTGCAAGAATTGGTGCTAGGCCCAGCTTTACTAAAAGCCATTATTTATCACGTTAATGGAAACTAAAGAACACTGAAGTCAAAGCAGTTGCCAAAATCTACGGAAGATGGAGAAGACATCTTGCCTAGTGTCAGCTATCTGAGTATTACTTGCTTAGAAAATTTTAGGGTTTTAAAATCTCCTGAAAAAGCAGAAAGAGGAAAAGGTGCCTTAAAAAGAAGTGACAAGGCTAAGAGGAAGGATATTCTGTCTAGAAGCACTTTTCTATGGATTTGGAAAAAGGCCAGATGAGTGTAGTAGTTAAGTGACTGAAGTACTGTCA
This sequence comes from Melopsittacus undulatus, assembly GCF_012275295.1. Taxonomy (NCBI): domain Eukaryota; kingdom Metazoa; phylum Chordata; class Aves; order Psittaciformes; family Psittaculidae; genus Melopsittacus; species Melopsittacus undulatus. The sequence continues at coordinate 11,097,640 of NC_047533.1, read as the reverse complement.
GGATGAATAAATACGATTAAATCTGGAAAAAGGTTAAATTATTTTCCCCATTGGATTTGCTTTGGACTGAGATGTACAGCTGGAAAAAGAGGTTTTGAAATCATAATGTCAATAAAGAAGTTTTAACAGAGATCAAGAAGTAAAAATCAGCTTTTAACATTAAATAGTTCCAGAATCAAGTGGTTTAGTGCTTCATATGTAAAACTCAGGTAGGTTTTCAATAATCTAATTGCAACAATAATAAAAAAATATATGTTGAATTTGAGGAACAACTGTATTGAATGAGAAGGTAAAGGATTAATCAAATCATATATTGAAAGGTCAAAAAAACCTCCAATCAAGTTTGGCCAGATGATGACTAAGAGGGAAAAGAAAACCTGCTAAAAGAATTTATTTAAAGATGAAAACAGCAAGGGGAGTGATAGCCCAAGGGGCATGAGTAAGGAGGATGAACTCAGTGTTAACTGTAAGCTGAGCATTAAAACTATTGCTTAATACTAAATTTCTTTAGATGCCAAAATATTATGCAAGAAACAAGATGGAAGCCCAATAACATCAGAGTTGTGGGTTTTTTGGTTTTTTTTTTGTCATTTTGGTTATTTTAAAGTAGTTTTATTAAAAGATTACACCATGTTGTGGAGTGTGTTCTTATGCTAATTATGGCATAGGCAAATTAGAAGTGAAATGAACTATGAACATGGCCCTATAAAAGTAGAAGAAAAGAGTGGCTATCAGTGGTACTGTAGTAAGTTTTGGTTGCACTCTTCATGCTTTCCCAAGGGAAAATGAATGAGACAGAAGAAGTAATGAAATCAACACTCCAATCTAGTGGTTGGGTCCTTTTCCTGAAAGATCTGAACACACTCTTCCAATTTTCCAGCATATAGGAACTGTGCATCTTATTTCTACAGTATCCATAGCAATTGGACAAGACATTTAAACAGGTCTTACGGCAAGGACCAGAACCCAAGCCCACTCTTGCAAAGGAATTCTTTAAACCAAATAAAGAAGGATTTTCTCTTGGCTGAGGGAATCTTTTATAACTCCAGGGAAGTTGGCTGTTTAGAAGGGTGCATGAAGTCATTCTCCAACAGTTCAATGTTTAGACCCCATTCCTGGGACACGTGTATTTTATATTCCTTAGGCTAAGAAAACAATTGGAAATAGGTGTTTCACAGGCTGCATGAGTGCTCTGCCCACTGCATTACTGGATGACAAATGAACACAATTGCCAAAATCTTTGCTGGCATTTCCATGAGGAGCCCTGCTCAATAGACATAAAAATCTTTAATATATAAGAGAGATAGAAGGGTATTAATTGTCTTCTGATGTAACTGATGTGCTGGGCTTTTCGGCATCATCAGTCCTAGAGCATATGTGGCTTATGCTGACCAGGTACATAAGTTACTGGTGAAAATGGAGATGTCAAAGGGCCACCATTTTGCAGTGAAGCAGTCTGTGTCACACATTACGTAGACTCATAGAATGGTTTGGGTTGGAAAGGATCTGAAGATCACCTATTTCCAACCCACCTGCTGTGGGCATTTGTCTTTATATTGCTGATTCTGAAACACATAATGTGCTGACAGCAGCATCCGCCTGGAAATTCACTGGAAAGAATAGTCACACAGTTAGTAAAAGCTCCTGAGCTGACTTTCAGGAAGCAGAAGTGGAGAACTGGTATCACTGATGGCTACTTACTGGCCTTGCATCACCTACATTATTAATCCCGAAATCCTTATTGTCTGGAAACTGTTTGCTTTGAATATACTCAGGAGTTCTGGTCCCTGTTTCCACCTGCCCCAAAGCAATTCCCTGCACTGCATGTCATCCATGAAACAACACAGAATTCCTCCTTAGGGTTTAAAAAAATAAAATAAATAAAAGCTTTTGTCTTTTGCAGCTCTGTTTGGAATTTTATTGACTGGATGTAGCAGACTATTATGTCACTTGCCCTATAAAAGTACACAAGCTGTGAATACCATCAGAGATTAAAAGTAAAGGCTAAGGTCTGCAAAGGAGCTTAAAATACATAAATCCAAAACATAGATTCATGGAACTTTTTCATAGCTTTCAAAGCAACTGAATTCTCATCAGTGCAGGTTTCTCGATGTCTACATTTCTGGTGTTGGACATACGGATTTCATTCAAACTCCTGAGAGCAGATCAGTAAGTATTTAAGTCCTCGCAGGGTTCCTAGGCTCCACATGTTTTGTCAGTCTTACTTGTGATATCCGTTGTCCTTCGGGGCATGCTCTCAGGACAGGTTCCTGTTCTGCCTGGAGCAAACTTGGAGGAGGAGGGGAAATCTCTCCTAAATCTTTGACAGAGCAGTGATTAAGACAGACGATGGGTGAAAATCCTTCCAGTGTCTCTTCTGGACGAGACATTTTTGCTGAGATCTGCACATGCTCATGTAGGTCAGTGTAGTCTATCCTATAGTCTAGAGGGAGTCTGTAGGGAGTCTATAACTCCCCTCAGTCTTTGGTGATCACCTTCCATAAAAGTCCAAGTACATCTCTGTTGATGGACCCCAATCAAACCATTGGGCTGTTGGTGGACAGACTGGCCTGGGCACCCTCGAGGTTTCTTGGTGGGTTATTTCACTTTGCATAAGCTGTTGGATAGTCACTGTGTAGGGGAGGAAAGTAAAGTCTCTCTGTTATCATTGGTAAGGCACTATGCACAGTGTGTTGGCAACACAAACCTAGCTTCCCTGCCTAGCTGAGTGTTCTGATCACATGAATACTTGTCAGTGAGAGGGATCTTCATCTTTAGTATAATTTGTTTTGTGAGAAAACTGCTGTGCTAAGCTGGTGCCTAATTCTATGAAAAAGTTATCCTGGGTCCTAAGAAAGAGGATCAACCCCCTATGTTCTCTAGAACATGGCAAGTAATCCATAGGACAATGATGCAATAGAAAGCAGATATGATCTAGGTTCTCTGAAGTCTGGGAAGCTTCAGTTCCATGGGGCTGAGCAGGAGTTCCTAACCACCATTCTAGGGGCTGTGCTAGACTGAATGAAAGAAGCCATGAAATAGGTTCTGATGCAGAAAAGAACTGAATCTCTGAGCAGGCACGAGCATTAATGATCAGGGAATCATAGAATCATGGAAGAGTTAGGGTTAGAAAGGACCTTAAGATCATCTAGTTCCACCCCCCCTGCAGGGACACCTCACACTAAACCATGTCACCCAGGGCTCTGTCCAACTTGGCCTTGAATGCTGCCAGGGATGGAACATTCACAACTTCCCTGGGCAACCCATTCCAGTGCCTCACCACCTTCACAGTAAAGAACTTCCTCCTTATATCCAATCTAAATAAACTTCCCCTGTTTAAGTTTCAACCCATTACCGCTTGTCCTGTCACTACAGTCCCTAATGAAGAGTCCCTCCCCAGCATCCTTATAGACCCCCTTCAGATACTGGAAGGCTGCTATGAGGTCTCCACGCAGCCTTCTCTTCTCCAGGCTGAACAGCCCCAGCTTTCTCAGCCTATCTTCATACAGGAGGTGCTCCAGTCCCCTGATCATCCTTGTGGCCTCCTCTGGATTTGCTCCAATAGCTGGGTACCAATCACATGAAAACCATCAATTGCATTATAAGGACAGTTTTCTTACTGCTTAACTAAGTGTACCATTATCTGCATCATAGGTCATCCCAGGGTGGATGTTTAGAAAGCTCTTACACAGCCTTAGACAGCACTTGATAGATTCAAAATGCTACAAACAGCCCTTCCACTGTCTACAGGGTGTGTTTAAAGTGAAGCTGAAGAAGTGGGAATTGAAACAGCATTCTTTGCGTGGGTGGATCTGCCTGTCACCAGCTATTGGCAAGGTAGGTGCTGTGTCAGGGCTATGTTTGCCTTCAAGTTTGCAGTTTTAGACAGTGCTCTCATCTCAGATCTTCATTACTACTGATCTTTCATGTCATTACTAATGATAAAAATGTCTCTTTTTCTAGTAAAGACTTGCTGTTTAGCTCAAAGCTGATCTTTGCTTTTTTGAACACTCACTAATATCTACCTGGGCTATCGTTAAAGTAAAAATCCATTTACTTCTCCTTAAGTAATATGGTTCAAATATGGTCTCTGCAAAATGTAATTCCCATTTAATGCTTGAACTAGACCTCATGAAATAAGATGCTAAGAAAGATTTACGAGTCACCAAGGCTCGAGCTAATGTGCTGATAGCTGTGGAATTTCAGATGTTCAAATAGAAGTACTTACAGCTGTGGCAGGAATTCCCTAATTTGCCAAAAGCTCTTAGACAATAACCCTCCAAATAATGATAACTGAAGGTTTAAACTATATATGTGCACTTGGTTTGATCTTTTTTCAGTTTTAAATAGTTCTTACAACCAGTAAAAAAGAGTTACTGAATCATCTCCATATGCAAAGATACTTCTGAGGGTGGAGCAACCAAGGAAAACTGAGGAGGACCTTTCTGACTGCTCTTCCCCAGGAATTCTCTTGGGTGCAATCATCAGATAGCTTCTGCCCTGTAGAATAGCTGCTGACACATTCAAAGTCCTCCGGGAACTCTCCTACTGACTTATATTCGATTGAGACTTTCCTCAGCTTCTAAGCACAACATACAGAGCATGACAGATCAGCTCCTGCCTTGCATACCCATTTGAAATATTCAATGATATTAAGTGATTGTTTTACTTGGGTAAAGGCTGCAACATCAACTTCATTATTAAAAATAATGGAGGGTTTGATGCAATGGAAAGCTGATTTACGAATGTCACGTCAAATCCAACTGTCAGGTTTTTTGGTTCACTTCATGTTATTTCAAGACAGTAAATGGATCGTATTCTATGTTGCTTTCTGCAGAAAAGATAGATTGCAACCCACTGTCGTATGTTTCATCCTTAGAGTATGTATTCAGAAGAGTGATAAAAAGCTATTTGCCGGGATTGCTTAAGAGTGTTATTATTTTTCCAGTGTATATGTATGCTGGCATAATGCTGATTTGGACACAGTTGTGAATGTATATTAATAAAAAGTTTTTAACATTATAATTCCTTCCCTGGTCCAAATCAGCTATACAAGTGTAAATATATGCAAGGAAGCACAACTACATTTATACCATTATCAGCAGCAGTTGAAGCAGGATAGCCTTTTGTCTACACGAACTTCATCTCTGCAGAATACACCAAAATGGCATCAACCTTAATGTTTAGAGATATCACCATTTTTGGTGAAAAAATTATAAATCACTTTACTCTTCTGCATTTGGGCAATAGTCCTTAAGTGAGCAAGTTTAAAGAGATTTCATGTTTCCAATAGAGGCATTGGAAACACTGGATTTTTTGCAGTGTCTTCAAACTCAAGTTGTGTCAAGCATGCCAAGTGTTTGATGTCGGCAGTTTGACACGAGCACTTGGAAATGTGTTGTTTGTGATCTGATTTTGGATACACAAGCATTGCCGTGCTTTGATGAATCCTTGATGGTTTTGTTCTTTAAGAGAATGATGACAACAATATCAAACTTCAGCCAAGAAACCTCTATTCTATTTCAGCTGCAGCCAGAGATCCAGCTGCAGGATAATGAACCCCTAGGATATTCAGATAAAAAAGTCCCAAACCCTGCCTAGGTGTGGACTGGCTGGTTCACATTTGGACTTGGTGAGTGCCATCCAATGAAAGAGCATTACAAACCTGGCATTTCTGTGCTAATGCATGGAGTCAATTTAGGATCTGAAGCAATAGTTTCATGTCCAAACTGGTAAAGGTATACAAGTACAGATGCAACACAGAGACATCTCAAAAGGATCTGTGTTGATTGAGCTGGTTGCCTATCTATCCATCATTATCATTAACTAAAGCAGTGGGAATTTTACTCTTATTATATCAAATTATTGTATTTCTCTGCTCAGAAATGAATATAAGTTTGATGTAAACCCAACTAATTACTTTTTAACTGATGGGTTATTGAAGAAGAGGCAACAACCATTTCAAGGTCAGATCCATAGTTCATGAGAGTCTGTGGATGCTTTGCTGTTGTTTTTCCTGGTCTTCTTTTCCAGCTTCTTAGTAAGTCTGTATGTGAAATGCCTGGGCTTTCATGATTAATTATATTGCTCAGATTTCACATTGAGATGGAATTAATGTGTAATATCAGCTTGAGGAGAATAAAAATCGCTAGAGAATTGTTCCAAAGCCTTTTGGGACAGCCTATCATAAAATGAGGTTATGTATTTTCAGTCCCTCTTAATGTAGCCAGTCAGTACGTGTCATTCTGAAGAGAAACACTTGAGTTAGGATAATTTCCAGTTCACTGTATGTTTTCAGGAATTTGTTGCAGCAAATGAAAAACCAGTGTGTCCTAGGAGGAGAAGGAGCCTACTGGACATCACTTGGGTGTGTGCACTTGGACGAGCTCTACAAAACAAATATCTTCCAAGGGATCAGCAACATCAGATGCTATTCAAACACTGATAAAAGAAATGAGCTTTGCACACAGACAGTTCGGAACAGGCCAGACTAAATTTTATCCTTTGCAAAACAAACATCTTTGCAAGTGCAAATTCAGCATTCAGTCAGAGCTTGTGGTCGCAAGGAAGTCAGTTCTGTTTTCCCTCTTTTCTCTTTTTTTCCCTTTTAGTTGCTTTTATTAAAAAGCTCTTTGGTAATTCCTAGAAGACTTCTCATTTTATTGCTATTTTTAGGATGAATGCTGCTGCAGAATGTTGCTATCCAAAATGATCTCCTGCAATGTCAAACTTTGCTTCATTTACAATTTGTTTTAATACTAATTCTATATTTAAATACTGACTAGTATAGAAGCACTGAACCATTTTCATTAACATGGCCTCAATGTGACATAGTGGCATATATGCCATTATGGGCTTTATATTTTAATTGTTCATTTTGTTTGAGAGTAGCTGTTTGATGTGCAGCTATTTCAAGCCAATTCTATTTTTCTAAATCTCTCTAATCAAACTGGATAACCTGCTGGCACAAATATTTAATTTAATCAAATCACACTTGTGATCATTTTTATTCTGCACTGTAAGTTTCAGAGAAGTCTTACACGCATGAAGAAACTGCTGTTACTCACGTATAAACACAAAGACATTAACATTTGTCTTCTACCTCCTAGACAGCTTGTGTATACATGCTCCAGTACAGTTAAGTAGTTTAACGTTTGAACTGAGTTTGGATATATGACAATGCTGAGTCTGCTCCTGTCTGTAGCTCTAATAGGAGGTTCAAACCCATATTTATTAATAGAGTGGCTAAATTAAAGCTGCAAACACAGACTTCTTAATGACTTTATCAAGCTTTGGCCACAGCAAAGAGAAGCAAAACATTGCCTGTCCCTTAAGGGCTGAGTTCCAGCCTCTGGGCATCCTGCCTCTGCAGACATCACTGTGTGTGTTAAAAGCCTTAATGTCCAGGACAGAGCTGGAGATGGTGCGCATTGGGCTGACACTTGCACAGTGGGGCTCATGGTGGGTGAAATGTGCCCAGTACCACAGTCAGGAACCAGGAACCACTGAGCACTGGAGCCCTCACCTGTGGTCTGTTGTTGGAACTGCACAGGGGCCATTGGGATGTGCCGTCATCCTATTAGGATGTATCATCTGGACTTTGGAACTCAGAGGGTTTTTGAGGTAGACAAGGTTGAGCCAACGCTGACCTTTTGGGTTATATACTAACGACTACAAATTGGTCTAGGAAATGAGAGGAGTGGGCTGATCTTACTGGTTTTTTATTTCTTTGAGTGTTTCAGACTGTTCCTGCAGCTATGAGGGCCACTGGAAGGCTTTGCATAGGGTTTTTGTGATGAGACAAGCAGGGATATGCATGTGGAAGACTTTATAATAAAAGTGAGCTACGAGTAAAACTTAGCTGTTTCCAGGGTTAACAGCAATTGAAGGAGAGTTTTACACATCCCACTTATGAATTTAGATTATTAAGCAATTTTTGCTGACTTTGTTTGAGCTAGTCTTTAACCTCGCTTCTTGTTTTCTCTGTACTGGGGATATATACCTCCCTCCTTGTACCTCAAAGAGGGTTTGATATCTATCTTATATTACCTCATCCCTTCCGTCTTCCCACCAGTGGATGATTGCTCCTGGGAGAAGTACTTAGAATTTTGGGTGGTCCAGCTTTGAATGATCTTGGACCCAAGAATCAACCTCTTTCCTATGGGATTGCTTCACATCCCACTTCATTTTTGTGATAGAAACTGTATTCCAGTTTAAATTTTCCTTTTTCTTAAGTTCATCCTATGAGAGCCCATCTAATTATAGCAGATAAGCAAGCCAAATCCAGTTCAGCCAAATTGATGCTGGCTAAATTCAAGCTTGATGAGTCTACCTTCCTTTGAGCTTGGGAAAGCACCATGCACAGGACAGAGTGGTAAAGCAAAGAACCTAATAGTGTTGAACTGGTTTCCCGAGACCTGAGCACCTTCACACCTTGGTATGAACCTGAGTGAAAGCTGACCCACATCTCCACAGTCCATATTTTCCATTAATTTGATTTCCTTTTGTACAAGATGCTACTTGCAGAGATTAAATAAATCCCCTGTTTTTCAGCCCACTGCTATTTACCGTAACTGGAACTGAATCTTGTTTCCTCTCCCTGTTTCACTTCCTGAGTACAGGCTACAGGTAAATCCGAAATCCTTTGTGGCAGGCCACAGGCTGCATGCAACATGTGCTGAGCATTTTGAAGGGATTCTGGAAAGAAGTTTAGAGCTTATTAGAAGATGGAAACACTTTTGTTTCTAATGTGCAACTCGGGAATTGCAAATCTTTCATGAAAATCCAAATAGCTGGGAAAAAAATTCCAACAGCCGAATACCCCTTGTAAGGTTCAAGCCTGGCATTTCAATTAACAACTCTCTTTCAAGGTGTGACTTTCTTCATTCTCCCCTTCATGGCCTCAAAGCAGAATTTTATGTCAGATGCCTCCTGAGAAAAGATGCTGCTTCTGCTCTACCAGTGATTCATGCACCCTTTTCCTCTCCTTTTCCCAAAACCAGGGAAAGGGTTGCTAAAGATCTGACACCTACTGATATAAAAGAAATCATATCATGGGAGTTTGGCCATGTTTGGATTGTTTCCAGGGCAATTCCTAGAGCTGCAACTGTGAAGATCCTGTAAAAACACCAGCCTTAAGGATTTATTTGCTCTCCTGTGCCATTCCCTTATCTGTGAGCAAACTAAAAATAGAGATGAATTATGGGGCTCCAAGTAACCTTGTTGAGTGGAGAGTTTGAGATGATGGTGTGTATTTAACAAGAGATGTTCTATAATTGAAACAGAAATAGTAAGGGGCTAAATATAGGCTTTTTAATTTATTTGGAATCTGGAGCTGGCAGTTTTTTCTTTATGGTATTTGTACTGATTTCCTTATTTGAACCAATGTGAAGTGTTTGCTTTTTTTTTTTTTTTCTTCCAGACTCCAGGCATTTCAGTGATCCAACATTTTGGCTGCACATCTGCATGGAATAGCTGGTAATTGCAAGTCAGTATTTAAAACCAGACTTCTTTCCCCCTAGACAAAGCTCCTGTGGAGAAGATGGCAAAAAGTAGTGAACCCCCAGAAGATGACAGAGGGAAGATGTACATTTTTTGCCGTATCTATTCTTTTTGTTTAACTTTGATGAGCGAGTTGCAGGTGGTGTTTTCACTGTGATTGCAGAGATACACTTATTACTTCCATGCGCATCCTATGCCAGAAATGCTCAGAGACACCTGAATCTGGTGTGCGCTATTTATTGGTGCCAAGTCAAGCTAGAAAGACCTCCTGCTTGAAATCCCCACAGCACACTTCCCCACATGTCATGGATGTTCTCTATGTTCTCCTGGGCAAACAAGAAGAAGCCTGCTTTTCTGCAGGGCAGATGTTGAACACCCAACAAAAAGAAAAGGGTGAGGAATTGTTCATGGATAGCTGGCTGTTACTGGCAATACAGTGTGTGGCAGAAAAGAAACCAGTGGGATGCAAAGCATAATACCAAGGTTTCTCAGTTCACAAATTCCTTGGTAAAGGGGCATTAGTCCACCATGAGTAGTTCTCTCAACTAGCTCTATCTGACTAAAAGTTAGGAGTCTAGTTTCAGCTAAATATCTTCCTCTATGACTGGGGAGGAAAAGGATTCATCCCATCTTAACGTATGATCAATGCTGCCCACTGGAAGTGCGCCATTCTACTGAGTGCTGAAAAAGCCTGTATGCCAGTTCAGAGTCAAAGAATCCAATCCTAATAACATAATTACCCACAAAAAATCTCAAAGGTCAACATGGGCCAAAAATTAACTTGAAGGCATCCCTTGAGCAGAGGTTTTGTACATTTTTCTTTCCAAAACAAATCATTTGGTTATAAATACCAGTGCTGCTTCAGTTCAATCTCAACAGAAATACACAAACAAGCAAAAAGAAAGCTTCCCATTAAAAACTGCAGTTACTGAATAACAGGATGTGACTTCCCACCACATCTAGCTTCAGGCTTTTAGAAACTGTAGCAGCAGCTCAGTTGCAGCAGTGGCAATTTTGACCGAGCTCTCTGGTGATGGAGCTTTCCAACAACAGGAGGTTTAATCTGCACCTCTCCGTCAGGTCTGCCAGTGGGTGAGTTCAGAATGAAGTCAGGAGGGGCAAAGACATCACTGCATCATCTCTCAGCCCTTCGATAAAAACAAAGAGCACATACTTGGCAGCACTTTAATTTCTATGGTTACTGATGAATAACAGCACAGCTGGGGAACTGTTGCTACAACCCACTAGCAGAGATAATTTAAGAGGTCACACTTAAGCAGATCCATTACAAAAGCAGTTTTTTTTTTCAGGGATAATAAAACTGAGAACCACAGGTTGTGCTCTTTGGATGAGTATCAAGTGGACTATCCCGCTAGTCATAAATTTGCCCTCATTACTGTCATTGTTTAGAAAGCAATAAAAAAAAGGATGGCTCTTTACTAAGACACCAAACCAGGGCTGGTGGTTTCTGGGTGAAATCTTGACCAGAAATATGATTTGCTTGGATTTTGTCACAGTCTTGGAAGTTTATATCTCCCATGCTAATACAGGCAAATGCTCCATGCAGCTTGGAGAGCCTTTCTGGCTAGGAGACTTGTACCATTGCTTCTCCTTCTACCAGGGGGACACTGATACAATTTTCCAGCAAAGCCGGAAAAAACAATTGAGTAACCCTGAATGAGAATGGTTTCAGAGCTCTGACACAGACTTCTTAAGTGAATCAAGTGAAAAGTCTGGTTTGTGCTCTCAGTTTGGATCTGTACTTCTTTTCCTGTCTGTTGGGGTACCAGTCATGGAAGCCATTGTAACTTCACTGCAATACAATATATCTTATTCTATAATTCTATGATTTTGAAATAATTGATGGAATAGACTTTTAAAGCCTTTTGGGGTTGGTTTTTCGTTTTGTTTGTTTTTGTTTTTTTTTTGCACAGTGTTCTAGTCAGGAGGGAGTTGAAGGTAAAATTGCCCTTCTTTACACCTGCCAAACTTCTTGTCTTGGGTTCAGCAATAGCAGTCATTTTTCTCCTACTTAGTAGCTGGTGCAGTGCTATGGTTTTACTTTCATCCTGGGAGCAGCACTGATAACACCAATGTTTTTAGTTGATGCTCAGTAATGTTTGTTCTGACCAAGGACTTCATGAGTCTCATGCTCTGCCAAGGAGGACGGGAAGCCAAGAGGAAGCAGAGGAAGGTCACCTGACCCAAACTAGCCAAAGAGGTATCCCATACCACAGAGCGTCATGCCCAGTAAAAACCAGGGGCAGTTATCCGAAAGGGCTAGATCACTGCTCGGGTCAGGCTGGGTATCGGTTGGCAGGTGGTGAGCTGTTGTATTCTCTTCCCTTGTTATTTCCCTTATCATTATTATTATTGGTGGTAGCAGCAGTGGGTTTGTGTTATACCTCAGTTATGGCACTGTTCTTATCTCAACCCATAGGAGTTACATTCTTTCAATTCTCCTCCCCATTTGTCTGGGAGGGGGGGAGAAGGGGGAAGAGTGAGTGAGCAGCTGTGTGGCTCTGGGTTGCCAGCTGGGCTTAAACCACCACACTTGTCAAGCAAACCCATTCCTAAACCAGCCAGGAACAGCAAAGGCTTTCGGAGCTTCCCTTTAGTTTTGCAGATTCAAGAAAGTAGCATGTAGTCAAGGAACAGAACAACTGTTATTTTATGTTTGTGGGTAAAATTGTAAAGGATACGGTTAAAAATATGAAATAATTATCAACGTGCTCAACATGTGAGTCGGTCTACAGAGATGCATAGCTCCTGTCAATGCAGATGTTGTAATTTTACATTTTATTCAGTGTATCAGAAAAGATAAATGAAATCCATAGAAGTCCTTTTGCAAGACTCCTCTTTCTACATATTGCCTATAGACACACTGGAACAAGCACATCATCGAGAATATAACCATTGACATCAACAGAGTTTCACCTGGGACAATTTTGGCCTCCTTTTGCCAATTGCGTCATTACCCTCAAGAAACGCTGAACAATCCATTAGTGGCAGACAGATGAATTTCTAGAAGTGTGTGTAATCTAACTCCAACCACCAGCACAGTAGAAACTACTCTCAGTAGCTCCTCTGGGCAACCAAGGACACCATGAGATTGAGTAAATAAATATAAACAAAGAATGTTTTCCAATTTGCTCTCCATCTGGAGTACTGGACATTTTTCCAGCTCTGAAACAGAGGCACATTTGCACACTGTTAAAGACAAACTTCTTTGCCTTCTGTGATGTCCAATGATCCCAGTCAATTTAAAGAGTGTTTCTATAGACTAGAGATGTTCCTCTATACACAGTTGTCAAAGAAAAAGCCAATATACATTTGGGTGCTTCAGTTTCAAAAATTCCTGCTTAAATCTTTTTGTTGCAGGCCAAGACAAAGGTGAAAGTATTATTTTTGTGTTATTTCTTTCTTCCTAAATGCCTATTTTCACTTACTGGTTACTTTCCTACAAACAACTGATCAATGCCAGGCACTGCTCCCAGCCACAGGCGCCGAGGTGGCTGGATGTGGCATTGAGCTGCTGGAGCAGTGGCTGGGCTGAGGTGGCTGGGAACACACAGCTCTCCACCATATTGACTCATACCTTTTGTGTTAGGCTCCAGATAAACAGGTTGTGTCCTGCAGAACTTGCAGTTTAACTGATGTGTCCAACGTCCAATATAGGAGATTGGTCTTAGATGGCAACTGAATTTTCATTTCTTGAGACACAAAAAATGGACTAACCTGAAATGTTGTTTTTGCCCTTATCTTCTTTCTCTCTCTGGCTCATAGTCATATTTTTTCTCAGTGCTTCAGGAACACAGGGACTATCACTCTATCAGTGGGATACAATTCATTCCCCCATGATAGCTGAAAGCAGAAGAGGCTGTAGGAGGAACTTACAAGCTTGTTTATGGATCTCACCAGAGCTGGTTGGGTGCAAGTGCAGAAGATAAGGGGACATGTGAAGGCAGACTTACAGGTATCTGCCCTAACAAATATTTGAGTCTGGAAAGGAGTACCTTTGTTAGTGTCGGCAGAGAAGGCTGCTCATTTCACCTAGCTATAGATCTCTGAAACAGCTGATATGAACCATACCATTCAGGTGCCTGTTTCTATTAAGTGATTATAAAGTGATTCAGGATGATCACCTCAGGTACACCATCCAGTTAGATGATACCTAAGGCCAGGAGAGGCTGGTTCATACACCAACCCATTGTGCTAAATGTAGGTCTAGATGGAAGGTTGTTCAGCTCATAGCTTGATGAAGTATTGCAGATTATAAGTGATTTCCTCACTCAGGCACTATTTCAAAGAAATAAAAATCTGAAATTAAATCTTTCATTTCTCCTACATGTCCCTCCACAACCCAATGTATTCAGTGACCCATGGCCAATGTCCAGCTTGCAGACTGAGCCCAAGTTCTCCTCCCACCCTGCCTGACTTACATCTGAGGAAGACCTACTCATTCACATCACAGAATTGGCAGTTTTGGCAGTTCTTTGGGAGCTGGAGTCGTGCCCAATGAAGTACATCAGGGATAGCATTTGTGAATATTCCTGGTAGATGCTGACTAACGTGCACCTGCTGCTCCAACAGATCCCAGTCAACATACTGGTTGCCTGGGTTTGCTCTTCTCTGATGTGCTGATTCATTAGAGCCTCTCCCATTGTGTTCTGATACGGTCTTCCCCTTGCTCCTGGAACTGAGTCCAGACCCTATCATTTTTAATAGCATAGGGCTCCCAGGAAAACAAATCGTCCTTTGTGAATCACATCATAAGGCAGGCATTTGATAGTCCTCCGCCTCTGGTGATCTACAGAAGTTCTGTGGAAATAAAGGAGCTGAATCATCATTTTCACAAATGTTTATCTAGTCTGTAGAAAAGAACAAGAGTAGAAAAAGGTTTTTATAAATATACTGTACATGGCCAGTTTTTCCTGCTTTAGCAAAGTGTAGCCAAAGACTAGAGAGTGCTGATGGGAGAAAGTTTGTTTGTTATATATATATCAGTGTATTCATACGTTCAGTATATCTACATTGCTGGTCAAGCACTTAAGCTTGGGGGCAAACAAAAGTTCAGTAAGGGCTAAATAAAGGATGTAGCAGTCTAAAATTTAGTTGAGACCATAAGCAAGTAAGTATGAAGGAAGCTGCTGCACAGCAGAGTGCTATAAATCCCCGGCTAACTCTGTGACGTGGGTTTTTCACCAAACGTTGTCTTTCCATTTAATTAGAATAAATTACAAGTAAAGGTTAATTTGACTCTTGCTTTCTCATCTTCTTTCTATTTCCTTCCTTTACTTCTCCAAAGAATAAAATTGCTGGTGCAAAAGAAGCAACTGCAATGTCAGTTTCTCACTTGCTCTGTCTAGGAATAAAGAAGTGCTTGATGATGTCCTTCACCTCCTGCCTGTCCATTCAAAGCAGCTGCTACACACACATCCATGTTAATGTTTTGCTGCATTTAATACCCCTTTGCTAATGATTAAGCTCTCCAGCAATGTATTAATTTGCAGGTGATTGATGAAATGCACAAACCAACATCAGACTGAGACTGTTCTAATTTTTCTTTTAAAAACAGAAGCTATTCAGCCTGGTGAATATAAACTGATAGAGCTTGGAATTGCTGTAATGGGTGGAGACCCTGGTCAGAAGTGTAGCCTCACTGGAGATGGGATGCAATAATGCAGTTGAGCACACTCCTACTGTTCAGCATTCAGCCAAGCAAATGCTCTGTGCTGGGGGCTTTGTTGAGAGCAGGAGGTAGAGACCACAGACCAAGTCTAAACTTCAACTGCTGAGCTGCAGATCTGCTTCTGACACCTTGGGATTAATGTAGGCCTACTTTCACTGGGAGGGATGCCAGCGCCATTCAGAACAAGCAGTAAAGACACTTCCCTGGGAAGTGCCTTTCAGGCTGAGGGAGCTGGACATTGTCCTCCCCTTCCCTGAGTCAGCACTTCAAAGTGCCACCTCCTTGCTGGCAGCATCGTTTTAAAGACTCAACCTTATCCAGAGAAGAGGGTTATGGGCTCTGCAGTATCCTGGGTGTCAACCACCATATTAAATTAGGGTCTGTATCTTCAGGGAGGAGTAGGGCTTTGGATGGATTTCTGCAGTGTGCCTCCCTATTACCAAGTCCTGTTCATAATATATGCAACTTCTTATATTTGTGCTCTTGCATGTGATACCTTTTTCGCCCGTAGTTGTGTCACACAGGTTTGAGTAATGTGATAATACTGAGTTAGTTCAGCACTTCAAAAATAATGTCAGAATTAATACTGGCATGTTTAAAAGGTGCATTGGACCGTTTAGACTGGGACAGCAAATGGTCACATGACTTAAAGCTGCTTTCTTGCTATAAGTGTTTCAAGGAAATATGTTTGTCTTGCTGTGTGAAATAGCTAAAAGATCTTAGGGACCATTTAATAATTATCTACATTGTAAGGAGATAAATAGGGCAAGAGAAAATGAGCTTTCCAAAATTCAAGGAAATTTAGCATGCAGCAATGGTAATTCAGCACAGAGCTTACACAATAGATGTGGGTTTTTTTCTTAACAGAACAAAATAATTGAAAACTGACTTAGCCCCTTAAATAAACCAGAGACAGCTGGGAAAATCAGAAGATTGGCCCTCTGTGCCTGTTTATAGTAGATTTTGGCAGCAAGATAGTTGATGTAGTCTCTATAGGATGCAGCTATTATATCTTCCAGATGTGCTTGACCTTTATCTTGGATAAAAAAGCATCTTGCCGTAGAGACTGGGACTATCAATTCGTATACTCTTAGCCCAAGTCATCGGCTCCTTTAATATGCTGAAAAAACCCTCCTGTGATGGTTATGCTTCCATTGCCATTCAGTACAGGTGTCTAGCTTGTGAGTGCTTAGGTTTTTCAAACGTGAGTAGGTAATTTCAGCTTAGTGTGCCTGTAGAGCTCCTACTAGGAGAAAGATCTGTAATGTGGTAAGAGTTGCTCCGTACTCACAGAGGAGCATTCAGGATGTCCTTCCTTAGTAAGCTACTCATAGTATTTGGAAGCAGAAAGAAATATGGCAATAGCTTCTTCATGGGTTGTCTTTTATTATTATGTGTACAGGGTGATGCGATGATGCTACTGTTCTGTCTCTTTGAAGAAACTATATTAAACACAGTTCCCATCAAAAACCCTATGGTGACTGAATTTCTAGCTTTTCCTTTTCCATATGGGTCAGTGTGGAAACTCTTGAGACAGACTACCAGTTCAAGTACAGGAAACCAGGCTGACACATGACCTCAGACAACCATATACCCTGGTGAATGCATCTCATATACCCTCAGTGCAGCACTGCAAACCTTCTAAAGCCCCCATGCACTCCTTTCACCATCACATAAGCCAGTATGTCCTGGCCTCTTTGTGACAAGGCAGCCTTATATCTATGTATCTTGTATCTGTTACCTGATCTGAGGTATAAGGTTCCCACAGAGCCACTTCATCATGTGTCTTTGTATATAAATATTGTATTCATAGCCTTGTGTTGTGAAATTAAAGGATTGGAGAGGGATGTGAGAGGGTGGACTAAGGTTATAGCAGAAGAAACCAGGCTAAAAGATTACAGCCAAGCTACATGAGCCCATAGCCCACAAGCATGAATCTGTGACAACACTGATGGATATGACTCTGCCCTTTATATCGCTATAGGAAGGTAAGCTTATAGAAAGGTGGAGGTATACAGATGATGAAAGGAAGAGACAGAAGAAAGGCTGAACAATGTTCTCTCCTGTCCACATTTTACTCAGAGGAGCTTGTGAGATCTTGTGACACAACAGCAGGCCAGTTTCAAGGGAGTAGGAGGATTTTGGAACGTAGTTTCTGTAAGACCACGTAGCAGTGATTCTGCAACTGATTTTCTGAGTTGTTGTTTGTGGGAAATTAGATTAGAAACAAACCCATGATAATTGCTCAAATTGGACCAAAACTGCACACAAATCTTGCTTTTCAGCCTTCATGGCTTTCTTCTGGCTTTTCTACTGAGACAAAAATGATGGCTGGCAACAGAGGAAGAGTAGTTTCTGAGATGTTTCCTGTAGATAGGGATATTTTTAGGAGATGTGATAGACAAGGCTGAACTTTGCTTCATCATACTGTGCTGCTGGTGTAATGTCATTGGGGGGGCTTTACTTAGTTTTGCAAAGTGGTAGCTCAAAACAGAGATTTCTTCCTGTGCTTAGCTGAGCCCCCTGAAAGGGATGAATTCTGGCTATAAATCCGTGTTTCTTTCACCACTGAGGAAGATGTAATGGTATAGATGCCAATTTAGCCATCATTGGGACTTTAATCATTTTGCAGTGCCTTTAAATCATGAGGCAAATCAGGGAAGATACAATCTGGTAAAATGTATTTCATCAAAATAACCAAAATGTCAAAATAGCCCAAAATAAAATGGTATTTGACAAGTGGGAGGAGAAAACAGCTGTGTCGGTTGTGACTTCGCTGTGTAAATAATTTAATGCAATTATAAATCTGCTTCTGGTCATGCTGCAGCATAGATAAAAAGGGGTTTTGCATACTCTCTTCCTCTGCTTTCATCGGAAGTCCTCCCCTTGAATCACAGGCTTCTCTGGAAATCTGATCACATATGGTAAGATGTGTTTATGGAGTGTGGTGCAGATGTTTCAGCCCTGGCCTCTGCAGATGTTGTTCTTGTCTGGACCACTGAGGACGGGCAGGTGCTGTCAAAACACATGGCCAGAGGTGCTGGGCTCTGGCCATGCCATATGCTTTACACTAGGAGGAAACCACAGCTTGTCTTCTTAACACTCCCCTTGCAACTCTTCCAAAGCACAAGCTATTGCTGCTGAGATTTAACCCGTATCTGTGACCTTGGCCAGATTTAACCAGTTTTATACCCCATTGCTCACGTACTTCATGAAGTTTCAGGACAAAGAAACACAACACTTCCCAAACTGGTAGATCAGCAGATGACAAGTGAATGTGGCTTGTCTGTATACCATGGCTCAGATAGATGACAAGGAAGTCCTGTTTTTATGGAGCTGTTGTCCTGGGTCTTCTGCAGCAAAGCACATTGGGTTGGCCAGTGCACACCCATGGGGCTATGGAGGCAGCTTCCAATGCACCGAGAATCTTCTGACATCCCTGGACCCTGAATAAGCTGAAAACCTTTGGCTCAGAAGCCACTGCTTACCATAGACTATTCAGTGGTGGAGTTTTTGTGTGGTTTAAATGTTGACTTGCCTGCTTTGCCACACACACACTGTAACCTGCATGGGGCAGCAGAGTTTGTATAGGTGCACTGTGTAGGGAAATTCATAAGGAAGGGCTTTAGACAGATTTTGCCTTTGAAGTGTGGAAATAGTACAATGTACTCATCTAAAAGTATGCATCAAAATGTAGTCTGCATTAAATCTTTCAAAGCAGTTGTAGTTTACATAGCTATATGTTAATCCACAGACAATGTATAGTTCTGAATATTCCCATAGCAACTGCAGATCAACAAATGATTTCCCTGGGCTATTTAGGCATACCACTGCTATTAGGTCCTCTGATTTTTAATTAAAAGGAACTAGCTCTAAACATCTTGAGGTAATTAGAATGATAATATCTTCTGTAGGATGCAATTGTTAAAGTTACAGTAATTCCCCTACATGACTTTATTACTCAAAGATATGACTGCAGCTTCATTAGACAAATGAGATTATCCCTTTTTTCCCCATAAACTTAAAATGTAAAATACACTTGCAGTTCTGCTCCAAATCTTGAATGTAGTGAGAGAATTCCCTCTCCCACATTTTACAGTATAACTCAAGATAATGGTCTTACTTTCATTATAATTATAATTAATACACCATATCAGAAAGAGTTCCTTATTATCTCTTTGCCATTCATAATGCTTTCATAAGGAGCTGATTACTGTGGTAGTGTTATGACTTCATGTTCAAAACTATATACACACACCTAGCTTTACACATTTATTTCTGGCTAAATTCTGACAAAAAGAAGTAACACCCTGAGGGAAAACGGACTGAGCCTGCTTAAGAGTTGTTTATTTTTGCATCTGAACACACGTACGGAGATTGAGTTTTGTAAATGTGTGTCTGTGTCTCTGTGTGTGTATGAAATCTGTATTTCTAAAACGACAATGTTGCAACACGTTGCAATAAACCCCTGGATTTGAGAAGTTTTTAGAGAATATTATCATTCCAGGTGTTGCCTAGAGACGTATGGAAGCAAAAATAATGGAAGAAAACTTGCAACAGATGTAATTACTTAAAGTAGTGGTTCAACCACTGTGGATGAGCACTTAGTGTCAGTCAGCCTGGTCCTTATGGCCAGAGTATATCTAAATTTTGAAACTTTTAAGTTTTCTGCAAAAACTATTTACTTCCCTCTCTCTTACAGCAAAATTTACTCATAAAAGTATGCACCCATTGCTTCCTTTCCTCTGTCCTTGGCAAAGGCACCTCTGTCCTTATCATTTCCATGACGAATACAAGAGATGATTTTCACTTTCTCTTAGCACAGGACTTTGGCACTGTCCTTTGCTTTCTGTGTCTTTCCACTGTCTTCTACATTACATCAAGTATAAATTCTTGGTCTTTATTCACAAGACACATCATAGCCTAATCCTAATTTTGTTCACTGGTAGGACATTTACTTCAGCCTCCACGATGCCATCCTTCATGCCATGTGCTGGCTAGCTGGCTACTTATTTGCTCATAAGCTTCCTTTCTAAATTAGGAAGCTCTCAGAAAATGCCCAGGTAAATTCCCGTTAGCTTAAACGAAGCAGCCTGGAACTGCTCTGTCACCATGCTTATAAAAATATATGGTTAAAAATGACAACTGGAACAGTGAGAGGCTGCACATAGTGCTATGAAGTACAGACATATTGGTTTGTTCATAGCGTGTTATTTCTCATCTTCCATTCAAAGTGCAAGGTTTTGGAGATGTGTTTGTAAGAGCTTTGTACAGCACTTGGGATGGTCAGACTCTCATCTTCAGGGTCATCTCTTATGTCCTCCACCTCTCTCTACCAGAATCTACAAAACCATGTGATGATACTAGATTTCTAGAGTAACAGCCATGCCTGCCTGTTCCAGTATGTTAATTATAATTTAACATTGAATCTGTATTCAAGAAAATGCCAGATTTAAGGACTAACATGGATACAGTTAATCTTGTCTTGAAGAATAGCATTTGACGAGATGATATCAACTCTAATGGTGGAGGAGCATCTGTGAGTGAGTCTGTATGGGACCTTTTAATTGTTTTTCTTGAACTGCTGTTGCACCCTTGAATGGGAAGTTGCAATGGGAAGTTACCATTCCCATACGAGAGAATCATTCTGGTTATTCAGAGGTAACATGATGGTTCTGAGAAGTAGTAAGACACACCTCACTACTAAGGATGATGTTACCATGTTACTCCCAAATAAAAAAAAACATAACCCCTGCCATGGCAGGGGGTTGGAACTAGATAATCTTAAGGTCCTTTCCAACCCTAACTATTCTATGATTCTATGTTGCAAATTAAACATGTTAGGTGTGTACCTTTCTGTAGAAGTTTTTGCTCTAACTGAAGCAAAATGCAGCCTTCAACTCTGAGCTTTCTTGGGTCAAAATGAAAAAACAAGGGAAGATTTTTTTTTTTCTTTAAACATCTAAAATCCTGTCTTGTGAGATTAGCTGGTGAATCAATTTTTGGATAATATTATTATGGGAGAAGTCAAGCAAACAGAAAGATGACTCAAACAGTTCATTGCCAGGACTATTTCTTAACACAGAGGAAAATCATCCTCTGATTGCATATGGAATCCTCCCACAATGGACAGGGAGCCTGGCAACAGAAGTAAAACTGCAAATGCTCCAACTTTTGTTGTGGAACTGGCCTTGCAGCTGAAGTATAATGAGACACTAGACAGACACTGGGAAGAAAGCATAACATGGCTAAGTAATGCTGTGCCTACCAAAACAGACAAACTGGTGGATAGAATTCTTGCTCCCTGACAAGAAAAACACAATTAAAATCCAAAACAAAAAGTGAACCAAAGCCAGAGAGAAATTCCCCGAAGACATGCTCCTGTTATAACTGTGATGGACTCTGCAGGCTGAGAGTGGATTTCTCTTGGATGAGCACTACAGCACATCCAAAGTATCTGGTGACTTTCATGGGGACACCGCAGAACAGAGCCCACCAGTGAGAGTGGCTCTGACTGGATCCATGTTGATGGGTTGTGCCTTGGGTAAACAACGTTCAGTGCAACCCGCTGCTGTGCATGGTTTCCATCTGCTATAGACTATAGCTCAACCCTGTGAATAGACATGTGTTGAGCAAAGAACTGGCCTACCACTTGTTCAGCGTCTCAGGCACTTGAGTGTTTCTCCCATTGCCCTGCACTTCGGGCTGTGGGACTTTTCTACAGCTTTAGGATTGGAACGGGATATGTTATTCCTGTGGAGCTTGAAGACATTTATTAATAAGAATCTGTAAGGAGATCAAAACAAGCACAGAAACCCAATTCCACCCTATATGTGTCAAAAGTAAATTTACAACGGATAATACTCCCCAGGACATATGTTTTCCCTGGCTCCTTCATGATGCTAGTGAAATACAGCCGGTGCTCGGTTCCGGACTTTGCAAACACTCGTCATCGATAAACCAGATGGAAAAGCCAAGTGTTTGTGTGGGCTTAAAAATAATCATTATTTAATGACACTCAGAGAAGGACTTCTTTGGAGGGCAGTTCAAATGGCACCAGCTGTTCTGAAAAGGAGATTTAAAGGATCTTAGTGCAGCATATAATAAAACCATATACCACTGTTGGTCATCCCCAAAAATATGTGTATATATGTACATGTTTTCCTCCAAAGTCAACCATTTCCTGAAATCTCTCCCTAGTGCTGGGATACAAATTGCATTTGTTTTGACATTCAATACTTTATTCCACTTCTGGACAAGCTGATAATACTGTAATTGCATCCTACTTTAAGCACATCTGATGTTTTAAACATTGAGTTTGTCCAGTTTCCCAGTGTACACACTTTTCTCCAGCTTTGAAGTCAATATTGTTGCTCCTTTTTGCATCCTTTACTGGTCTGTGCCCTGAGGAAGCAGTACTCTGGCACCTGGTTTCAGCAAGCACAGACTAAAGCAGAGTTACTTGTAGAAGCTCTTTTTGCACAGCACAGTTTCCACAGGCAGGGCAGCATCTGGATGTGGCTTTCTTAAAAACAGGGCTGGGCAAGAGACAATTCTCTGCTCATGGTTGTAGGGATCCTACGTTTTCTTACTCTTCCTGTGACCTTTAAAACAATTGTAATTCTCTCCCTAATACATCAATGTAGGTCAGCTCTCGATGAGAGCAATCAGCCATTGCGGAGAGGAAAGCACTCACTTTGTCTCAGCTCTGTCTGGCCTAGAATGACAGAATCTCTCTTCATCCCTATATTTTTGAAGGAGCTGCTGCATACTTAGGTCATTAAACCCAGGCTTGTTTAAACTTAGTAAGCATTTCAGACTGTGCTGTGTGTCCAGTCTGCTTTCATCATCTTTTCTTACCAGTCCACCAATTCTGCACATTTTAATGAGAGATTTTACAATTACTTCCAGCTTGCCGAGGAAAGTAATAAGCAGTGGCAGGTCTAGGATTATCCTTAATAACATCCCTGAAGTACACATAATGATTTCTCCATGGATGGCTTCCTGAGATCTTGTCGGTCAGGAAGTTCCTAATTCAATTGAAGTGTGTTTTACTGATAGATGGAATGCTGATTTTTTCACTCAGTGTCATGCGACATGAACTATGATGTCTTAGAGGTAAACATGTACATTGTGTGCCATGTACATTCAAAAAACAGGGTTCAAGTATACCTGGAACTCTTCCAAGAATGAAATCTGGTTTGACTGACAAAAGTCTAATTTCAATAAGATCTCCAATTGGTACTTACAGTATTGCTGGATGCTAATTCTTTTATTAGCTGAATCCTCCCTCATGTTTTCCATTATTCTTGCTTGCAATAGAATCATGTTCACCACTTTTTTCCCCTGTTAAAATAATGGTACAATAGCCAGCAAACTAATCTAGTGGGATTTCTTTGATACTCAGAAATATAACAGAAATGAGTATGAGTAGGACAGTCAAGATTTACTAGTCAAGCCTTCATAATCTTTTCTTTCCAGTTACATGGGTCTGCTGATTTTAAAGTGTCCATCATAGTATGTGCTGCTTAACATACTCCTGTCTTAGTAAGGGAAAGTGTTTCATCACATCTCGGTGATAAAAGCAAGGAAATACAGTGCAGAACTATTTGTTGAGTACATTTTTTTTCCTCATTATAAACAATTCTATCATCACAGCTTGTATTTTTGCTACAGGGAATGATGTCTGTCTATTGATTCTTACATTATATGTAAAGAATGCATTACACTGTTTGTTAAAGAGGATTTGTTCTCAGGCAATGCTCATCCATTGCTTATGTGCAGGCTGCCCCAAAAGGTTGTTCACCACCACTACCTGTGGAGGTGGTAGGGTGCAGTGTCTGCTGCACAGCACTCTGGCAGTAGGGTTGCTTTTCTCTGGATGACTTCGAAGGTGTCCTGGCCAATGAATCACCTGCTGAAAGCATGAGGCATGTCTCTATCAGTCATAGATCTGACCATAATAGAGTGCCATGTTGATCCTTTCACGGGCTCTTGTTCTGGTAATCTCTCCATAGCAAATACACTGCAAGCAGTCGCCCATCTGAACAAAATTGCCATTGTGAACTGAGGGATTTTCTCTTGTCAAAGGACTTAAATTTTAAACTATTCTTTTCAGAAAAGGAGGGATAAAAATGGATATTTTATGACGGCAAAAATGAATTTTTAGCAAAGTTTTGAGTACAGAGAAGATGACAAATAAGTTAAATGAGCTGGGGAGGGCACTCTGCAGGAGGATGGAAGAACATGGACAGGTGAAGGCACTGACACTGGATCTTTGGAGTCTTCTGCAAACCTCAGCAGATGCTGGATGCTGAAGTTGACCATAGTTCTCAAACAAAAACATAAAACACATGCAAATTTTCTTCAGGAAATCCATGGGGAATTCTTCTAGCAACACGCTTGCTGGTCTATTTGACAAACATGGGGAAGAAAATCCTGATGGAAGTCTCCATTTATTCAAGAAAGATTCATGCTGTGGGAATGCTGAACAAATGCAACCAGTCTGCAAAAATTTGGGAAAGAAAAAGGCAAGGTAGTCAGTAGAACTGTTGCTCTCAGCAGAAGCTGCATTATCTCCTTCTGCCTCTGAAAGGAAACAATGTGAAATGCTCTCCTTGTATTTGACAGTGTTGTGGGCAGCCCGCTGTGCTCACAGCTGACCATCGCTTGGCTGGATCCGCCTGTCTCATATTATACTATCACATGGATGTCTCATGCAGTGAGTTCCCCTTTGCTTAAGGTGCTCCTCAGTTCAGTGAACCGAGCTAAGATATTCTGGAGGCCTACTCTGATCACAGGATGATGAGAATTGGAAATAACAAAACACTGCTGAGGTCCATGAAGGTGCAGTGCTATGAGAGGACACACAGGTTTCCCTGATGTCTGTATGGTTGCATCTTAGAGAGACTGGTCATGCTGATAGCATGTGTTAGTATTAAATCACCACTCAGGTCTGAAAACACATTAAGTCAGTAAAGAAAATACATGACTAAAGACAATCAGAAGAGGAACTTGCTACCCTGCAGAACACATGAAAAATCATTTATTACAGTAGGAAACAGGCTTTCAGACAGAAATGGCAGCGTATGAGTCTACTTATCTCTGCAGAAAACAAGCACCCTGGGGAAACCTGCATCCATAGAACTGCAGCTGTAAAGATGCAAAGCTTCCATCTGGCTCACTAAACCTTTCTCCTGACATCACCACTCCTACAAAAGGTGATGTGAAAAACTCATGTATTTATCTCACCACATCAGCGAGGGAAGCATGTGCATTCAGTGTCCTAAAGCACATAAACAATGTGGTTATTGTTGGGTTTTTTTCTGTTAGAAAAGAGGTATTTTTCTTTAACTGACTCACATCAACAGAAATACATCAGCATGGAAGAAACCAGCTCGAAATACCCTTGGCAGGTGGATGGTTGATAAAGTCATGGAGACAAAAAATGCCACTATCCAGGAGAGAGATCATCATGGGCACAGGGGAAGCAGAAGGTTAGGGATCTTTCAGCCTACTTGGATTCAACCTTGTGATGCCTTCATATGGCAGCTTGAAAGGACAGATTGCCATGGCCAAAGTGTTTTGGACTGAAGCTATTTGACAGCCTTTGATGCAGCTCCCCAACCAAGCTAAAATGACACATCCAACTTTGGCACGTGATCCGGGAGGGAAATGACTTTCCTGTTCTGCCAGAGGCCTCTTTTATTTAATGTCCTATGAAGAGGAACAAACTGCATATGATCATGACATCTTGTGGTAGTGGTTGAATTATTGCCCTATGATTTAGTAGATAATTGGATGCCAAATTTCATTACATCTTTCTTCCTTCATGCTGCAGCTCTGCAAGTTCATACAATTCCAGCTGCTCTGAGAAGCTGGATGGAGAAAACCTCTAGAACCTTTGGCTTATTGTTGACTTCAGAGGCAAAGGATATTTTGCTCCTTTAATTACACAGGTCTGGCTTAACATACAGGTCAGAAATTCATAGTCGTAACTGATTAAAGAATGGTTATCCAGATATTCATACAGAAAATAGTAGAGTTTTGACAATACTGAGTACAGCATGGCTCTGTCCTGTAGAATGAGCCGGGCTTTGCTGCGCTGTGGCATTGCACTGGGTGTGAGAGTAAATGGAGATAGCCTTTGCTGGCAGCATATAAAGCCCAACAGCTGCTGAACACCTGCATTAGCTTGCAAACAGTCTTGGTGAGGAACTACCAGCACCCAGAGCTGGGGTACAGAGATGTGTAGTGTTATATACAGAGTAAAATCCCAAGGCCTCACAGGCCTGCTTTGCTTTTACTTATTTCAGCTTTGGTGTGCAGCCTTCTAACTTTTGCCATTAACTGTGTGGATATCCAAAGATGCCATAAAGCTTAAGCTTAGTTTTGCCTACCCATAATAATGATCTTGACGATGCACTCCTTGCCTTACACTGCCCTGCACTGCTTGCCCTAGCTGAAGTTGGAAGCTTTTCAGGACAAACAGCACACTTCCCTGACCGTTTGCACAGTCCTTATCAGCATGTAGGGGCTCAGCTTTTATCAGGGAATTTGGATATTGACTAGTCATAATAAACAAGATTAGCAGGAACAGCTTAGGTATATATTTCCACAGGGTGTCTGTTTATCCTGCCATGTGCTTGGTGGGTATCCTTGGGGCTTCCTGGGTCTTCAGTTCTGTTCTACTGTGACATGGCTGATTTCTCAGGGTTTGATAAAGGTGGCTTCAGCTACGTGTCAAACACCTTTGTTTTTTCCTCTAGGCCACAAATGCCTCATAAATAAGAGTTACAGTTTATATGCGAGATTTACATACAGTAAATCTGTTTCCCAGCCACAAGGAAAGAGGCAGGATAAGACCATATCGCTTATGAAGAGGTCAGAGGTGATGGCAAAGTTGTACACATGTAAGACACTGAAATAATGCTGCTGATTGACTGATAGTACAAAATGTGGAGTGACAGATCAATGCTAGTGGTCTCTGTGTTTTATGTAGAGGGGCATCTCCTCCCCATTTGCCCTTCTCACTGTCAGAGATATCCAGTGGTCACACTGGATATCGGACATAATGTGCTCTCACTACTTCTTTCAAGTCTGCACAAATGCAAGCAGGAGACACTTCCTGGATTGTCTATTGATACAGAAAATAAATAATCACGAGACTCCATGATTCCATAGTATCTAACCATAG
Source organism: Melopsittacus undulatus (assembly GCF_012275295.1). Taxonomy (NCBI): domain Eukaryota; kingdom Metazoa; phylum Chordata; class Aves; order Psittaciformes; family Psittaculidae; genus Melopsittacus; species Melopsittacus undulatus. Next base: position 11,070,251 of record NC_047533.1, on the reverse strand, counting down.
GTATTTAGCTGCATGGATCTATTTTTTCTTTTTTTCCCATGGGATGATGCCACCTATTGGTCATCATTAAAAGAGGCAAAACAGTTCAAAGCAAAGAAGGCTAAACTTTTGACTGTTTTCCACAGTTCAATAACTAGACATCCTGAATTATGGTACCTCATTAGAAAAGAAGAAAGAATAAAGGCAGAAGAAACACAGGCAACACTGACTATCTCTGGCAAAGAAAAAAGTTCATTAAAAAAAGAGAGGTAAGGTTTAACAAGATCATTTTTATTAATTTTTCCAACATAAGTTTCATCAGTTTGAGGTTTTTCTTTGCTTGTTATTTTTACTGCTCTGTTTTGAGGGTAATCATCTTTAACTGACCTTGAACTTCTGGTGGTAAAATTATCAACATTTAAGATCAAGATGTCTGGCTAGGAAATTATCTTCATTAAAAGCTAGCAGTCTGTGATAGTTTCCAACTGCCCACTTCTGAGCTAAGATAAAATGGGCTGTGTCACTAATACAGGCTCCACTAAGCGCCATCTCATCATATTGTCATGTTATTTACTGTTTGATTCCCTGGAACTGTGGCAGTTAGCAAGCTACCAAAGGAGTACCCTCTAGGGATGGATATCTGGCTTTGTTAACATCAAAATGATTGCTCTTCCTCAATTTTTACTTCCCTTTTTGTCTGAAAGTATATAGGTTGGGTCTCTGCAATCAGTTGGCTGACAACAGGAGAGCTGAGGGGGAGATAGCTTTCAGTGTTCTCCCAGTATTATCATAATAAAGCTTCTATACAGCCTGTCCTAAACTGTTTCTTGCTTTTGTTCAGTTTATTCATAATCCCTGGTGGGAAATGTTTTTTAATCACTCAACTTCTGTAATATAACAGTAAAGTCAAGAGACTGGTTGGAACATTTTTTATAGAAACCTTGCAAAGCAATGATCATAATAAATCATATTTTTTGTGATTTTGTATTTAATTAAGTGTGCAGATGCTTTGAGTAACCTGGTCTAGTGAAAGGTACCCCTGCCCATGGCAGAGGCTTAGAACCAGATGCTCTTTAAGGCCCCTTCCAATGCAAATCATTCTATGATTCATTCCATGACTGTATGTTCTACCCTTGCTCCTGTCATTATTATGTTAACAGTGCCTGAGACCAAGTTGGAATTGATTTCAAAGTTACTTTAAAACTTGGCACTTCCCTATGAAAATCTCCTTCATTTTCAGTGTTCGACATATGGTCTCATTTCCTCATGATGTTTGAAATTAAGTATCCATCTTGGGCCCATCCAGCCTCTTGCAAGGTGTTTGGTTTACAATCTTGACCTCAGCCTGCCTATAACAGGTTTATTAATACATAATTCTGCCCACCATGAAGGTCTGTTCAGAGTTTTTCTGCCTTGAAGGATCTCTGCCCACAGATTTTTATATAGCTGCAAAATAATAATAAAAAAGGATTAGTTCATATGGAAAATAAACCAAAGAAAAAGTCTGTAAGAGAAATTATCTAACTTATTGGTTAAAAATGAGATTTTGATTGAATTTCTAGATAATAAATGTGAGCAATTCTGTACAGGCAAGAACAAACACAAAATTTCTAAGTACGATAATCAGGTATCTGTGAAAATCATTTAGGCCATCCTTGGCATGAGAACAGGAAAACAGTAACCTTTACAATTTCTTGTTTTCAACTTGACATGAGTTGTATTATCAAAGGTAGCAATTTGGAAGCCAGGTTATATTAAGCTAATCTTTGTTCTCTCCAAACCCGAAGACTGTGTCTGAAAGTAGTCGTGTATGTCTGGTTTTACCTTTATTTCAACATATTTCTGGAAAGTAACATAACTTCTCTCCCATATGTGAACTGTTTGATCTGAGCCTAAGAAATTCTTCTCTCATAAGCAGATTGTTAATTCATCATCTTCATCAATTTTCAATTTTATGTGGAACAGTTTTAAAAAGGCATATGGGAAGTAAGTTCTGCAAAAGTATAATCTTAGCAATATTTGGCAGCTCCTAATTAACCGAAGCTTAAGACTTTAAATAACATCATAGAAATATGAGGAAAGGCCTTATATTCAGCAGTAAGCTGCAGTACACTATATCATATTAAGATAGCACAAAAGCAGCTAGTGACATGAAGTGAAAAGCCTTTCTTCAACAGCAAAAGATGGCTTAGCTCTGTATCACAGAATCATAGAGTAGTTAGGGTTGGAAAGGACCTTAAGGTCATCTAGTGCCAACCTCCCCTTGCTATGGGCAGGGGAGGCCTGCTCTAGACCAAGTCACCCGAGGCTCTGTCCAACTCAACCTTGAACACTGCCAGGGATGGAGTATTCACAACCTCCCTGCGCAACCCATTCCAAGTGCCTCACCACCCTCACAGTAAAGAATTTCTTCCTTATATCCAATCTAAACTCCCCCTGTTTAAGTTATAACCTGTTACCCCTTGTCCTATCACTACAGTCCCTAATGAAGAGTTCCTACCCAGCATCCCTATAGGCTCCCTTCAGGTACTGGAAGGCTGCTATGAGGTCTCCACGCAGCCTTATCTTCTCCAGGCTGAACAGCCCCAACTTTCTCAGCCTGTCTTCATACAGGAGGTGCTCCAGTCCCCTGATCATCCTTGTGGCCTCCTCTGGACTTGTTCCAACAGTTCCGTGTCCTTTTTATGTTGAGAACACCACAACTGCACACAATACTCCAGGTGAGGTCTCACAAGAGCAGAGTAGAGGAGCAGGATCACCTCCTTTGATCTGCTGGTCACGCTCCTTTTGATGCAGCCCATATAATGAATATAAAATACATTTTTACCTTGATTACATGGACTAGTGTTAACTATTTATTCCATTCCAAGTTTGATTTAATATTATCTAACAGTTTAGAATTAATCTTGAAATAGATATGGTGAGAACTTTGCATATAAGCTGAAATTGTCAAAGCTTCTATGGGGAAATGCTGTTCACACCAGCGAAGTTTCTTTCAAAGAGACTCTGAATTCTTATTTAGTGCTTAAATCCTCCCATAACAAATTTGCAAGCTTTTCTTCTGTTCTGATCTTGATCTGTGGCTCTTGGTGCAAGGCACTGCACTGCAGTACAATGTAGGTTACCCTGACTTAAAATAATTTCCGTGTTATGATTGGATAATCTATTCTTTATCATACTGTAATTTTAACTAAACGTTTGCATTGGGGTTTAGAAGTTGCAAAGGTAGCGATGAATTAAATATAAACAGCCAGGAGACAAGGAGCTTCATTATTTTCTTTTGGGTGAGGGATTGGCAGCCTTTTTCAAATTTCAGTTGGAAATATTTACACAAGTTGAAAACCACAAGCTTAAAGGCAGTTCAGAAAACCTTCCTGAATTCTGCAGAACATGGTTTGGATACCACTGCTGAAATTATTTTCTCAATATGACTCAATGAATTTGAAGAAACTTTACCAAATATGTGTATACAAGGAAATTAGTATTTTTTAGAGTCCTATCTGCATGTGTCTCATATTATATTCCTAATATTAAACTCTAAAATTAGTCTCTAATATTAGTAAGCCTCTGTGGCTTCCTTGTTTGTGTGAGTTAAGAGCGAGCCAAAGAGTAGATAGCCAAATCCATTACATGACAGCTTTATCAGCTGCTGATAAGAAATCTCCAGCTGACTGTTAGAAAGAGGGTAGTATTCTAGGAACAGATCTCTGTGTACTTGCACCATATTTTATATTCTTGTTTATAGCATCTGCTCACAGCTTCTGTTAGAGACAGAGTAATTGTAAAAATGGGCTTTTGGCCAATGCAGATAGCCTTAACATTCTTACAAATGATGTTCCTTCTCTTAGAGTTACCCTCACAGCTTGCCTCTTGACCTCTTTCACTAATTTAATCTTCCAAAATATACAGAAACAAAGTTTCCAGTAATGATCACTGCCTTCTTGTTGAGATGGCTGTGTACCTAGAGCCAGCCTTTCCTCCTTTATTTGTAGGGACTGTGTTACCAAAGTAATCACTTTGTTAGGTCAGCATCTCATTAGAAACATCTGGGCTGCCTTTTGTATCGCTTGATCACCATGGGAACGATGGACAACTTTAGATGTGAAGACACAGAGAGTACTGAAGAGCACTGAGTACACTTGACTCAGCAACCCTGTCAAAGATCCTGGCAGTCTCCCCAGGCTCTACTGATTCTCTACAGGGTCTACCCACACTAAACCAAACTACCCTACTGTGACACTAGTCTCTGCATAACAGTAATCCCACGACTTGGCCCTGCTAAGTAGGGTTGGCCAGTAAGCAAGAATTTTGGTTTGCTGAGACTTTGGAATGAAATACAGATCTTTGAATATGTCAAGGAAAAAAAAGCAGAGAGGACCATGACTGAGTATAGCCAAATCCATGGTGCAACCACATCCTGAGTCGTGCCTGTAGGTCTGGTTATGACACCTCAGAAAGGATATGGCAGAACCAGGCAAGACAGAAGGAAAATAAGTCCTGTCAGAGGAATTAAAAGGCCTCCACAGATAATAAATGTATACAGGGTGGGACTAGGAGGTATTTTTTCACAATGCTCATACTTAAATTATGGAAATTATTATGTCTTGGAAGCCAAAAGACAGCTGAATTTGGAAATGGATGGGAAAAATGAATGGAGGATAGATACATCTGTGGCTATTAAACAGAGTGATTCAAGTACAACTATGAGGTACAAGCATGAGGTATCTCTTAAACCACTAACTGCCAACAGCTGAGACACCAGGGAAAGAACACCTCAATATTTCATCTGTTTCATACAGTGTTCTCCTTGGCCATCCTTCTCTGTCAGTTACAGAGTATTCTGTGAACTGGATCCAGTATGGCCATTCTTATGCTCCTAATTCAACTCCTTTTTTTTTGTAATTTAGACTATACAAAAAATATCTCTCAGGCTTAACAAGGATGGATTGTATCTTTATTAAGGCAAAGAGAGGTGCTAACAAAACTGCATCCTTCCAGTTTGTATTAAGATTTACTGAGCTCCCTTGGATAATCTTGTCCCTGGTTAGTACAAGGTACTCTCTATATTCCTACTGGATAAACAGAATTCTCAAAGAATTGTGCAATTTCTGACAATTTTTAGCTGGAACGAGTTTCACATTTTTCTTTCTCTTATTAAAATGCACATTTTATGAAGAATTAAAAGAAAGAAATAATTTCTACACCATTTACATGTACATCACACAAACTGGGTATAATGTGAATACTGATAATGGCAGCAAAAAGTCCTAGGCAGAGAAGAAATACACCTTACTAAATCTCCAAGGTATTAAGCTGTATACTAAAGACATGTTACTACTTAAGGAATCTTAGGAGGTGGTATGATCTTGTTGCTGTTGCTGTTGTTGTTGTTCAGCAGCACAGATGCCCACAAGAGCAAATTAAAGCAATGCAATATGAATTTCCCATCGAAGACTACCTCCAGCAAATGCAAAATGTTACTTTCTGGTGACATCAATTTAACTCTAGTACTTTCCACTGGAAAAGTGTCTTTCTTTTCTTTTGCAGCTGTGAAGTGTTACGGCTAAAGGCAATACTCTTCTTAATGATTAAACTTACAAATTACATAATGGATTTTCTTACCTCTCCATTAGCTTTACCAATGGGAGAGTTGAGAATGAAGTCTGGAGGAGCAAAGACATCAACCAGGGCAACTGCATCATCCTTCAGCTGTTTAAAAAGAGAAAACATGCATTTGGCAACTCCTGTAGTTGTCTGTGGTTACCTGTGAGCTAGAGAGTGGCATAAAGATTATTTTCATAAAGAACCAGGTATTGTTAACTTAAAAGAAATCCATGCAAGAAGTCTGGATTTATTTTGCTTTTTTATCTCCTTTTGACAGGGTAACTGCCAAGAGACCAATTTTTAAATGTTTTCCTTCCTTCTAAAATGTGGTTTTAATCAAGATGGTACTGTTTACATACATAAAACCCCATATTTTTGAACTCTAAAAACAATGTCCAGATTCTTCTTTGAAATTTAATTACCTGTGAAGAATACAAACCAGTGTTAAGAATTCATGAGTTAACAAAAAATGTATAGAACAAAATAATAGAACTGGACTGCAGTATTTCACCACTTTCCAATTAAGATTGTAAGGCCACAAATGATTATGTTATATATAAAATAACACAAATTAGTGTTATTTAGTAAGTTATATATTCTTTTCAGTTTTGGATAAATAAACTATGACTAGATTCAGGGTCAATGAGTTACTAAACTTTACATGAAGTTATACAGAAACTATTGATGTAATACATTTCTAATTTACCTCTTGAAGTACAGAATAACTGATACATCCTTTTTTCATTACTCATAGACTATATCATTATTTAATCACAACAAACAATAATCAGGGCTTACCCTGTAGCACAGCTCCAGAATGGCATCCTGAATAAATTTACCAGCTTGTTCACCTGAAGCATAGCCACCTGCAAATACATTCACAAAGAAGCTTATGCCACTTACAGTTACACGGATACAGTCCTTTTACAAAGAAGTTAATGAGGTGAGTTTCCATGAGACTAAATAGATGCTCCTGTGTAACTGGAGTTGGCTGCAAAATCATTGATCAAAGACATTTGGAGCCTTTTCCACTAACAAGCTACACTACAGCATCTTGGTGCCCATCCCTTATCCTCTCCCCAAACACTAGATCACAGCAAAACTTGTGAGCCCTCCATCATCTCTGAGCTAAGAGTCTGTTTGGTTATTTTGTCACTCCAGATTCCTGCTCCTGAAAATTTTACCCTGAATAATTGTTTTTATTACACAGGCAATAAGGAAATGCTCTAATCTAAATCTAATGAGGATTCTTTCCCCCTACCAAAAGACTTTTATAAATTGACATGCACAGTACTTTCAGGTAGCTGATCTCACCTTGGTAGAGCACAGCCAGATGTTTACTTAAAGACCAGAGTCCATAGAGAGCACTGAGTTTCTTAAGCACTGGCTGTAGAGTAGATGGTATGCTGGGATCATGAGTGTAGTCATGATATCTTTGTAAGACTGTTTGTTCAATAAAAGCAATGGCTAATGATCGACAGTAGTACACCTTAGGAAACAGAAAATATCACTGAGTGACAAAATACAAGAAACCAATCATCAGCTGGTACAAAACTGCATTGCTCTTTTGAAGTTAGTGGAGATTTGTTGATTTAGATCTGGTGATCTACCTTGAGACTAAAGAAAGCCTACGAAGAAACTCTAGGATAAAACCATCTACAATGTCTTTGCAAAGGTTAGTCATGAAATGCATCATGAAATACCTTCCAGAAATAAGATCCAAATTTTCTACTGTGTTCCAGCTTGAGTACTGTCTTACACCAAAGGGAGCACAGATTGTACACGCATTACTAGTGTAATTTGACAGCTACACCCAGACAGGGATCTCTTCATCAGAGAGAAGACCATGCCAAGTTAGGTTTGTTGAAGAAGACCAGTGTAAACCATTGCAGGTTTACATTCATTTAATATTATACACAGCTTTATGAAGAAGATAAAATCTGCAAAGTGGTTCAGTAACCTATTGAAAACATATTACGGTCCCTTCAAATAATAAACAATATCATCATGTCAGCATGAGTGAATTCTGTTTATGGACTGCAATAGATTGTAATATGTTTTGAAAGAACTATCCAGCTAATCCTTGCCAACTCTCTGATCAGAAAGGCAAATCACCAGTTACTGTCAATATGGAGTATAAAACCTTAAGGAACTGTACTCACATGGGAACGTATGCCTACTTTTATATATTCCACCTTTGCGGGATCATGGCATACGTCCTATCACAAGACTGCTGGCTGAAAACATTCTAGTCAGTGAACAGAAGGGAATAAGAAACTGCTACTCTTGTGGCCAATTTCTTACAATGCTGTAAACTGGTGTTTGGTTTTAGCCCATATGTTTAGGAGTGGGTTGTTTGAGTTTTTCACTTGTTTTGTTTTGTTTCATTTAGAATTAGTTGATTAGTTTTCCTTTCTTTATTTTAAATACTTGTATCATCCTTGCACTTAAATCCACTGTGGCATTTAAAAAAGGCATATTCCAAAGATCACCATCTCTCTCAACAATGTTCAGTGACATACTTATGTTCAAACTCAGATACAAGCATGAAATTCAAAATGCAGAGCTATCCTCTGCAAGTTTATGAAGGACTTCCCCCTTGCTAGATGGACTTTTTTAGATATGAATGTCAATTGCTTAGTCCAAATGAAATAAATCTTAACATCCCAAATGAAGCATTAAGTGCCTATTCTTCCGTGCTATAACTCTATTTCCTTCTTTACCTTTGCTTGCACTTCTGTAGTGTTTCTATCAAGCCATCCCCAAACCAAAATAACCTTGGGATAAGCTATGAATCTTTTCCAGATATCCCATAGCAAGAACAAATATTATATGTCAGTCAGCCACTGGGATGACAGAAAAGTGCTCCTTCATGCCCAGAAAGTTTTAAATCAAATATGCATACATATTTAAAGCAAAGCTTGCAAATCATTTTCAGATGTTTTTGAGGCATGCCATTTAAAATAAAAATTCCCACTGTCCTGAAGATGAATTGTAGGAAGAAAAGCTAATGACCTAAGGTAGATCAATGCCTATCTCAAAAGCAGCTGTGTGCCTAAGTAAATTTTAGCACATCTGAACATAAAAGAGAACTTTCATACTTCTGAGTAAAGCATTCTCTAACACACTGGCCCTGGCACCAGCCTCCCAAGAGCTGGCCAATTGTCAGGCAATCAGACTTGAATTCCTGGCAATTCACATTCTGAATTTGACCCTGAGGAGTTTCTCTAACAATCTGCTTCTAGGGTAAAAACCAGGAAAGGTTTCTTCCACTCTACCAGTGGTTTCACACAGATCATCCCCTAGCTGAAGCTAGGCTGGCTCTTTCTAGGTGCAGAGTTGAATATTCCTTCCTGCTTTTAATGAGCTTTGCAGATAAGGTGAATGACACCAGCCATCTTCAGGGAACAGATCTCTCCTCGGTGACAAATGACAAGTGCTCTTTCCTTGGATATGAGACAGATTTTCTCATGGAATGAATGGAAGAATTTGGGGAGCATGGCTATATACACTGAAATTTGGAGTTAAGCCATCCCTAGCTATTGAAACTCTCTGGTGAGAGAGCGGATCTGCTATATGTAGATTGTCAATGTTTCCTTTTCAGGTTCCAATACTGTCAGTTTGGTATCTTTCATGAGTACTTTGCACTATAGAAATTAGAGATGGAAAAGACCTATTAGGTCATCTAGTTTACCTACCTGCCAGAGCAAGATTCTTTCCTACAGTACGCATTTGGCCACAAGAGCATATGGAGATGTAATAATCACATGCTGCAGTAGATTTAATAGTAGTAGATTTAGTCTTCAGAAGTTGCTATCAAAATTACAGACACAACACAGCACATGTCTGCAACTTTTCTGAATGGAAATATGTCCTGGAAGACTTCTGCTAATGGTTACTGTCCTCCTGCTATCATGTCCTATACAATGGACAGGTATTACATTTTATTAGTTAGTTATTTGACTTTACGTTTGAAGAAATGATACTTGACACAAGAATGTAAAATTAAGAGGATCTGACAGACTTGGATGGAAACAAGTAAATAAAATAAGAAAGCTGAACAAGTATCACCTGACAGTTGTTTTTTGCCTCAAAATCACTTCGTCCAGACTGCTTCTCCTTCCTGAGCTTTAGGTCACTTTCTTGGAGCAGGTAGCAAACCAGCCATTTATATGCTGCTAAAGGAACTGTAAAAGAGAGATAATCAAAATCCTCAGCCTTCACATTTATAATGTAAGAACTCACATGAGGATTCTACGGCAGTCTCAGTTTTTGTTATCCAAGATGAAAGTGTTCATTAACCAATCTATTAACATGACATGTTGAGCATTACTGTATATGCAATAAATAACACCTGGGTAAGATAATCAGATTGTAACTGTACAGTGAAGACAAACCATACACTAGCTCAAACCGACTCCAAGCTAAAAGACAAGGTAAATCCACAGCCCAATTTAGATTTCAGACTTGATCAAATATTTTCAGGTTATTATTTTCTTCCCGTATTAAGAGTTAGGTCTGCAAGGTACTAAGTTGCTTAGGAGAATACAAGAACAGAAGGCAGTCCACATTTAGTGGAAGCACATGACTGCTAGCATTGCAAAAGTGGCTAAATGTAATCACATTTAAATGACCTGCTTTGTAACACATAAATGTGTTACATTTTTAGATTAGTCTGGAACTCATAAGGAAAAAAATACTACAGCATAAAGTCCTTTTATGAATTCTGCTTGCTTGTGTCTTACCTTAAGATTTAATGTATATTATTTAGGCAATTGTGAGTGTTCATATGCTGCCTAAATTTAGACACCAAAATTAACAGTCCAGTTTCTAACAGAATGGAAAAACAAACAGATTCAGATATTTTTTAAACTATCGCCTTGTACAGTAAGTATTACAAGACAAGAGGGAATATGTGTTTAAGTATCAGTTTGTGCTCTCCTGGGTTTCACAAGTTGGAGACATACAACAATGAAGAACGCAAGCATTTGTTTTGAGCTAGTCTTTGTCTTATAAGCTTTTGTATTTTGAGTTATTCAGATTTTACCCCATAGCTATTATGATACTATCTCACTTGGTACTATGCATCATTATCCAAAGTTCAGCTTTTTTTGCAATTACTTGAGCACTGAAGTGGTCACCGAATTCTAGAAATCAACTAGATTGCCCCTTATATATTACAACTGGAGTTTCCTCCCCTAGTATGTTCTCAGCTTCTCAGACTCACTTTTGCTCAATGCCTTGTCACTATCTCATTATCTGCTCATTACTTTGTTAATTTTTGCCTCCAGTCTGGGCTCACAGTGATACAAAAGTGGGAACAGTATCTAATGTCATACTCCATTTGATTATAGCAGAGTAAGCCAGGAAAACTGCAGGGAATTTTCTTTCACCATTACTCATTTCCCTCTATGCAACCAAAAGCAATTATCAAAAGCAGACATGCTTAAAGCCTTTTCAACGCATTTCTGAATTGCTTGTATAGTTTTTTAAAATAGGATATTTTAGTGATAACAAGGTAGTGACAATCAGTGCTCCTTGCAACAGTTTCACTTGACAACAACAATACAGTGGCAAACAAACCTAGACCACAAATGCCATTTTAGAGGAACAAAAATGGAAGAAAAATATCTGATAATATCCCCCATTTTAGAATTGAAGCTGGGGGCAATAGGACATACTTTGAAATGCAAATTATCTTCTTAGTAAACTGAAATGCACATAACACAAAGAAATTCAGCAAACAGTAACAGGACAAATATCTAATATATAGCAGAGGCTGAATCTCGAATTTATGGATCCTTTACTCTGGAGACGAATTTAAGATTCTAGAATCAGTTTAACAACAGCAGAAGGTTACCTGAGGAGTCCATGCAATCTTCAACACTATTGGCTGTGAATTTCCAGCCAAGGATATGATGGTAGTCTTGCAAAACATTTATTGTTCCCAAAGGGGATTCAAAAGGAGCTTTATCTGAAATACAAAAGAAAATAAAAAATATTTATGAGAAAATAAATCAGAGCCTTTGGAACTAAAAGCCTAGTACAAAGCCATGCATACAATTGATAGGCCAGATGCAATTTGACCCTAACATTTATTTTATTCTGGCCTAGTCTAGCCAAACGAGGACTGGTGGACAAGTACGGAAAGACCTGACATCACTACCTATAGGTAGTGATGGGTAGCCCCATAAGATTCAACTCCTATTGCTGAGTTTTCCAGTTCTGCAAGATCTTGGTAAAATGCCCTACTAGAAAGTGAAAACAAAATCTAGAGAACTACAAAATGGATATTGCTACCAAGCTGGGCAATACAAACAATTTTAAGTACAATGAGGAGAGGGTACCCAGACTTACACTAACTGTAGGAGTAGGTTCATTGAACTAAACCGCACTTTTCAAGGAGTAAGATACTACTTGGCCTAACTAGGGATAGTAAAACTAGGGATAGCTAGTTTCTGCAAGACTTAGGAGAAAGAATATTTCTTGCAGCAAATACCTTTGTATTGTGAATGTATCATATGATGGAGTCTGTAGCACATTATTTATGCTCTAAAAAATTATTAAATGACTGTCAATTGCTTTCAGTATGAAATTGCCTCCTAATTCCATTAGCTACACACTGTTGGGTCGAGCACAGGATTCAGCAACAAAAACTTACCTCCTCTTATGCAATTCATCCAGCTCATTAAGTAGTTGCTGGTTTGCTGAAGTAGGACGTTGTTATCTCCCTCATATGTGCAGTTTGGATCATTGTCATTTCGGATAACACCCAGGCGGTTCACTTAATAAGAACAAGTGTGCAATTCTATATATTGCAGTGTATTAATGGAAGCTAAAGAGCTGTTATTAAATAATTATTCTGTGGCATAATCCAAGACAGTTGTCTATTTCTATATGTATAGCTATTGATACCAACAGATCAGCTTGAAAGCTCACTGTTTAATCAATTCTTTCCAACATATCAATTTTCGCAAGCTAAAGTGTGGCATTCATCTTACAAAAGGAGTTTTCATATATGAAGTCTGTATCATTATTTTTGGAAGACTGAATCACATGTACAGCCTGTCCAAATGCTGGTGCAGAGGCTGCATGGATTTAGTGGGGGTTTTTGTGGTATAAGGTATAAAAGGAACTTTAAAAACATGGACATGAGGAAAAAAAACCTTTCTAAACATATTCCTAATACTCAGACACCATGAATACAACAACATTCAAAGAACACATGAACATAACCGTTCTCCTTCTGATCAGCATATGCAGTAGTCTGCAACTTACTGGCAAGGTAACCATGTCCTCCACAAGCTTCTCGGCATTCCTGGACTGCCTGCTGAGCAGTCCAAGAAGCCAGTGGTTTGCTGGCCGCACATAAGGCATGAATCTCACGTCCCAAATCAACCTGTGTGAAAACAAGTTACAAATGAGTAATAACTTTTACACAAGTTTATGGCCAATTAAGGCCACAGCTACATGTGCTGCTTTATAATGAAGAGTTACCAGCAATACATACATACAGTTTTTTGAGATCTATATAAGAGTATATATATATTGCTGCCACAATAAAAACCTGCCACAATTGAAAAACCTTCAGCAATAACTTTCTTGTATAGGACAGCAATAATTTGTGCCATGCAATGGACACATGGGTGTATGTTAGCTCAGATGTGCAGCTGACATGCACTGCATGGGATAGTTCACTGCTTGCCAACCTTTTCCTCCCAAAGATGGAAAGTGGTTGAAGGTGGCATGTCCAGAGAAAGTTCCTATCTCCTTTGACATAAGCAATCCCTCTCTCCCCAGTCAGCAATGGGATATAACATTTACTGCCTTACATGGTTTTCATTAACCTTTCAAGCAGCAATTTTTGCAGGGTAGGAAAACTTAAATGCACCCCCTCAAGTTCCAGAGAATCACAGTAACCTGCACTTGCACTAACTGTGTTAGCCCTTCTATGAAAATGTGTTTGGAACTCCAATTTCTGGAGATACTGGGTTAATAGTGCCAAAGCTTGTTTTTAAGTTGTTTGTTTGTTTGATATCTCTTGTAAAACAAAGGAATTCATAAGGATTACATTCTTAACATTGCGAACAATAAGATTTTTTTCTATCATGATTTCTTTTGTGATAGCCATAGTTTTGCCTAAGATTAGTGATGGCAATTGAGACCTCCAGAGGTAAAATATCAAATTAAAAACATCAAACAGATTCTTCTGAGGTTCGTGCATAAAGAAGAAATCAGAACACCCAGACATTAGTAGACAAATCTTTCATTAGTTTTATTTTAGCTCAAAAAAAGCCTGAGTGTTTAAGTGAGATCTGATCAATACAGAGGCAGCACAAAGGCCCTAGGGATTAATACTGTTGAACATTTAAAAAATAAGTCAAATTTATATACCATAAAAAAGCACACTGTGGTTATTGGTTGAGAATCAGTCCTTGCAGAGACAGATAGATTAAACTATTTCCTCTGGAAAGGGGTGACGTTTACATCGAATGGTGATTGTGGATGAAAAATTCAGCATTGAGACTCAACAGTCTTAACCTTGTTCTCCAAAAATATTTACCCTAACACAGGAATATGAATTGTGAACGCAAGTCGGAGTCCTAGTCTGTGCAGAAATTAAGAACAGTCTCATTTCAGAGAGTCTTTGATATATGCCTTCTGAGGTATCATTTAAAAGTTATATAGTTGAATTTGCATTACCATCACACATTTATGATAAACAAAACCTTAAATCCCACACAAATCAATAAAACTTTAACCATTCCATCAAAACTAATCTGGATGCTTTTCTGAATGCAACTTTAATCACTACTTTGTATCTCCCACATTTCTGAGATACTGTGAAATCTTGATTTTAAGGTAGCCTACAACGTCTAAGTAGGTCCTTCATTTAACAATTTCATGTTTATTTTAGCAAGAACTCAGCGAAGAAGCATGTAAATATCTCACCTGTCTCTGACTCCTTTGTTTTGTCAATAAACCTGCAAAAAATTCTACAAAGTTCTCAAGCAGGGACTTGCAGAAATAATCTAAGGCATACGCAGCAGCCAGATAAGGAAGGAGACGCCATTGCTAGAATAGAAATTAAACAGATTTGATTGCAAATCAATATATATTTTTTAGTTTTATACATGTAAGTATCTTATAATAGTGAACCAACCTATTTGGTTTTACTTTGTTCAAATTGGAAATCTCTTTTATGGAGATAACATAAATATAACCGTCTATAAACATAATGAAGTGTAACCATACACAAGTCACAGTTACGTTACTCTAATTCATGCATTTTATGAATTTGTGATAACCATCCTGTTAAACCAGTGAAAAAGTTCACTGAAGGTTTGGGGACCTACAATGAATTTTTGCACTGTGTTTATACAATGTCTGGCATGCTGGGGCCAGTCATGATTTATGTGTTTCTTCATACCAGCATGACAGAGGTTGTAACTGCTTTACTTGCCTGTTCAGTACTGAATGTGCATTAGTGCTGGGTGCATTCTGTGGAAAAAAAACCCAAGTCTGGGAAGCAGAGAAAAAAGCATCTTTGCTGCTCCATGCAACTCAAAGTCCTTCATGAGAAAAGACAAACTGCTTGAGGAAGCTTTTTTGGTAGAGCAGTAAGGGAATGAGGTATTCAGCAAGTAGAGCCCATGGAACAAGCCAAAACTGAGAACAACAGAGACTTTGAGAACAGTAGGAAGCAGATCCTGACTTATACAGCAGAGGTGAAAAGAAGGCAGCTTTCACCAGTTTTTAGAAACCCATGAAATCTTTCAAAGTTGCAAGACTAAGTGCAAACTTGGGAAAAAACACCCACTTTTTTGTTCTCAGCACTTCTTATACATTAACCTTTCTCATTCAGCAGAGCTGAGTTTTCTCTATTTCCCAATTACCCTACATACTCTTGTTCTATTTTTTCAGAGCAAAATGTGTTTTTCATCTGCAAAATCTGCAAACGTTGGTTCTATTCCTCTCAAAATAAGTGCTATCTTAGATTTTACCACAGTGAGCGCCATTGAGTTCTATACTTTCAAAGCATAAATGTTAAGAGAAAATTAGTATAGCAGCAAAAGAGGCACTAACATTTTTACACAAATAGTAGTTTTTACATCTGCAGTACTTTCATGTGTGTGTAGAAGACAGTCTTCCTTTGAAAAGGTTACTATTATAGAATGTTTTTGGGGTTTGTTATTCCAAGAACTTATGTCAAAAGCCTGATTGTGCCAAGAGAATGTCTTGAGTTGGACATTGGTTCTAGACATTGTCTAGAACTCCCCTAGCTGCGCTAGGAATGACACTTCAGATGACATAGACAACTTTAATTTCACTAACTTCAGTGTTGTTATTTTGATTTGCAGTAGCTCTGAATCTGAGTTTAATTATATGAAGGTCTGCAGATGTGGATTCCAAAGTACTTACCTGCATTTGATATTCAAGAACAGGTATTTCTTCATCATCAGTTGGTCCAAACTGACGGCGAGCTGCTGAGAAGCGAATGGCTATTGATAGGGCAAGCTTTAAATTGGTAATGGAAATTGCTGTGATGAAAATTCTGCCAGTGGACAAGGATCCCAGAGCTGCACTAAAACGCTCTTTAACATCCTGAATGAATAAAAGGCACAGACTGAGTGGTGAGGCTAATGTTTTGTTTACATCCCCTATGAACATACAACTCTGGCAGCAGGATCAGAAGCCCACTGGATTGGCCAATTTTGGTCTTTGACACATGCAGATATGATGTTCAGGTAAGATTCAAAGTAGTTTCTCTAAGCTACTCAATAAAAAGAGCATGAAGTCAGTAAAATCAGTGAGTTGAGACATCCCTGGAAGGCAATTAAAAACCCAGCATTCTGACTATCTTGTGAAATTGACAACAGCCCTATCTAAGTTCAGGTATCTAGGACTTCCCAACATGAGAGGCCTATGCTCCTCTCTTAACCTACTTATACCTTTGTATATGTAATGAACTGCATTAATGAAACAAAACCTTGATAACCTTGATTCATACCTTGACTGAACTGGAGTACTTCCCCTCAGGTGTGATATCTCCAGTCATATTCAGTATGTTTTCTTTAGGTATCCTGACATTGTGGAACATGGCAAACCTGTTGCAACAAATACACAAGTAATGTAAAATCTACCCTGACATGGTCTGAGGTGTCTACAGTGCAGAAAAAAAAAGTCACAATGAAGACATGCTTGCACAATGACCTCAGGAATATCACTGAACTGAAAACAGTGCTCATCAAGCCAGGTGGCAGTTTAAGGAGAGTATGCCTGGGAGATCAAAGTCTTTCAGAATAGGCAGAATGTCCTGAATATTGGTATTCTTCAGGAAGAAAGCGTATGAACTGTTTCACCCAAACGGGCAACACAACTTGGCACAGTAGCAGCAATATCAGCTCCAAGCATGAATACCTCAGTATCTAATAGCACTTGAAAAGCTGCATTTGTAATCAAAGCAAATTCCTTTTTCCTGCCAATACAGGCTGATCTATTTAACAAGGCTCACGAGAGCCAGGTCTTTCACATTAATAAATTACATAAGGCCTGTATGGCTGCATGCACTTTAAAATTACAAGTTGTTTCCAAGGAAACATATCTGCATACCAAATTTATTCAGCCTTAGAGATACACTGTGTTTTCAGACTTAGCCATAGAGAAAAGTGTGCTATCCTAACCAAGAACCAGATGCCTTGATGATGCTAAAAAGAGATTTATGAAGTGCCAGTTTCAGTGAGACTCTGCTTTGTAAAACAGAAGCAAATTCAGAATTTAAAAAAAAATCATCTTTGTTAATAGATTTTTCATATCAGTGAAAATAAAAAATGTCATTCAAAAAAGACCTTTTGCTTAAATTCAGTTTCTCTGTTCCCTGTATCACAAGTAAAATCCACCACAACTAAAACTGCATTGCAATCCCAATATTTTTAAACAATAGCATGCATGTCAGAACTTGAGCTTTTTTAATTATTATTACTCATTACTTTACTTATGGAAGAGAGTGTATGGCAAGATTTAGGTCCCGAGTTTAGCACTCTCTTTTCCTAGTGACATCCATAGAATTACAAGCAGGTGCTTCCTCCTAGAAGCTTACAATCCAAGCATAAGGCAAGAAGCTACAAGTGTGTTCAAAGTTCTGGTGAGCAGACACTAAGTACTGAAGGATATTTTCTTCATATGATACCTGCCAGCCACAGCACATTGGCAGCTAAGTGTTGGTATTGTTTTATAAGTCATTAGAGCAAATGTGAATTTTAAGGAGAAATCTAAGTGGTGAAAGTAAGGGAGCTTCATGGACATTTATAAACAATCCCAAGTAGGAAAAGATGCACGGAAGAAAGCAATGAAATATTACGTTTAAAGCTACTGAATAGGTGATAAAACTGGAATCATAATCCAGACTAAAGGAAGAGCTGACCTAACAGAGAGATGATACAACCTTTGGGACACAGATTAAGAAGTTTCAAAGGCCTCCAGCTCTTAGGCCTTCTCTTTGGCAATACATATTTGGAACATATTTAGTCCTACGTGTAATGAACAGTAAGATTCGTGGTAGTAATAACAATGAACGAGGTGGCAAAATGTCCTTCTGTGGTTTACACTGCAGTGATTAGTTCAATTCATTCAGCAAACCTCTGCAGTTGCTGAAAATAACTTATATTGATATGTGCTTGAAATGCTAGAGATCTTAAAAAGCAAATTCCAATCTACTAATATATAAATCTATATATGAATAACCTACTTTTAGGAAATTCAAGCCCACTAATATTGAACATGTGGCAGATGTGTGCTGAACGGAACAGCTCCCAAAATGACCTAAGCTGTTTTACCCACTTTCACCTGTTGTGATACAATCCCAAATAGTTAAATCTAGAGGAAATCCTTTGTTGGAAAGAGCAAAAATTATTGTGGAAAGTTTTATTATAATTTGTCTGACATAAATATAATGTAGCTAATTCTGTACCACATAAAAGATTACTTAGAATTATTTTGATTAAAACCCACATGTATACCCTTTTTATAACATTTTTCACAGCTAGTGAACCAGAACACATTTCCAGCCATTATATAACAACCTAGTTTCTTAAAAGTCAAAATAGTTCAAGTAAGAGCTTTTGAAAGTTTAGATTTTTCCCTTAATATTGTCCATTACAGAGACATTATTTCCTTCTTTTTTTTTTCTGTAAACTATCAAAAAAAATGCATACAAGATGGCAAAAAACTTTAAGAAGCAAGAAAGACAGAACTAGCCATTAAAAATCACACAGAAAATTCCTATGTGTAAAGCAATAAGATATATTGCCTATAAGCACCAGTGTTGAAAATAATAGCAGAATCTTAAAGGACCTGGGAGTTAGGTGACCTCATGAGATCACTGCCAACTGCTGTTACGCTCCTTCTCCAGGAACTTTGCTGTGTGAAACTGCTTGACATACTGGCCAATTTGAACTTGATATCGGAACACATTAAAAATAAATAGCAAGATTTAATGAAGTCAACGATCACATTTCTACTGGTTATTAGCCTAGAATGCCCAGTGAATAACATGGTCCACATCTGTCAACTCATTCAGGAGAAAAATCTCCTTAAAGCATTGAAGCAGTATCTTACAATAATGGAACTGCATACACAGTTCTGGGGATATCATGTACCAGCAAGTTTGGGAAATGGCTACATTTCACATGGTGATGACAAGACCATAGGTTTGAAAGCTACCCTACTTCGGGCCTCTGCTGCATAGCAAGTAGTGTGACTGAGATTAAGACTTCTCAGCAAGATAGATATCTGCCACTTTAAACATGTATCACAGGGCTCTACAGCAATGTGTAATTTTGCATCATGCAGTCCACAGGTAAAAAAAGCCTGTAGCACATAGATTTCTACCTAGACTAGCTGAGCAGAGGGAAGCACTATTCCAATAGCAGCATTCTTGTCTGGGTCCTTCGGCCAGTGGTTTAGGGAATATTTCAAGCAAAGTTGATCTTAATGACTTTAAATCATGCAAGAGTAGTTCATCTGGTGTGCAGTAACACTGATAAAAAAGAGGCAGTTGGAACAGCTATGAGCTCCTTCTGCCAGTACTGAATTAATAAGCGGTTACCTATAGTACAAATAGCTCAAACATGCTTTGGTGAATTTCAGACTCACTAAAATGCCTTTCCTGCCAGCTTTTGTTATTGACTACGTTAGAGATGGTGCAGTGACAGTTCCTTCAGTCCTTCCAGCCAGAAACAGAAAGCAGGTGAACGGTATTGGAAGGCTAAGCATGAAATGATCTCATGGCTGTTTATGGGATACAGTAAACCTTGAGAAGAATAACACTTGAGAGGTTTGGTGAAAAACTTGCAGAAGGAAAGAGAACAGCCACATATTCCAGGCTGAAACTCACAGAAAGGTTAGAGCTGAGAAGTTACAGAGAAGCTGGAGAAAATGGTAAAGCGAAATATTAGCTCTAGTTTCTACAATCAAGCCTTTAAACTAAGAATGTAACTCTGTCATAGTAATGCTCAGTAGCATTGCATTTTATATGCCTGCTAATCCTATCTTAATGTACTTCATGGACACACAAAGACCAGCTCATGCTGAAATTCTTGTAGTCTAAGTGCAAGTTGTGCAAGGAGTTTTGGATGTACAGAATCCTGCAATTGTCAAGAGCTGACAGTGTTCTGATAAGGAAGAAAAAAAGGTATTTGAAGTCCATTGCAGATGTGAGGCTGTATTTCTGTGGTTGGTCACACATTTGCTTTATCAGATCTGAATCTACCTTTCCCCATTAGCACCACCAAGTACCTGTCAGTGTGAATTGCCTTTGGCTGCACAGTTTTAAGGTACATGTGAGTGACAAAACTGAGGAGATAAAGCAGCACTCTTCAGCAATGTGACTACATCTCAGCTGTTGTGCATAATACTGTGTATACCCATACAGTGTTTAGCCTTGACTGTCAAGACCAAGTGAATAGGTCAAAACAGGGAAGTATCAACACTTCTACCATAAAAAAATTGTTTTGACCTAAATTGCAAATCTACAAGATTTATCTTGCAAAATATTTCATTTAACTGTGAAAGTGGCATTAGCGTTCACAAGGGGTGAAATATTGATGATACTGTATTCAGATAATGTAAGTACAGGAAAAGGCATTTTTAAGATTAAGTTTTATTTTATAGCTGCTTTGTTACTGTTGTAATTGTTTGTGACTCTGATCAGAGGCTGCAAGACAATCAAAACAAGACAACAGATAAGCATAATCTTGTTTATGTGAGAAGCAGGACTGATTTCTACATTTGCTTTCTTATTCACATGTCTGTACTGTTTCTTTCGCTGTACTGGAACAGCCTCTTCTGTGGCCTTGTAATGAACCAGACCTGACAAATGATCCGGTTGAAGAGAGCCGAGTTATGTTGAGTTCTTTTTGTCAGATTAGTTTCCAGGCATTTCCAGTTCCTCAGTTGAGTCCTCTATACTGCTACATGAATGTCTGTCCCAGCACTAAGAAAAAGGCAGTGTGGGAGTAGAAGCAAACAGCCAAAGAAGGTGAGTATGATGATTATCTTCACAGAACTACTGCTTCAGATTGGAAGATGAAGTTCCAAAAACTATTTAGGCTTCAACCATGCATTACAGCTCCTATCTTCTAGTGAAACAACTGCAACCATTGCAAAATCTAAAAGTCAGGAGGATAAATACTAGGAGACTAAAACCCTTGAAGGACAAGACTTTCATTGGTCTGCCCTTAAACTAGCAGTAGCAGAATCTTAATGTATTATTGGCACTGATACTGAAATAGTAACAAAGAATTAATAGGAATTAACCATTTAAAAGTCATCTGTAAAGACCTGGAAGTTGTGTGATGTACGCCATTTTCACCAGTACCCAAGGAACTGTTGTGAGGACTTTCAGCTGTCTCTTTCCAGGATGGATTCATTTACACTCTTTGTTGCTATTCTGCCCAATAAATCCCTTCTATCCATTTTGTCTTGGGTACTTTGTACACCAGCCAGGGTAGGCAACAAAACAAAAGAAACACCAATGGGAAAAAAGAGAAATGCACATCAGCACTTACACAAGCTTTTCCTTTATGTCCCTCTTCTTGCACCTACCATGCACTTCACTAAAATGCCCCTCGATCCCAAATACCCAGAGGTTTTCCAGTGGTTGTTTTTGCTACTTTGTTTTGGGACCTTAGAGAACAGCATATTTCAAAGACTGCCAGAGCACTAGCAACAGGTGGACATTTTTGCATTATAAAACTAAAGAGTGAAGCAGGTACATCCCCTGGTGGCAGTCTGATTTATTTTCTGGTAACAAAAAGACCAATCTAAGATCCACATGAGAAAAACTGGAGTCCTGTTTTTAATCATTTATGTATTGATTACACAGACTTTTGCAAACAACAGAGAGAAAGAAAAACATTTTAAAGTGATTTTGTCATTTTTGTCAGGGTAGCTGAAGTTACCAAGGCTTGTAAAACCCATGGGATTTTTGGACGTTCCAATTGGGAAACTATGAGAATTATTAGGAAAGACAAACTTGGAAGCAGCAGGCTAGTCAATTGGATTTACACTGCATAAATTCCTACATTACTTCTGAAATTCTTTTGTTACTGAAAACATTACACTCTGCATTGGCAGGAAACCAGCTTTCAGCCAAACAACCAAGAGATTAATTGTTTTCCAAAGCCGAAAGGGACAGTTACAATCTCCTTCTGAGTTTTCTTATATAGCATAAAACAATAGCATTTTCCAAGGAAGTTCTGGAATTTCTTCCCCATGTCTTTCATAAGTGCTCAGAAGCTTAAGTCTCTCTGCTCATACTGAAAATCAGTAGCTGTAAAGTACAGGAACAAAATTTCCTGTCTCTGTCAGAGATGTCAGGCTCTGATTTTCACTCTAACCATTTATCCTCAGTGTAACTACATGGAAATAGACCTGATTTACTAAGTGCTGATGGTAGCTATGATCTCTGCAGTCCTCATCTAGGCCTTCATGTATCTCTGAAGAACAAGGTGTACAAGTCCTCACATTTTTGACAGCTCAGTGTGAGCAGAAATGTTGCAAACCAAAAACTAGTCTGCTGGTTCTTATGAACAATGTTGGCATCTAGCCTCAGACCTCCAGAGAAAATAGCAGAGGCTGATGAGGAACACAGGTTCCTAGAGTTTTCAGCTGAATGAAGGTTATTTGTTGGTAAACTTATGCTCCCTAGCCCCTCTATCTTAATCCTCAGGTGCTGCCTTAAACTGAGGCATTGCTGTTAGCAGAAAATGATAATTATTTCTAAAGCAAAGTAAACAGAACGGTTAGAATGCCCTATGACTGCTTCAAATGACATGTGATGCCATAACTAAGGTAAGGGGCCCCATCTGACACTAAGATAGGAAGTCACTGGTATCTCTTATTTACATTATATATTAAGTGTATTACAGTTTCAGATTATTCAGTTGCTACTGCTATTTTAAGATATGCTCTATTTTTCCGCAGTAGATCAAGGGATAAGTGGATTTTTAAATAACATGCACTTTGCTGTTATGTGACAAGCACACTCTTCCTTGTGTTGCACATAAAACTGCTGCAAATTAAGAATAAAAAGAAGAATTTGAATATTTCTACAGAAATACGAAGTTGAACTACATTTAAATGCTCAGGCCCATGTTACTGTGCCATCTGGTGGGTACTAGTTTGTAACGCAGATGCAGACAAAAATATCGAAGTATATCCTCCCTCCCCTTCTTTTCCAAATCTTTTAATGTTTTTCCTTTATAAAACTTAATTTTCTGATTTTTTTTTTATTTCATGTGTCTTCAGGCAAAAAAGCATAAATGAAAATGAGCTATCTAGACATAAAAGTCAACGCTATTTTTGTCACTACAGGCTACGTGGGACATCAGGAAGATGTTGGTATAGACAACTACAGAACTATGACCTTGTGGAAAGCCAAAGCATTTGAAAGCAGGATAAACCTCAGGATGTCTATGCTTTATTTACTGAAACAGCATGTTATGAAGGACAATACATGTATCTGTAATTAACCGAATCAATACAGAAAGGTAAATCTGAGGCAAAAGAAGTGTCAGCCCACCCTCACCTTACAATTTTGAGCTCTGACTTTACACAGAGCTACATAACTCATACAGGGGTTTAAATCACAATATTTATATAACGGCTGTTTTAATACAGAAGTCTACCACGATTTTCTCACTGTTTCTCCTCCCCATTAGACACCTTTGGTTAGTAAAGCAGAGACACAGTGAAGCCATTGAAGTCCATGACTCAGAAAGGAGCCCAGGTACTTTTTTATTTCAACTTTACACAGAGAATACAGAAAAAAATAACTAACCTTCTCCATCTCTCCTGCAGTGAGCAGGATTGGTCAAGAAATCCCATGATTTAAACAAGACATCTAGTTTCTCAACTGGGTCTCACTAATCTTATATCTTTACTAAGAATAATCCTTGCCTGTGGACCTCTGTTAGACTTACAGCCGTCTGGAAATCAACAGACAAAATAATTAAAGCTTACACCCAGATGGGTGGAAAGGCTGACTCAGTTCTTTACTCAGGACTTAGTGGAATTCTGTTGGGGTTTTCAGTTTCTTTATTTTCATTATTACTGTTGCAGAGTCTATAACTGAAAGAACATTTGGAGATATTCACAGAGCATCAGAGGCAGCTCACATTCTAAAATGTCAGAGAAGCTGATGGTTATTCAGATAGAAAGTACTGAAATTCAAGAGTATTCAATCCGGTGCTTGGGTTCTTTTAGAAATACCAACAATTTGAAACCACTAGTGAATATCTCAGAAGATAGAACTGACACAGGAGCATATTTGCACCACCAGAGTGTAATATAATCTAGAATGCTTCCTACTTCAAACAGTTTGACTTACCCATTATCCAACCCATTCTGCCCAAGTTTCATTCCTATGTCACCTACCATCACACCTGGCACTGGCAGGAGAGATTTTGTATCTCGAATCTGCATAGAAGTGGAACAAAACATTATTTCAGTTGTGGAACGATGAATAGTTACTGGCAGAACTTTTCAAAAAGTGACAATATTCCCAACTTGTATTCCGCTATTATGCTGAAGAAAACGCTCTGTTTTTTTTCTCAAGCACATAACCCTGGATATAACTTATACGCGTTCAGGATACAGACTCCTTGATGTAAATTACTTTGGCAATATGACACTAATGACATCTGTGTGTTAAATATGCCTTAACACTGATGACTGCTTTTATCAGACTACCATTGAAACCTTCTTCAGGTGTACACAAACATAGCAGGAATCAATGGAACTTCTATGTAGCACCCAGCTTTGAGATATTCCCTAATTTTGTAATAAATTCTACTCAGTCTGTGACTATTTCATTTTACTCAGTACAAATTCTATTTTGCACTGCTGTGCAACAATGCCTTTAATCTTAGAAATTGGTATCTGTGGCAGAAACCTGAAGATTTCATGCAGATCAGCCTGCAGCACTGGCAGACATAAATCATCTTAAGCCTCACCCACACTTTCAGGATTTCATATAGCACAGGTTAGTTCTAACTGCATAAATAATGTGATAATCTCAAGGCTTTTCTGGAGCTCATTTGTATTTTTCAGTTTTTTGCAGAAAACTGTGAGTATAAAACTGGCTGTAACACCACCAGAAAATTGACGAACACTGAAAACCAGAATCCTCATTACAACTGCAATAAATGAATGCTAAAGGCATTAATTAAAGAATTGTTTGGTCAGACATAAATAACAAATAACAGTGTAACAGAAAGTTATCAAGTTGAACCCACTCCTCCCAAAAGGAAAACAAACAAAGAAAAGAATTGGCCCTTACCTGTACAATAAAGGAATGTAGTCCATGGCACTGTCCGTCAGGAGTATAAAGCTGAGCATACACAACTGCATGAGTGGCATGTTTCCCCATATTACCAACCCAGAACTTTGCAGCTTCAAAGTCGGGAGTATGAATGATAAATTCCTGTATCCAAGAAAGAAAGTAGCAAATGATATAAATCCTAAAAATCAACACACAGCTATTCTCCTTTTTTTTTATATGACCATGGTAATGTTTTGGAAATATCCATTAGCTGCCAGGATTTCATTCTGTGCTCCACTCCCACAGCTAAGATCTCTCTTACAGTATTCAACTTTGGAGAGAAGCTAGTAAGAATTTGGAGCTGAAAAAGTTCATTACTTCATTGTAAAGCCTGAAATTCAGCCTTATTATTAGTCATTTAAGCAGTTAAAAAAAGTAAAGCATACTGATGGACTCAGAAGCATTTCCGAGACCTCATGTTAAGCTGAGGTGTGGTCCATGTGAAAGACTGAAGGCTGTTTCAGCTTGAGGGCTGAAGCCTATGCAGGGACCACCTCCTTATACAGTTTTGTATGGAAAGGAAGCCTGGTTAACAGTGCAAAAGGCAGCACGATTCCAAGTTTGGACAACTGGGGGACCATGTGGCAGGAATTCTGAAGAATATGTGTATCCTGATATTCAGACATAGCTTCAGCATTCAGAATTTTAGACTTCAACCTGCGTACGTTCTGGATATAAAAGAAATTGGAGCTCAGAGCTTCGCGATCATGAACAGATTTAGTCATTTCAGCCACTTTTTGCTGCAGTGCACTCATCACCAGCCTAAAATTCAATTTATTTAAATGAAGCTCTGCATGCTGTCAATTTCATAAGTTAGCTTGTTTGTTTTTCTGGAAAGAAATATGATCCTTCAGGTTGCACAAATGCTCACTGAATTGCCTGTATATGAAAAAGTGCAGGTGGGAATGTTGTCCTGAAGAATACAAAATGTTATATTTCAAACCTATGATTCTTGTTTCTCATTCTTGCGAAGTCACTTCAAGATGTGACATTGTTGATAGTAATAGCACCCAGTTCTGTATATTACAGTGCAATAAAAAGCCAGAGTCTTTGGGGAACACGATAAGCCTACCTTCTTGGGACATTAAATAACACATTCTAAATTCAATTTGGCATAAATGCTGCATGCAGATGGCAAAAAGAAACAGAAAGTTCTATCAGTCTCCCCTCTTAACTTCTCCCTTAATACAAAACTACAATAATTTCTGAATAAATGTGAGGACAATTAATTTATTTCTGCAGTAATGTTATTTTCAGAAAACAAATTATTAGCAGTAAGCACTATCCTAATGGAAAGAGCAGTTTATTGCTTTCCTCTTTGGGTCTCTTTCATAGTCATGTTATGTCTTTTTTGTATTTCTTTTTCTCATCCTCAGGAAATAATGCTAATCTTTGTATATAAAGCCTTTGTATTTAAAGACAAAAGGCGGTATAATCTGCATGTCCAACTATTCCTGTACAGACCCAACAAAGAAGGCTGCTATCCTTACTTTATATCACAATCAGAAGTGAAAGTAAAAAACCAGAAATTGCTGGGTTTATTTTAATTATTTATAATAATGTAAATGTATGAGTTTTGTTTTTTGTTTTTTTTTTACATTTGGAGTTGAACAGATTCTTTCTTGTTAAACAAAGAAATCCCGGAATCATTCTGCTCTGTTAGTAAATATCAGAGCTTAAATGTCAAACATTATTCCTGTGCATAAAGGACTAACCTGAGTGCTAGGATCAAATGTGGCAGTAGTCCGTATGCCTTTGGTATTAGTTCCATGGCTGAGCTCAGTCAGAGCAAAACATCCAAAAACCTACATAAGGAGATAAAAGGCACAGTTCAAGACCACTTTGTCATAGCAATTAAAATGGTAACAGTACTGAATGATTGCAAATTAAGCTGTTGAAAGTAACCTGCAATTGCAAGAAACCAGTTAAATGCCACCCTAAGCCTACGACATCATGCCTATGGTAGAGTTAAAGGTGGTTTTTTTCATTTTCTGATGGCTGACTCATCCAGGCAAGTACAGATTGTTACATTCACTGACCAATTCTCAGCTGTCTGTGTTGAAACAACTGTTGCATGTTGAAAATCTCCAAGTCTCCTTGCATTACAAGCAGTTCTGGGAACAAGTTAGAGGAAAACCAGAATGGGGCTGTTTTATTTTTAAAACTGTAAATAGCTTTAATTATTGAAGGGGATCAATTTATATCAGACCAATGTATGGCTACGCTTGGTTCTCAGCAGCATTTGGGAACACCGTCTGACCAAAGCCACACTGAGATTTGCGTTCTGCATCTCCTTACACTAGACTGGTTTGGACTGTAGTATACTCTCCTGTAACAGACCTTTGAAAAACAAATGAGAATAAAAAAACAAAACAAAAAAAATCTGAAGCTTGAGGCAAAATTATTCTGACAAATACATATCCTAAGCCTTTGCTTTCACTGAGAGTCATTAAAACAATTCATCCTCATCTTCAGTATGGGGTATCCATATAGACTGTGCAAAATCGAAAAGGGTCAGGCTGGACAGTGAATGCTGTCCACATGGCCAAACGGCATAGACAAGAGAAACTGTTTAGGATTGGCTCCTTCTATATCAGATAAGCTGCACTTACTCTGCAAGGTACTTGGTCCTGAGTCTCCACTGGACTCCATGTGGTGTTTCTGTGGCATTAAGACATTATTCAGAATGTAATTTTCATAGCATCAGGCCAAGGGTATGTTTTGCACAGTGTATGACGTAGATGTGGGAGGAGGGAGTGTTTGAGCATGCAAAACTTGCTAGCGTATTCTTAAATGAATGTGGATGGAGAACAAATTGGTGTCATCTGTACTGCCTTTTGGGTGAAGTCCCTACACTTTGTCTGCATGTTAACTTGGACAGTCTAAAACAGAACTAGGAAGTGGCATAACAGCTAGCAGTGAAGGCAGTCAGGGCTCAGTGCTTGAATCTGCTCCTTAGTCTTTTCTTTTGCTGTTTAGAAGTACCTAGGTACATAAAGAGATCAGAAATAAAACAAAGGTGCAGGAGGTGCCACAGTTCTGATTGTGCCCATTTCTCACAAGTTATTAAAAAAAATTACCTCCATTTTATAAATTTGCTTCACAAACTCTGCAAACCTCTCAGAAGCACTCAAAATTGGACCTGCAAACACCTGTAAAAACAGAGAATTATGAATGAATTCTGTAACCTTCTGACAGAAAGCACAAATTGCTCATACATAATAATTTGTAATAGTGATGTCCATTAAAGAGACCAGGGAAAGTAGGCTGCACAGTAAACTACTGTTTAGACTATAGCTGGAGGAAGTAAGTCAGGATTTGGTTGTGTCAAGGCCCCTTTGCAGAGGACTGAACTTTCTACAGCTCTAACCTGATCAAGACTTCATTGCAAGCTCTTAAAAACGCCTTATGGCCTCACTTTCCACTGGTCCTAATGTCTCCTTGAGTAAAGTAAAACTTTACGACTATTCTAGTTCATTTTACTACAACTGAAGATAGCTGCTTCAAGATCAGACACTGGTTTTAAAGCTTCCTTTGTTTTTTCTAGATAGGTATTCACATAACAAAACTACAACTTCTCTGCCATATCAATAGTAATAATTAATTCAACTAATATTATTTGACCAGCTATGTCAAGTATTCTTCTTGAGAGACTAAGCAGCAACTGATGAATAGAATCCCAAACACTGATGTCAGTAAGAAACTTCACATTCCTTCTGGATTCTACCCTGAATCAAGCCACTGGGGGTTAGGCAAAGCAGTTTCAAAGGTAAAGACATAGCCACCATACAGGCCCTAAAAACCAATTTCTTTGGCTCCCACTATGCTAGAGAGAAGGCAGAAGAGTGGACAAAAGAAAGTGGAGCTGTAGGCATCAAATATATCCTTCTGTAGCCCAGTCTATACTGCTCCACTTTACTTTCCCAGTGAGATTCAAGTGGAGACAGGGCTTAATGACAAAGATGTGCTAACTTTATCCCACAGCTCTCTGATTCTTCTAAACAGTTGAACTGAATTAAATTTTTTAAAACAAAGGACTGGGGAAAAGGTACAGTTTTAATAAAACTGGCAGAAAACTACGGAATACTGTTATTCAGACACTTAAATTCAAATTTACACCCCTATACCCTTTGAACTGTACTTACACCGCAATGTAAGAAGTACTGGAGAGATGAAGACCAATCATACATTCCTATACAGCTCACCAGACAAAATATCTTTAATGGGTTCTCTCTGATCTCTTGCAGAGTAAGAAAATCATACTCAAAGAACCTTTTACAGCGCAGGAATGTCAGCTCCTGATATTTTTCACGGCATAAATCTTCTCCAGGATGATGTGCAAATAGAGGATCGCTTTCCAGAGCAGAGAAGATTCTGTCCTTGAGGTGGAAAAAATGACATGATACTGTTAACTTAAAATTATTAGCAAAACAAGTTAACATTCTTCTGGGATAATACTAGGCCTCAAACTACAATTGTCTGATAGAAAACTTAAATATATAAAGCCAAAATTCCAGAGAGATAAAAAATGTATTTAAATGGTATGTCACTTGTGCTGCAATTAATTTCTCTTTATGACAGGGTTAGCATTCAGCAAGGTAGGTATGCTAATCTGTCCAACTGCAAAGCCACATAAGCATGAAGGCAAGCACAGGAGACTGTAAGAAATTAAGTCAGGTCAAAGGAAGACAGAAATACTATGTTTGACAGTTAGCTCATCATGTGCATTGTAAAAGCATAGAATATATAACTTAATGCAAACAGTACAGTAAAGAAATATGGGAGAATATAGTTCTCAGTTTGAAATCAATTTCTGCAATATAGCACCTCCTGGTCTCGTCTGTACTGGTGTTCGGTAATGAGACAGTTTAAGTAGTTTGCTTAAAAGTTCTGTTCTGGAAACTGGATGTGCAAAATCAATTTCTTCATGCTCCGTATCTACAGAGTATAAATACTCTCCCTTTGAAAATCATATATTCCCCAAATTAAAACATGCTTACAATTCCTGCAAAGTTTACCTTCAGCTGGATGATATCTTCACCATCTAGGAACACTGCCATCTCCTTCCAGTTGAAGGAAGCTTTCCGGCAATATCTGCAAAGTGGCCCTTTAGGTAAATCTGGTAGCAAAGTATCCCATGAGCTTTGGTTGCCAGTGGCTTCTTTCGGTGTGGGTGTCATTTTTAGCTAAACTGCACCAAACAAGAAAAGATACATCACAAACTGAAGCACCACAGATGCCTATTTTTTTAATAATAAAAAGAAATCAAAAGGGTTGCTAAACAAAACTAAATCCACATATTTTTTCAAATGAATGAGTACAACAGTGCAGAGCTAACTAAGATTGCCCTTTTAGTTTCCTAATTCACTTGGCTTGGTACAACCTAGGGAAAAAAAGCCTTTGACCAAATTATAAATATGCACTTCTCTTATGTGTCATATTGCCATACTCAAGAACAAATTTAAAATAAGGTATAATCTTTGCAACAATACTTAAACTTGACCTTTCTATCTTTCTTCCCTAAAATTCGAATTTTCATTCCTATTTGTCCTGGTTTTTTGTTGGGATAATTTCTTTTTTTGGTAGCTGGTACAGTGCTGTGTTTTGGATTTAGTGTGAAAGTAATGTTGGTAACACACGGATGTTTTAGTTGCTGCTAAGCAGTGCTTATACTGATTAAGGGCTTTTCAGTCTTATGCTCTGCCAGTGAGGTGGGGCACAAGAAGCCAGGAGAGAGAAGAGACAAGACACCCGACCCAAACTAGCTAAAGCAGTATTCCATACCATAGCACGTCATGCCCGGTATAGAAACTGGGGGGAGTCACCCATCCTGGGACAATCACTACCCAGGGTCAAGCTGGGCATCAGTTAGCAGGTGGTGAGCAGTTGTATTTTATGTCACTTGTCTCTCCTGGGTTCTCTCTCTTTTTCCTACTATTATTATTATTATTGTTATTATTACATTTTACCTTATTTCAATTATTAAATTGTTCATCTCTCAACCAGCAGGTTTTACCTTTTTTTGACTGCTCTCCCCATCCCACTGGGGGATGGAATGAGCAAACAGCCACATTGTAACCCCAGTACTTGCCAGCTGGGGTTAAACCACAACACTGTTATGTGATGGCTTGTCACATTTTTAGTCTGTCTTCCCACTATACATTTTTTTCCAAATACACTTTTTTCTGTGCTGAGTTGACCTCATATGTACATGATCAAAAGCAGTGAGGCCCTATTAAGTCTGATGGCATTTTGATTGCAAAACTTCACAGAACCAGCAGGATTTCATTATCAGTAGGTACAACCGCATTGGTTTTGGAGAGAAGGGGAATCTCGCTTTGTTTTAGAACCAGGCCCAAAGAGCAAAAGCTTATTCCCCTGCTATACCTCTTCCAGAACCAATGTCGGAGTGCCCTCTGCTGCTACCTGCTTGTATCACACCCAGCAATTTCTGTCACTTCAGGCAGGCGGCCGAGGTGCGCGTTGTATTTGTAAAATGCAAAAATGGTTGGGCAGGGAAACAGAAGCTGGCCACGTTATAAAAAGCGGACTGGCTGGCAAAAACATTTCTCAAGGGTACTAGAAGGGTACCCAGGCCCAGGGCTGGCCAAGGGCTCAGGATGGACTTTGAACAATAAAAGCACAGAAACTACTAGGTTGACATACTACTTTTTCTGTCTTTTTCTCTCCCCCCCCCCCCCCATTATCTTGATATATCTCCTTGCTATATCTCTTTTCTTTCAACCTAATACCCTTATGAAGGTCATTTTCTGCTTCTGGACAGTACAGACATAGTAGAAGAGGACTGAAAGGTAGCACTTCTGCATGACTTCTACATCGTTTCTAGGAAGGTGCTGCTCCAGTACTGAGCAACAGGTTTGAAAAGAGAGCAGGCGGTGGAGGGGGGAGGCATTGTGAAAGAGCATTTCAACCTGAAGCTAAATAAACAGACATCACTCTTCTAATGTGAAACCAGGTAAACCAGGCAGGAGGTCAAAGCTTCTGGCTCACAACATACAAAAATTTACATTGCAGGTTTTGCATCTAACTTTATTTACACTGTAACTCCCTGAGATTGCTCAAATGAGAAAACAGAATTGCTCGTAAAAAAGGATCCTGTACTTCCAGAAAAGAATTACATTTGTCTGTCCTTACACAAACAATTTGGCTCCAAGCAAACAGTTTCAAAACTAATTAGGAAACCAAAGCAGGCAGTTACAATAGGAAAGTAGCAAAAGACTGCCCTGAGGAATGATGTCTGTGTTAACTGCAGCCTTGCACTGATATTCCACACTCTGCCTGGGGATGTGGCAGCACTAACTCGTGTTATTTGCAACTTGCTGAGACCTGCTGCAGCTTCACTAGAAATGCCAAGTCGAAAACATCTATACGTGGAAGGTGCTCCTGCAAGGAACTCAGATCTGCGACTGGACAACAACGTGCAAATCACGAGGGAGTCCTTTCGTTTGCTGTGTATTACCATTAATCATCCTCAATAACGATATTGTGCCATCATGCTGTCAGAAACACTCGCATATGCAGAACCGCTAGAAAATGAAATTAAGAGCTACTGATGGAAGTTGCCCAGAGAAAGACAACACCGGATAAGTTAAAAGCAGCGAATGAAATCACTTGTTAAGAGTCCTTGAGGTTTCACTGCACAACCGCTATAGGAACTGCCCCACTTCGGAGCGGGCCCTCAGGAAGAAAACTAAGTAACATCTAATGTACCATTTTTACTACAAAAAATATACCGAGATTTAATTCCTTAAACACCGGGCAGATGGGTGCCTCCAACTTTGAGTCCGCTTTCAAGGTGTTTTTATGCTGATGCACCAGCCGCTAGCACAACGATACAGCCCTCCCTCAAACACACGCTATAAACACAGTAAGTGCCCCAGCCCACGCTCGTTCTGGATACAGAGGGAGCCCCGTGTCTCCCACCTGCAATACCCGCAGCAGTTACCCGCCGCCCCTCACACAGCGGCCGCTGCGGCTCCCGGGGAGGGTAAACGGGAGGCACTGCCCACCCGCCCGCCCCACTTGGGCTTCAGAGTCCCGACCTGGGCTGAACGGACGCGGTTCCTACCTGCGCCGCTGCCGTCTCCGTCCCCGCCTCAGGAACTGACGGAAGCAGCCTGCGACGCGCTCCGCTTCCTGCTCCTGCGAGGCGGCGGTGTGGGCCATGGGGCCGGTGCGGACAGTGAGTGTGCGGGACGGTGGGGCCGCGCTGCCCCACGGCTTCTGGGCGGCGGTGCGTGTCTGGCTGGAGAAGCCGCAAGTGGCCAACAGGCGGCTGTGCGGCTCCGCCATTGAGGCGGAGGGAACGGTGGCGTTTGGGGAGGGCGGGGAGGAGTCTTCTTCCTTCGCTGCCGTACGGAGAAGCGAGGAACAGGGGGAGCGAGTGGCGTCTGCCGGGGCTGCGGAGCTGGGCCGGCTCTGGAGGGAGGTCTGCGCCCAGCTGTCGCCGGGACACGGGCATCTGCCGCCGCCTCTCACGCCGTGGGCTGGGTCGGATCCGCTCCCCGAGCTCCGCGCAGTGCTGAGGACGCTGCTGCCCCGGGCGCGCCCCGCCGGTCCTCCCGCCCCGCCGGTGAAGGAGCTGGCGGTCCAAGGTGAGCGGGGGCTCGGCGGAGAGGGAGGGCAGAGGGCAGCGGAGCACCGCCATGCCGGGCGCGGTGTGGGGTTGTGGTGTTCGCTGCGGACCCGGCCGAGGTTGTCTCGCAAGTCAGATAAAACCCACTTTGTTCCTACTTGTGGGAGCGCAGGTTTGTTGTTGTGTGCTTAGGTATTATTTTTACCTCTTTTTTTTCTGTAGTGCTGGGGAGTGTCAGCAGTTGAAATACCAATTACAGAGACAAACACCTGTAGGACTCCTGTTTAAACAGCCCCATCTACAGCTTTAGGGAGGCAGAGTAAGGGAGGAGCTAATGTGTTATGTGTAAGGTGTTGCTGAGATGAGGAAAGTACTTAGGGAAGTTAGGTACTCTGCTCCTGAAGAAAAGGTATAGAAGATTGCTCATCTTTTTTTCTTTGAGGAGGTAAGAAGGGCTGTCATCCGGCATGCTTCTGTCCTGCGTAATCTGCCCATACCAAAAATGCTGCTTGTGATGCACACCTAATGATGGTAGCCTTCAGAAATGCACTTAATGAAAAAAGTAGGCAGGTGTGGCACCTCTCTGGGCAAGCTGAGCTGTTTGTGTTGACTTATTGCTTACTATTGCTTAAAGTTGAAGCTATTTTTTTTTCTTTGGTTTTGGTTGGGTTTGGTTTTGTTTTTTACATTGCATGATGGTAATACACTGCAGTAAATCCTACTCGTTAAGAAACATATAAGGTAGAAGTTGACACCTTTTTAAGATAAATTTGGGGAGAAGTATGGATGAGGAGTAAATTCTGATAGTAAAGCTTTGAAAAGAATTAGAATTTTGGAAGCAATTAAATTTACAGGTCAAAAAGACCTGTAGTCATTTATGGGATGCTCTTGGGGCCTATAATTCTTACTCTGATGCCTTCAAATCAAAAGGAAGTGTATGTTCTTTCCTTTGATGTTAAGATGTTCCTGAGCTACATCTAGAGAGCCTGTTTGTAACAAAAAGCTTGGGAGAATAATTTTATTAGTAAAAATAAAATTTAAAAGAAAAGTTTAAAGAAAGAGAGGGAATTGGGTAAGGATGGGCCAAGATAGACTTAATGTTTGCTCTATTACTCATTTATCCTTTCCTGTCTCAGAAAATTGTCCATTGAAATTTGATTACTCAGCCAATGCAGCATTCTTGGTTTGAAGATTTGCATTTGTCAGAATGTTTTCAAAATGAGAGCAAGTTATTCTGAAGAAGTCACCCTGGATAAACATCTAAAAAGGTTTTTGCAAGTGTTTTATAAAACAATAATGCATACATATTGTGTGCCATAAAATACGTAAAAGTGAATGCTTTTACAGTCGCTTTATAGGAAGGATATAGGGAATTAGTTATTAGGATTAAAAATAAATCAGTAGCATGTGAGTACTAGGCTTTATCATGCAGTTCACACTCTGCTGCAGCTGCCTTTTTGTTTGTAAGTTATTTCAAAAGGACACAAGTCTCTCTTTTTGATTGTGTGAGAGTTAGTTATGGTACGTGTATGTTTGATATTAAAGAATGAAATGTGGTAAAGTTGCAGAATATCTTCTTGAAATATAACATAGGCATTCAAGTACATTGCCAGCTGTTAGCCCATTTCAACTCTTCCAGAATCTCTAGTGTTTAGAATCTGTTATTCTACAGGTGATTAATACTGTTAAGATCAGTAGTCCTGTTGCTGAAACATAACATGTTAACATAATTCATGCACCTTCACCTAAAACCAGATCTTATCAGATTATCTGCCTTCAGAGTTATGAGATGCTAATTTAGGAATAGATAATATGGTTTTTACAGTGCCTAATCCAGGAACTCTATTTGGGAAAGCTGCATGACAGTGAGGAAGGTATCTCTCCTCAATTATAATCATAGAATAGTTCACACAATAAATAGATCCCATTCTTGAACATGGCAAAATTGATAGATATTAATAATATTGATTATTAATACTGAACTGATTTTTTAATTAGTTTTTTAGTTTTTATTAATCTAAGAAAAGTTTCAGTTAATTTGGAATGTACTTCCCAGAATTATGGATTTACTGTGGGGTAGGGGAAGGCACCAGTTTTGTGGCAGAAAAATCTCATTGTCTAGCTTTTACTTTATTGAAATGGGTTTGAAGAAAATGGTCTTGGCAATCAGCTTTGGATGTCCTGAGAAGATCACGCAGCAGAATGCTAAATTTTGGGAATTCAAACAGGATAGTAGTTTTAAATGTCAAAAACACCAAGAAATGGATTTATTCTTAGCACTGTGATTTTTTGCTGTTGTCCTAGATATTGCTTCACTAATTTGCACTTAACATAGTAAAGAAATAAAGTGGTGCTTAAAAGGGTGGTTTAAACTGTGGGATAACCTATCGCTATTTATGTACCTTTTCAGATGTTTACAATGGAACTGTGACCTTTCTGCCTTTGGAGGAAAATAGTGAAGGAAAATATGAGATTAAAAAGTGCAATATTTATCAAATTCAACTTCTGTACATAAAAGATGATGAATGGTAAGTGCTGGAAGCAAGAGAGGAAGCAAACCCTGAATTATAGCAAGGATCACACCATGTTTTAGTATTGGTATGTAGGTAATTTCCTGCTTGATTAAGTAAGTGACAGTAGTGATTGTTAAACATCTACAATACCCAAAACAACACAAATCTGTTTCAACTTTGAATGTGTACACTGAATGTACTCATGTGAGGTCTAAAAGAAAGTATGCATATTCTGATCATGAAGAGCTAGCTATGCCTGTGAGTGCTCAGGTTCTGAGAGTGTTGGTAAGGTTGAGGGTCAGACTAGAACTGCTGTGAACTTATTGAGCTACAGTCATTGAAACATAGACCATTGCAGCTTGGTCCTGAGCAGGCATAGCTCTAGTGAAATATGAGTAAAGCTGGAGATGATGAAATAATCAAACACACCAACTGATATATTTTCCTTCTAAATTTTATTGTTGTTTTCATGAAAATTTTATTAATTCACTAGTTAGTGTTTGGACATATTACTAAATTAGGTTTTTCATCGTATGTGAGACTTTGGTTCATGTGTTAAATGCAGCAAGGACTCTCGTGCAGTGTTTGCATAGGCAGATATTAAGCTGTCTAACAAAATTCAGGGGAGACTGTTCCATTATTCAGTAACTTCACTATTTTATTTTGGTTTTGTGTATTATGTATTTTCTTATTCTCCAGTCTACTTTTATATCTCTGATTTGCCTTTTTTTATCCACTTAATCTTTATATTCTTTCTGACGTAGCTGAAATTATTAAATATGCT
Source organism: Melopsittacus undulatus (assembly GCF_012275295.1). NCBI lineage: Eukaryota > Metazoa > Chordata > Aves > Psittaciformes > Psittaculidae > Melopsittacus > Melopsittacus undulatus. The sequence goes on along the minus strand of NC_047533.1, from coordinate 11,032,893 downwards.
GTATTTATACGAAGTTTTTATTTTATTTTAAAGGTCTGTTTCTGTTGTAGCTCCATTTCCAGAAGACTGGTTTTCAGATGGAATTGCATACCCTAAACTAGCATGGCTTGAAAATGAACTTTTGTCCAAATTGGCTAAATGGTCTGTGGAGCAAAAGCCCAGTGAGTTTAAAAGTACACTCTCGCTCATTTCTGTAGCAAAATACAGCAAGGTTTATCAAGACCTTAAAGAAAAATACAAGGAGATGGTAAAGGTAAATTTAGTAAATGCAGTAATAATATGTTTTCCTATGCTTTCTTATATTTTTTGTAGTTTGTTTAGTGAAGCTGCTTCTTTCACTAAATGCACAAGCAGCGGATTTAAATACGAAGTCATTCGCACTAGAAAGCATAAATAAAGCCCTTCTCCAAAAGCTTAGTCTGGAAGCAGCCCTGGATAGCAAATAGTTTGAACTTACTATTACTCAAATTTGGATGCTATGTTAGTATGTGTTTCAGTTACAGGTGCAATGTTGTATTATTATTTACCCTGGGGATGCTGAAAAATGACTGTGATCATCTTAATTGCTGTATGAATTAATGCCTCTACACCAGACTGTAGCTGCAAGCAAGAAAAATTGGAAAATGATTTTGTAAAATATACTGTGAAAATGTTGAAAGGTTTCATTGTTGATATTTCTGCACTAATAGATATAATGAGAGAAAAATTGGATTTCTGGGTAAAGGTAATGGTTCAGTCTTTAGCTTTGCAATAGAATTAGTGTAGTGTTGGAGCATTTTAATCTTCGTTTCAGTTCTCTTGTTCACAAAATAGGGATAATACTTTGTCTTCCTACTTCAGATTTTGATTCTTCATATTCTGTTGTGCCACGATAATTCTGTGTCTATTATGTTTTTGAAAATACATTTACAAATGTTCGTGTTATCAGTGTTTCAGGAATAATGCAAGTATTTTTCTTCTGAGTCAAGCAAAAGGATGCATGCTCTGTTACAGAACAGCTGTAGCTGTTTACTTGATTGGATGACAGCAGACATTCTCTGTGCCACAAATTCTTTGTGTGACTCACAAAATCAGATAGTCTTTATTTAGATTCTTTGTGTATATTTTTAATGAGATTAAAATACAGAATTCGTGAAGTGCAAAAGTCTGTTGAAATGGATGAGTATCTGGATTGCTCTGAGCACTTTTTGAAGTCGTTTCAGATGGTGCAGAAAATAATTTTTCTCTTCTTTCTTTGAAGGTGTGGCCTGAAGTGACAGATCCTGAGAAATTTGTTTATGAAGATGTTGCCATTGCCACTTACTTGCTGGTAGGGAACTGCCTTCCCTAAGATTATTCTATAAGTTTCTATTGCTCAGTAATAGAATTTTCCTACAGAAAATCAGAATTTTCGTTTTATATTTCTTGCATTTTTTTAAATAGAATGACCTGAAGTTGTTACAGGCATGCAGGGCAAAATGAAGAGGTTGGGAGAAACAGTCTGGGGTATATGGGTTTCAGTAGAATCATAGAATTATAGAGTGTTTTAAGTTGGAAGGGACCTTAAAGATCATCCAGTTCCAATCCCCTTGCCACAGAGAGGGACACCTTCCACTAGAGCAGCTTGCTCCAAGCCCCTGTGTCCAACCTGGCCTTGAACACTGCCAGGGATGGGGCAGCCACAGCTTCTCTGGGCACAGCTTCTCAGCACCATCACAGTAAAGGATTCTTCCTAATGTTTAATGTAAATATTTTCTCTTCCAATTTAAAGCCATTCTCCCTTGTCCTGTCACATGTCTTTTTAAAATGTCCCTCTTCATCTTTCTTGTAGGCACCCTTTAAGTATAGGAAGAATGTTACATGTGCCAATATATAGCCAGTTGATTGCAAAGAGCATTTTTGGATTTATTTTCAGCTCTGCCACCAGTTCTTTAATACTGTGGTTATAAATGCTTCTGTGGTGTTACTTGCAGAGACACTGTTGAAGTTTACTTGCCGCTTCCTCTGTTTATCCATGTCTGCCTTTGTTTTTGGAAGTTACTTTACATTTATACTCAGTCTAGCCCAAGGCTGTATAGCCTTGATTAATTTCAACTTCCAGTGACTCAGAAGAAATTGGAATATGTGCTTAGCACTTAGAAAATGGTTGATAGTTTGTTGGTTGGTGAGAAATTGAACATGAGCTGTCAGTGTGTGTGCTCACAGCCCAGAAACCCAACCGTGTGCTGGGCTGCATCAAAAGGAGTATAATGACAGGTCAAAGGAAGTGATCCTGCCCCTCTATACTCTGCTCTCATGACACCTCACTTGGAGTATTGTGTACAGTTCTTGTGTCCTCAACATAGAAAGGACATGGAACTGTTGGAACAAGTCCAGAGGAGGCCACGAGGACGATCAGGGGACTGGAGCACCTCCCATATGAAGATAGGCTGAGAAAGTTGGGGCTGTTCAGCCTGGAGAAGGCTGCGTGGAGACCTCATAGCAGCCTTCCAGTATTTGGAGGGGGCCTACAAGGTTGTTAAGAAAGGGACTCTTCATTAGGGACTGTAGTGACAGGACAAGGGGTAATGGGTTTAAACTTACTTAGGGAAAGTGCAGGATAGATATAAGGAAGTTCTTTACTGTGAGGGTGGTGAGTCACGGGAATAACCCAAAGAAGTGCTAAATGATCCACCCCTTCACCAGTGTTGAAGGCCAGGTTAGATGGAGTCTTGGCTGACATGGTCCATGTCAGGGGCGTTGGAACTAGGTGATCTTAAGCCCTAGCTATTCTGTGTTTTGATGAACACATAATTCCTGCCCCTCTCTGTAAACAGTTTATGGTTTTGTTGTTTGTTTGGGTTTTTTTTTCACCACCTGTCAAGTTATTTTTTCTGTGACTACAGGGAATCTCTTCTGTCACATCTGCATTCTCTTCAATCTTTCTCCTTTAATTTCCAATAACCTCTGCTGGTTTCTTACAGGAGAGCTGAGAGCAGAAGTCTAAAATGTTTTCTTTTCTTGTCTTAGATTCTTTGGGAAGAAGAGAGAAAGGAAAAAGGGTTGACTAAGAAGCAGTCATTTGTAGATCTTGGATGTGGAAATGGTCTGCTGGTTCATATTCTAAATAATGAAGGGGTAAATAGAGTGCTTTTTAAATAATAGTTAAAATACAGAGATAATCAGTAGTCTTGTTATGTTTTCTTTTATCTGGCATGCAGATAGCCAAAATTGTTAATTCATGTTGCTAAATTAGGACATTTGTCACTTGAGTTACCAGGATAAAATTCTAGCAGAGCTTCAGAAACCTTTCACTTTTTTATCTGTTCTTATTAGTGTAATTCACTTCAATTCCAGGCTGGTTTTCAGAGGTAAGACACTAAGAGGGAAAATAAGAAGTGATTATATAATTTAGTTATGCTCTAGACAAAGCAAAAATGAATGGTGAATCTTAATATAGAGATTCTCTCTAGTGAGATGCTTTCCATGAACTTAATTTTATTGAAATTGAATTCTACTTGTCATGCCCTGAAAATGTTTTTCTGTATCTTTAGAAACCATCCTGTGATCTTTTAATTGTGAAAATGCCTATCAATGTAATGTGCTTTTGGGAGTGAAAATGTGGCAACAGCAAAATTCAGTCGCTTGAGGCATAGTTTCTGAAACAGAAAAGAAAGTGAGATTGAACAAAACCCAGCGAAGTTGAGTCTGTTTCAGAAAATTGTATTTTCCACTTTTGGGATAACATGTTAAAGTGTGTAGAGGAAATCAGTACCTCCTATTTGATCGATAGATGTCATTGGGAGTAGGAAAAAGTCCCAAGTTCTCCTAGCACAAGTTTTCTATCCTTGTGTGGCCAGAAAAATTGATTTGCTGTAAACCACTATTTTCCCTGGGGAGGTTTCTTTTTGTACATCGTTAGGTCATCACTGCTATAGCACTGACAAACATTGTTGACTGGCAAGAAATCATGTGTGAGAGTTATATGAGACTTGTTACCTGATTTTGGTTAGTTCTGCACTGGATTATTGAAATTCAAATACTGCAAGTTATGCATTTTTATGTCTTACTTTAGTTTCCAGTCTTGTTTCCTCTTCTCATCAGTTCACACAGGGAAAAGTGTGTTTGGACTCCAGCAGTCTAATTGACTTCAGTAGCTGAAGGGTGGCTTTCCAGCAAGAACAGCTTAGAGTAGCCCTCTTCCCTGAGCCCTGTAGGTGATACAGCAATACTCACCTTGGGATAGGTTTTGGTATTTTAAAAGCAAAGAAAAAGCTTCTACCCAAAATCGTGAGGCTGTGCTTCATTATGTGTCTAAATTTTACTATGAATGAAATAATCAGTATTTATATGTACATTTAGTGAGGCTGTTTGACAGTTTCTGCTAAAAGTAGTACTTAAAAGTGATACTTTTCCTTGTTCAAATATTTCAGCATTCAGGTAGAGGAATTGATGTGAGGAGAAGAAAAATATGGGACATGTATGGACCAGGAACTCATTTAGAGGTATTATGCAAATGTATGTGAATTTTACTGATTTGTAACTTTTATCCATTTATTCATTGCTTCAGGTTGTGCTGATGCAAATGTAATCAAACATACAAGGTTGCAGACAGTTCTCTAAAGTGATCTGTGGGTTTGGGATGATGACACACATATGTCTTGTGGGATTGTACATTGTTAAGGGAATTAGGAGAGCAATGCTTGTATATTTGCAACTTACTTATTTTTCAGCTGAGAAGACTGTCTTGATTTCCCTCTGCATATACAGACATGCACACCAGACAACAACCTTTGATTTTACTGGAAGATCAGTATTAAGGAGCTTTGTTCGCACCACTGTACCTCATAAAACATATTAATATCCGGAGTTGTGCACAGTTTATTTCTGAAAGTGATTCTGACCTTCTAGTGCTGTGTGCTGTTTTGGGGACAAAATTGTTGAACCTCAAAGGAGCCAATCTCTGCTTTACTGAGCTTATGGTAAATAATAGCAATAATAGTTTTCATAAAAAAATGAACAGGAAAATGAGTCTGAAAGAGGAATTATATTTCAAGTTCCACATTAGCATTTTTGTGAGCATAAGAACATTCACTAACTCCATCTGTTCTTGGTCAGATATTTGTCAAAGTGTGGTACTGATGAACAGTTGCCCTTTGAAGGTGAAGTTTGTGGCTTCTTGTTCTCTAGACTCATGAAATTTCTCTTTTCTCTCAAAAATTGGCAGCTTCAAATATATTAGAATTTTCTACCTGTAGTCATTTTCTAGTAGTTTTGTTTAAAAGTTAATTCAGGATATCTTTGAATGCTAACATCTTGTGTTAAATCAGTAAAAGAGCAGCAGTTTTCACAGATGGGACGTGGAGCTTTCACAGCCTTGTGCAGCCTCCTCTTTGCCACCCTGCCATTTTGGGTGCAGATTGCCAAAACTGACAGATTCCTTTGCAGCGCTCTGCAAGCAGATTGTACTGCAAAGCTTCAAGAAACAATCTGAAACATAAAGCTGTGGTAAGCCTTCATTCCTGTTACAGAATCATAGAATACTAGAATGGTTTGGGTTGGAAGGGACCTTAAAGCTCATCCAGTTCCAACCCCCTGCCATGGGCAGAGACACCTTCCACTAGATCACATTGCTCCAAGTCCCGTCCAACCTGGCCTTCAGCACTTCCAGGGATGAAGCATCCGCAGCTTCTCTGGACAACCTCTGCCAGGGTCTCACTATTACACTATGTTAGTTCTGATCATACTAAACAGTTTCTTCTCTTTTCCTTCCTGTTTTATATATTATTTTTTCTGCCTGTGTTTCAGTATCATGGAGATTGTTGAATTTTGGACATTCATTTTGTATTAAGGTCTGGCTGTTTACAGTTTCTCAAATTTCTTGACTCATAAGGAAACTTCTGAGCATCAGCTGTCCCTCTCTGCAGCATGAGGCAACAAAATACAAAAGAACATGTTTTGTCTTTTTAAAAGAAAAAAAAAGACTTCAGAGAACACTTGAAAAATCCAGACACAAAACAATGAAAATATCCAAAATATATATATCAAGAAAATGCTAATTTATGAGGGAAGGAGTTATATAATGAACAGCAAGGGTGAAATGATTTTTGCAAGGCTCCAGTAGCTACAGGAGCCACAGACGGAGAAAGCACCTACTCACAGCTTTTTGTTAGCTTCAAAGCTAATTTAGTTGTGATCTTTACTTAAAGCATGAGTTGCAGGATTAATATTGCCATCTGTGACACTCGCTGCCAATACTAACAATATAAATTGATGTAACAGGTGGTGTTACACATTGCCAAACTGCTGTCAGACATGGTGAATACAAATTTGATTACAGGTCACTGTAAAAATGTGGAGCGTGGCACTGATAATTCATCTATGCCTAAATTGAACAATCAAAACTGAACAGTAATGTAGGAGTAACTTATTTAATCAACTGTAAGAAAATCTTACCAGACATTTGATTTAACATCTACTAACCTGCCAAAAAGAAATGCTACATATAATATCTAAAAGTATATATATGTAAATAAAAATGGTTAGACATGTTGTATTTAAGGGGAGCAGTAATACACTGTACTAATACTTAAAACACCTAACAAAAGGTATTTTGTTTCCAAAGAGGGAAACTGGGATGTAATTGAGGTAGTATAAAATTTCTGAAATTCTCTAGTAAGTGTTTTTTGGTCTTTATTAGGTTTTTTGTTTGATTGGTGTTTTTATTTACTTCCTATATAGATACTACTTTGTATATACATATGAATTTTGAACTTGTAAAACACGCATTTTCTCTATAGAAAGAATATGCAGGGCTCATTTTCAGGGCTTTTCAAAAGGTCTCAGAGTTAATTCAAAACTTTTTCTCAAATCTGCACATAATTATTTTGAGGTTCATACAGGGTTTTGGAGAAGAGTATGTACTTCCATGGTATCAAAGTCTTTGAGTACTTTCTTTGCTTAACTTGGTTGAAGGTATGAAAACTATTCTGTGAGTCAGTACTGTTTTGGGAAGACTTCTGTGCTGATGCCTCCTCAGTCCATATATACTGAAATTCCATGAGGCAAAATACTATTCCAAAGCCCACCAAAGAAACCTTCTTTTTCTAATCTATTGTTTCCTATTTTTGCTCCTGATTTCGCATGTATCATAAGGTAGTTTTGGTGCAACTCAGCAGGGGATGGAATGGCAACACAGACGATGGAAAGTGTTAGGCTGGCTTAGGTTTCTTCTATTGTGAATGATTAGGTGTGAAGGGTGATGTTCTGTCTGTTAGGATTTGCTTTGGGAAGAATCTGTGAATAAGATTATAATAAAGCTGTGTTCTGATTAGTTGCTATGTGAGTCCTACGTCTCTAAGACATACCAAGTAGTGGCTTTCTGCCAAATCAAGTCCATACATAACATGTGACAGGAGGAGAATGGCAAGCAATCCTAATCCAATATATGATACTTAATAGAATCATAAAATAGTCCAGGTTGAAAAGGACCCTAAGATCATCTAGTTCCAATCCCCCTGCCATGGGCAGGGGCACCTTGCACTAAACCATGTCACCCAAGACTCCATCTTTAGGGTGCCAGATACCTTAACCAAAACTGTTATTCCACTCTTTGTCCAACCAGTGTCACTAACTTACTTCTTTATAGCTGTAACAAATTACTACTTGGCATACTTGCAGTTTGCGGAAAAACATTCCTGTCTGTGGTTCTCGTTCACCTTGTATATGTAAGCTTGTATAATTTTATATTGTTGCTTAGTTCTTTTATTAACAAATAAAGTGGATTAAAAGGAACCTGTAATATAATTCACTAAATGTATTGTTTGGGTTTTTGGTTTGTTTTAGGAATCTACAATCATGCCTGGTGACACTCATCTCTTTCCAGACACTGACTGGCTCATAGGAAATCATTCAGATGAATTAACACCATGGATACCTGTAATTGCAGCTAGGTATCTGCAGAGGGAGGGAAATGGGAGGGAAGGAATTAAACAAACCAAAGCATAATTACATATGTGGGCTTGGTGTAAACTGTTACTTTGCTGCCACATCTGCTATCCTTGCTGCTTTGATGGCAGTTGATTATTTCTACATAATTTCATTTCCTGTGGAAAAGCACAGATGTAGTATTTACTTTCTTATAGAATTCAGTACAGCATTTTGCTTTTCAAGTTCAAACCCCAGAACTGATTTGAATCTGTTGTTTGGTTTTGTAGTGTGGAGTTTTTTTCTGTTCTTTATTTGTTTTTAAAATTGTGGTTGGTTCTGCCTTACTTTGAACCGTTGTGCCCTTTGCAACCAGCTGCAATACCTTAATATCTGCAGCTTTATTCCTGCAGCCCAATTTGGCACAGTCATTTGCTATAGCAAATACTTTGTGAAACAGTATTTTTGATTTTGATAATAGATCTACTAAAAGAGGGACATATAAATACTATTTCATGCAGCTCTCACTTAATGAAAATTCCCATTATTGTATCTAATGGATTATTTGTTAAATTTGTGTATTCCCTGAAGGAGCATTCTGTTCAGCAGTTTGTTATCCTTCTTGCAGGTCTTCCTATTCATGTCGCTACTTTGTGCTACCCTGTTGCTTCTTTGATTTCTATGGAAAATACAGCCGAAGACAAAGCCAGAAAACCCAGTACAGAGAATATCTTGATTTTGTTGCCCAAGTGGGATTTGTATGCGGCTTTAATGTGGAGGAAGATTGCCTTAGAATTCCATCAACAAAGAGGGTAATTTTAGACTATGTAGGGCTTTTGTCTTTTTAATTACTACTACTTTAAGCTGCTAGCTGTCTGAAGCATATGGATGTTTGTTCATTATTGTCCTAAGATCAGACTATTGTCAGTTGCATTACTTGAGACAGTATGCTCTGCAGAGATAGTATAAATACTCAGAAAGGGAAGGTTTTATGTTTATTTCTTTTGCCAGGCTACAGGATGGAAAACCTATGAAGCTTTTTTTTTTTCCTTTGCCTTAATTTTCCCAGCTGCCTGTGTTGCATTATTTGAACTTAATTTTTCTCTTTTCCAAGTCCATGAAATTCAAAGTGGAATGTTCTCAGAGTAAAAAGAGGTATCCAGCTTTAATTTTATAAATAATCTGAGGGCCAGAAGTAATCTTTTTGCTCTGTGCTTTTATAGCATGATGGCTTATGGTCTTGATTACTGGATTTCTTCTGTGGCAGCAATATTTGGAAACTAAAATCAAAAAATCCTCAGATGCTAATGAGCATTGGGTTTGAATGGGTATCTCCTGTAGGTAGATTTAGAAGCCTGTGTAAGATGTGTGCGTTGGAAGGCCGTGTGTATTGGAGTCTGTTTAAATAGTTATTTATCTATTCCTCCAAAATAGGTAAGCCTTATTGGAAAAAGCAGGACCTATCCACCTGCAGAGCATGCTCTGATTGACAAGCAGATAACACAGTATATTAATAATCGTCAGGCCTGTGCTGTGGTCATGTGTAACAGAAAAGTTGCATGTAATCATAAGGATCATTCTGATGATATGTGCAAAGAAGCCAGCTCTGAAGTTTCTGAAAATGAGACTGAGACTGCTGGTACAATTTGGATGCCTGGATTTCAACCCAGAGAAAAAGTAGAACAAATCAGAAACTGTGCTTCCCTCCCTCGGGATTTTGTGGATGATGTGGTTCTCAGTGTGGCAAACTTGCTGTTAAATGCAACCTCCCAAAAATCATGTTCTGATATGCATGATGGAAATACAAATACCTGGAATCAAGGAGGTGAGATTGTCTTTGCTTTCATTATCTTTTGCTTGTAGAAGCTGTCTTTTCCAATGCATTGACAGTTTTTAAACTTACTGAAATAGCATCGTAGTTAGGGTTGGAAAGGACCTTAAGATCATCTAGTGCCAATCCCCCTGCCATGGGCTGGAGCACCTCACACTAAACCATGCCACCCAAGGCTCTGTCCAACCTGGCCTTGAACACCACCAGGGGTGGAGCATTCACAACTTCCCTGGGCAACCCATTCCAGTGCCTCCCCACCCTAACAGCAAAGAACTTCTTCCTTATATCCAGTCTAAACTTCCCCTGTTTAAGTTTTAACCTGCTACCCCTTGTCCCATCACTACGATCCCTAACGAAGAGTCCCTCCCCAGCATCCTTATAGGCCCCCTTCAGATACTGGAAGGCTACTATGAGGTCTCCACGCAGCCTTCTCTTCTCCAGGCTGAACAGCCCCAACTTTCTCAGCCTGTCTTCATATGGGAGGTGCTCCAGTCCCCTGATCATCCTCGTGGCCTCCTCTGGACTTGTTCTAACAGTTCCATGTCCTTTTTATGTTGAGGGTACCAGAACTGCACACAGTACTCCAAGTGAGGAGTGGTTTTTAGGCAATACCAAGAGCAGTACAGTAGCAATTAAAGGCGCTTTTTTTTTATTCTGCAATGTTTTATTGCACACTAAGCTGCTGATAAAGCATAAGTTTGTAAGTTACTATAAGAATTCTTATAAGAATATTTTGGAATTGGTGTGGGCTTTTTTGCTGTACACTTAAATACTGGGCCTGCATCAATTTTTGTTACAAAAGTCAAACCAAACCCACAACTCCTCCCTCTGTACTAAAGCGGAACATCTACATCTGTCTGTGGAGAATAGTAAGTTTTCTAACATAGCTGTCAGCTATAATTTTGTGAGAATCGTGTAATAAGTGCTTTGAAGTGCTATTTGATTATGACATGATTAGAAATTTTTAGTTTAATCTTAGGAAGAAAAAGAACAGATGTTATTAATTTTATAAGCATTCTCACTACCATCTTTCCATTTTCCTCCTTCCATTTTTATTATTTACTCGTTGTTTGTCATATGTTACTGTTACAGGATATCCCTTGAGTCATTCTCTTTTGTCTAAATACATGCATGTAAATGGTGCTTATTGCAATGAGGGTTATTTGTGACTACAAAAAAAGGAGGAAAATAAAAAATGCCTTACTGTGGAAACTCTGACTTGAGTCCTGTAGAATTAAAACTGCTATTTTACAGACAATATACATATAAAATATATATCATGCATAATATCAGGAGTACAAAGTTGATGCAGTAGTGGTAAATAATTAATAGATTCTGCTCATAATCGTTAACTTATAAAGTCCTAAGAAAATTTAACTTCTACATATATATACATTTTAATAGCTACATCATTATTTATTGCAGAAAGCCTTTCCTTGAAAGAAGTAGCAGAACACTTACATCAAGAGACTTTAAAAAGGCTAAAAAATGAATATGGAGGCCTGCAAACACTTCTTAAGAACAATCATCAAGTATTTGAAGGTAAAGAAGGGAGTTTTGATTTTGGTTTGGTTTTCTTTAATAATTTATTTTGTCTCCTCTATATGCAGTTAAACACACCTGGAAAATTGGGGGGGGGGCGTTAACCACTTTGAATATCTGTCTGGCCTTATCAAGATTCACAGTGTAAATGCTGACACAAAACCAGTCTTCATGAGTATCTGTTAACTGTGAGGCTTGATGTGCTTACATAGGCTGTGGTGGCATGGCAGAAAGAATTCAGTAGCAAGTTCCTGTGGTTGCCCGGGTTTGTCAATAATTGTTTTGTTGCTTGTATGTTTGTTTGGGGTATTTTTCCCCATTATGGTTGTGTGTTCTGTGTGAGTTTTGGGGTGTGTTTTCTTTTGTCTGCTTTTATTGAGGGTTCTGTTGTGGGGTTTTTGTTGTTTTGTTTGGAGCTTTTTATTTTTTGTTTGCTTTGATTTTGGTTCTCTTTCTCAAAAGTAAGGTCTAGCTTTGCAGTAATAAAAGATCTTCAAGGTTTTATCAGTGTCAAGGCTGCTTCAGATTTGAAAGTGGGTTAACTTCTTGTTTCCCAACAGTTCCACATCAGTTGTAAATGTTGATCAATTAATCCATGGCAAGTAGTCCTAAGAATGCGACCTAGTTGCTTCCAGTGGTCATCTTAGGCAAGTGTAGCATCCACTAAGGATTTCTGTAAACGTGGCAATTACAAAATGTGGAGCCATACAGAAAACCTTTTTAATTGCCATCCACTGAAAAGAGCTGGTCACACTGCATTCATTATGTGTCTGAATTGGATTCCCTGTCATTAGGGATAGGTGGAATAGATTTACAACCTGTTAAGTGGAATGAGCATTTTAATTTGGCATGGATGCTGTCTGCACATTACCTCTGAAGAATAGGATTAAGGCCATATCTTTCTTAGCAATTTACATCACATGGAAGCTCCATGGGGCTTCAGTAGGGACCGTTTGATTCTTTCCTTCACCATGTCACCATAACAAGTGATTTCTAGCAGCAAGTGGTCTACAAGGACATTGCTCATGCCAAAGACAACAGAGAAGAACATGGCTGCAGCTTTTTTTGTCATTTTTTCTAAAGTGTATTTCTTTTAGAGTTAGGGAAAACGGATGGATGCACACACACACACACGCACACACACACAAAAAGGGGCTTAGAGTGGCTGATCTGTGGCAGTTTCTTTTGATCTGGCATCTTGTCCGATACAGGTCTGGTTTTCTAGTTAAAAATTCTTGATCATAAATAGCACTAGATCTGCTCATTTTTCTTCATCGTTTGAGAGAGATGTTAAAGCTGAATGCACTCCTGGATTGCCTTTGTATGAGTTCAGATCTATTTGTATATCACAGGGAAACCTTGAGGAACGAATTCATCCAGGCCTAAGTGTGTGATATTAAGCTTGCACTTGACTTGCTACCTTTGGAATAGCAGTTATCAGAATGCACAATTGTATCAGTTAACTGATACAAGTATGTGATACAGAAGGTATGATTGAAGCAGGATGTGAAAATAAATCATGGCAACTTAGAAGTGGCAGATTCTTCCTCCTCATTTTCACTGTTGTTTTTAATCTTGTTTTTCCTTCTCAATAACTTTTATTCTGTTTTGTTCACACATTTAAGGAGCTGGCAAAGGTTCCCAAATGTGTGTGTGCAGTTTGTGATCCTAATGCAGCAGATGAATTAAAAAAAGTGCCCAAAGTGATGAATTACAATTCCTGTTGGTTCATAAGAAGGATTAGACTTTTCATTTCCTTGGTGCAGTGTATTTTTTGGGTCAGTAAACCATTGTCTTTGCAAAAGCATTGCTATGTAGTGAAGAAGTAATAGAAGACTCTTACTAGATTTTTACTGTTAATCATATTTCAAATGTGGGGTAATTTGAACACAGGAAGGATTACAGTTCTTGAAGTTGAAACTCCTTTGTCAGGATTTGCAGTCTAAATTCAGATGGTTTTAGTCTAAATGATCCTAACTGCTGTATTTGAAATAAGCGTCTACAAAGTTGATACAAAGGTGCCTCAAACTATTCAGCATCACAATAAAACATCTCACAGGGAAAACAGTCAGTTCTGCTTTAGACCATGTCTATATCATCTTGGTTTGTTGTATAGTTCTTTCCGTTCCTGTGCACATGGCACATTTGGTTTTGCCTGAGTGATCCATTTGAGGAACATATATTTTATTCACAGACTGTCACTGTGTGTTTTTTCCAGTATAATTCCCATGACTGTCTATTCACAGCTGGTTTTTGTTTGTTTCTGAATCTTAGTTCTAAATGGGAGAGTTCATATTCGTGACTGGAGAAAAGAGAAACCATCAAGGAAAACTAAGCCTGAAGTGAAACGCCGCCTTTCAGCTGAAGCATTTAAAACACGTCTCTGTTGGTTTTTCATTCATCATCCTGATGGTTGTTCTTTGCCTTCTGAATCCTGCCCATATGCTCATGGGACTGAGGAACTAAGGCAGTCTCAGAAGATTAAAAAGAAGAAACATATACAGTAATAAAATGCTGCCACTTATGTTTAAGCTGATGTACATAACCAAATATGTGACTGACTTTGGGACTGCCTAGTGCATGGAGATCTGTACAGTATGGAGGGGCTTCCCAATTCCTGTGCATCTTATTTTCCATTTAATTTACAAGTTCTGTATTTCTCATTCTTTTATTTTTTCATTAACATGGGAAAGGCATATAGTAAAGTATGTATATACTTTTGGATTTTGTTACGGCTTGTCTGACATGCGTTTATATAAGTTGAAAAGTTTAAAAGCTTTATTTCCTAGGACACTCTTCATCATCCTCAATGAGATCAAATGTACATGATGCAGCATTTTCAGACCATGAAAATTAGCTGATTTGTTCTAAATTGTCCAGGAGAATCTGTGGTTTCTTAAGACTCAGGGGCTCTATCAGTCAGAAACTGGTGAGATTTCACTCCCCTGACCCGACAGCTTCTTCTCCCTGTTACTATGGTATAACACTACATATTATCCTTTGTTTCCTCTTTTCCATGTTTTTCATACTGATTCAAAATGAGTATTAAATTGAATAACTTCCTAGGAAATTACTGTGGAAGTTTTCACAGGTAAGTGTAAGTTTTTAGAGCTATGTAGTCCATACTATCCTTTCCCTCTTATTTTTAAAGTAAGGAGTAACAGTAACATTGGAATGGGAGGGCTTGGCTTATCAGGTAGCAAAGGAATGTCTTACCACCTTGCACAGGTGATGATTTGCTGTGGTAGACTATTAGTTTCTGTAACAGACTTAACTTTAAATGCACATCCAAAGAAGAGCAATGAAGCTGGTGAAGTGTCTGGAAGTCTGAAAAGGACAAGAGGTAATGGCCTCAAGCTGTGCCAGGGGAGGTTTAGATTGGCTATATGGAAAAATTTCTTCACTGGAAGGACTTAAACTGTTGGAGCAGGCTACCCAGGGAAGTAGTGGAGTCACCATTCCTGGAGGTATTTAAAAGACATGTAGGTGTGTCACTTAGGGACATGGTTTAGTGATGGACTTGACAGTTAATGGTAGGACCTGATGACCATAAGAGTCTCTTCCATCCTAAATGATTCTGTGAACTTAGCAGAAATTCTAACTATTTCTCAGTAACAGTCACTGAACTAGTGTCATAATTCACATCTGTCAACTGCAAAGTACTTGTAAAGTTCAATATCTGAAATGTGGAGGTGAGAGCAATGACATAGAAATGGATTGCAAGACAAAGAGGTCTAGGGCTAAGAATGAGTAAGCTGTGTGAGAACTTTGAGAGCTCAGGGAATCTGAAGAACAAAGGAATTAAATAATTGAGGACAAAGCAGAGGAGAAATGAAAGATGATGCTGTGAACACTTTTCAAAACCATCCCAAAGCCACTTTTCTAACACCCTAACTTTCATCCAACGTTTTCCATTTCAGTACATGCAGAAGAAGCAGGGTCTCAATGTGTTTGACGTGCCAGGAGCACGTCTGAATTGTTGTATGTACTCCCTTCTCTTTGCATTCCTGGAAGAAGCAGTAGCTCTTGATAGATAACAGTGACCCTGAAAATTGCAGCAGCACCTTACTCCTGGATCACAGACCATGTTATCCAGTATGCCAGGTAGTACAGGAGCTGTGGTGGACTCTGAGTCTTTCTCCATGGTTCTGGTCTGCAGTGTTGTCAGCAGCTGAGCTCCACACAGCTACCCACTCACTGTTGTTGTTCCCCCCGCACCCCCCCTCCCTGATCCGGTGGGGTGGGGGAGAAAAACAGAAAAGTGAGAAAACTCATGGATTAAGGTAAAGACAGTTTAATAGGTAAAGCAAAAGCCACACACACAAGTGGAGCAGGGAATTCATTCAGCACTTTCCATGTGCAGGCAGGTGTTCAGCCACCTCCAGGCAAGCAAAGCTCCAGCATGCTTAACAGTTACTTGGGAAGAAGAATGCTGTAACTCTGAACATTCTTCCCCTTCCTTCTTCTTCCAGCTTTATATGCCAAGCAGACAGTACAGGATAGCTCCTGTGTCAGTTAAGGTCAGCTGTTGTTGCTGTGTCTCCTCCCTTCTGCACTCCCAGCCTGCTTGGTGGGGCAGTATGAGAAACCCAGTCGGCCTTGATGATGTGTAATCACTGCTCAGCAATAACTAAACATCCAAATTATCAACACTGTTTCCAGCAGAAATCCAAAACATAATCCCATACCAGCTACTATGAAGAAAATTACAAATGCAGCACACTGTGTCCTGAATTTAGCACTAGGCATTTCAAAAAGAAGATAAACCCTTAGGTAAATCACAATCTAAAGGCCAAATTGGATGTAGTTCAGTTAGGGTTATTGGGGTAAAGGAAAGAATAGTGTAAGTCAGATGAACTACAACTTCTGTGAAGCAGGGCAGCACAGTAAGGGAACACAGCTGATGGTGTTCTTACTCATGCAGAGCTTATTGAGTGGACAGATTTGAAAACAGCCTTGGAATTATATAAACCTGCATGCAATCAAGTGCGATGTCATTTGTGTTGCCTTTATTTGGCTACATGCAGGGTAAGAAGAATTCCCCAGAATGCTTGCTTACTGTGGTAAACATACTGATAATGTTTGATGAGGAGGAGGCTCCTGCAAAACTTAAGTTCATGTGATCTGCAGATGGAGATTGCTTCCAGATGGTGCAAAGAGCAAAAACAGCCTTTCAGTTGTTTTCCTGTCATTGGTCTTCCCTAATGATTCACATTGGGTAGGATGTGTTTGACTTGAAACATTTCCTGAGTTAGAGTTCACCTGTGGAGCCTCTCAAATGGGCTTGCAGGAAGTCAGGGTTAAGAAGTTGGAAGAAGGTTGGTTATATTTTGCTTGTGCCTTTTTTTCACTTCATTCTTTCCAATAACAGGTGAATAAAATATCTGCTTGACTCATTAAAGTCACAAATGCACACAAGATAAGACCAGTGAGTTAGCTTTAAAACTGCCTTTTATTATTTTTGCAATGCTATCAGAACTAGTGTAGCATACTGTAGTACCCTGCCTCCTTTGTATAGACTGTTTCTGAACTCACCAGTGTGCAGATTGTCACAGATGTACAAAGGCTGTTCCCCTTCCTGTTTGACATCCCTGCAGGTGGCAAGCCAGCCAGCAAATCTGTAATTATACAAACTTCCCTGTTGTTTGGAGAAGTGGTAAGGGAACATTTTTGCATCTAAATGCCAGCCATATATAATTCAGCATTTAAATGTGAAGGTAACTGCTGAAGGTGTGAAATAGCTCTGCTTTCTCCAAATTTTGCATCTTGTTGCTTTCTCTGATCTACAGTCTTAAAATGACATTAATCTAATATTCAGCTTTAGCTATGTATGATTTCTGTCCTGATAACAAAGCTCTTGCTCCAAAAGGGGTTTGAGCATAAAGTCTGAATTTTTCAGGTGATGCTCTCCTTTTACTCTATGCTTTGTTAGTATCACTTCCCATTAGTTAATTTGGCTTTATTTGACATGTAGGTTATAAAGGGAAAATACGTGGTATTGTAGATACCTCACAAGAGTGACACTATGAAGAGAATTTAGATGTCTAGAACCGGAAATGCTGGGGTCTTTGATTTTGTATTTCCATCTTCAGATGAACTACAATTCCATTAAGTCTACAGAAATATTCTGAATTGAATAAGAACCAAAAAGTATATGTTTATATTCTCCCATAAGCCTCAGTAAAGGACTGGATTGTAGTTTTTCATCAGGTCCTTAAACCTAAAGAAAAACCCAAGGTGAAGTTTTTACTCATAGAATATCTACCTGTAGCTTTACAACAGTCTATTTTCTGGCACATTTCAAACCAGGATATTTTTCTGTGTATGTGTCAGTTTGGATTGTTCTGTTTATGATGTTACTGTCACCACTTCATGTTACAAATGATTAGCTCAGATTTAGAGCAATTCCTTGAGGAAGTGTTGTAGCTTGGCTGACAGCAAATACAGGCCTCTAGGTATGCTTTGTAATAACAGGCTGCTGCTTAAGGGTTTGGGGGCTTGTTTGTTCTGATTCAGAGTTTTAAATGAGAATGTGTAGCTACCCCATCCCTGGCACTGTTCAAGGCCAGGCTGGATGAGGCTTTGAGCAACCTGGTCTAGTGGAAGGTGTCTGCCCATGGCAGAGAGGTGGAACTAGATGATCTTTCAGGTCCCTTCCAACCCAAACCATTGTAGGATTCCATGAATTAACTCTTTACCTTCAGTGATCTTAGCATGTTTTAATGAGGTGGGATCTAGGTTTAGCTATATAAATAAGGCAAGGGTGAGCAATCCATAGCTTTGCTTAGGGCATCATACTGCAAATATTTCAGAATCAACAGATGAAACGTAAAATCTGTAACAGCCCTACCAAGTGACAGCTGAAACAAATATTGAGACAGGTGTCCCCTGAAGTGTCTAAACATTTGGAATCAACTGAAGCCAGACACTATCTTTTGTTATTGCTGGTAATTTCTACTTACATATTTGGCAGAGTATTTTCACACAAAACTTGCAGTTAATTGTGAATTCACCCAGAGCGTAATGCCTACATGTTATCCACGAGGATTATCTTTCCCAGTCACCTTGCTCTGCTGTTGTATCATGCTGGACCTGTGTGTAGCATCATAAGATTTTCTTCCAGGGCATTGGCACATTTCTTCTTGCTGAAGCCTACAGCAGCAGCACTGTTGGTGGCTGACCTAGTAGAGAGCAGTTCAGCTGAGAAGGACCTGGGAGTATTGGTGGCTGATGAGCTGTCTATGAACTGGCAGTGTGTCCTTGTGGCCAGGAGGGACAAGAATATCCTGGAGTGTGGCCTGCAGGTTAGAGGGAGGTGATCTTTCCCTTCTGCTTGACCTAGTGAGGTCACATCTGGAGTACTGTGTCCAGTGCTGGGCTCTTCAGTACAAGAAAGATAAGGAACTACTGGAAAGGGTCCAGGGGAGGGCCACAAGGATGATCAGAGGTCTGGAGCATCCCTCTTTATGGCAAAAGATTGTGTGAGCTAGGTCTTCTCTAGAGAAGACTGAGATGGGATCTCATTAATGCATATCAATATCTCAAAGGTGAGTGCCAAGATGATGGTGCCAGACTCTTTGCAGTGGTACCCAGTGATAGGATGAGGAGCAATGGCCATAAACCAAAACACAGGAAGTTTCACCTCAACATGAAGAACTTCTTTACATTGAGGGTGGCAGAGCACTGGCGTAGGCTGCCCAGGGAGGCTGTGGAGTCTCCCTTTCTGGAGACGTTCAAAACCTACCTGGACATGTTTCTGTGTAAGCTGCTCTGGGTGGCCCTGCCTTGACATGGGGGTTGGACCAGATGATCTCCAGAGGTCTCTTCCAACCCTCATGAGTCTGTGACTCTGTATATATGTGGGAATGGTTTTATGACTGGGCTCTGCATGTGGTGAGTGAACACTATTATTTGGGCCTGCTGAATTTATGCAAGGTCTTTTTGTATTATTACTTAATGTCCATATTTATCAGGTAGAAATACATAACTGCTTTGGTGTTCATTTACCATACTCTTATGGGCACTCCTTTAAGCTATTTCTGACTGGCCATTATTATGATTTTGCCAGACTAAATCTGCTTAGCAATTGTAACCAAGCTCCTCTCTTCCCTCTACAATATTATAACAGTTTTCAACAGCTCTAAATGGGTGATTGTAGCTTTGGATTACTACATGGCAGGAGCATCATGGTAAACTTTTGTTCAGAGATCAGTGGATCCATCTGCATTAGTTTCCAGAGCTGTGTATCCAGCCCTTCCCCAGTACGTGGTGCTGCAGATGCTCAAGGGGCAGGCGCTGGCTGCTGAAGCTGAGCTCACCTGCCATGCTGTGAAAACACCCTCCTTTGAGCTGCCAGTCAGTCTTGTTGCTGACAGCTATCCAGACACTGTACACAAAATCAAAACAGTCTTCTAGAAAGCTTGCCCTGAATGTTGAATACTTGGGTAATTGCTTCGCTGTAGCAGCAATAAGGAAACTGTCCTCAGTCCTCGATGCTAATTAATATTGTGAGTGGGGTGCACACAGAGATACAACAGCTGTGAAATATGTCTTTCTGCTTTGAACTGTAAGCTTTGTGTTAGCAGGTTTTAATCCTGTGAATAAATATGCAACTGGGAGAGGAAGGGAAAATTATTTGCCCTTTTCTCAGGTACAGGGTAGTGAGAGAGCAGTTTTCGAGTTGCCTCTCTTTTGCCAGTACATCATGCTTTTGTTTTCTTTGAATGTGTAGCCTTCCCAGGGGCAATGCTTTCACTCTGCATCACCTTTGAGTCTTCACTGGCCTTTGGTGCATCATGAGGAAATCTATCCAGCCCAGGCTTTGTTATAATTACCTGTTACACTGCAGAACATTATAGCTATAACCATTCTGGTCTTTTTTTTTTTTTTAATTTTCCGTCTATTTTGTTTAATATTTATTTTGTCAGATTGTTTCAGAGACTTTAAATCCCGCAGTGAACACATTGCCTGTTAGCAATGATCTGATAACACTGTGAACATAAATATTGAGTTTAGCCAAGCGGTCCTATTCTTGTATTTGGAATCTAAGCAGATAGGAAATGCTTTTAAGCAAGTCTACTGTTTTTTTGAAAAGCTTTAATGATCAGGTGGTTTTGTCCTTTCTTGCATTGTTTGTTGCTGGTATGTCTCAGCATAGATGAGATCTCGATTTTAATAGTAAAAAAATGCAGAGAAAGTTCATTCTCTGCCTGTGGAATTTCCTCAGTGTGAGGGCAGCATCACTCGGGTCGGATTCTTTTCCTGTTACCGAACACATTGATGCTGTGCTGCTTTCCATGTGGCCAGCAGGTGGGGAAAGTGAGAAAGCTGCAGAAAGGCAAATCCAGCAGCGGCTGCATCTCCCCGCTTTCAGCGGGTCCTGGGGCTGCTCCTCCAGCGCTAGGGCTGATGGCCGCGTTGCTTCATTAGGCGTTGTAAGCAGCTGGTTCTTGCCTCATTCTTCCAGGGTATTCCTGTGTTTCGTCCTTGAAAATACAACCTGCACTTACTTCTCTCTAGGATCTTCCTTCTGTATAAATGTAACTGCCTAAGTGAAGTAACTGAATTATATCACAAGTAAGTGGTGTTATTTTGATAATTGCCCTGATAAGATGAGAGAGACTAAATTATCTCAAGTAATTTCTTGGCAAGCTGAAAAGCAAATTATTAATAAGAAGCTGGGCATTTAACAAATGTTACAACATTTTTTTTTTCCTCTGAAACATTTTCTTTTCTAAAAATGCCTGTGGTGTTCTAGGTCTTGCAGTGGATGGAAAGGAAGGCTGGTTTTTGCCAACTCTCCTGTTCTGGTAAGTTAGTCCTGAATTGCCCCGATACCTCCTGATAAATAAGGGAGAGATCTCACAAACTTGTTTTCAAGGCTTCTTGGAAGCTCTGTACCTGTAATGGCCAAAAAAACCACCAAAAACCCAGGAAAGGCTGCAAAATGATACAGATTAGTGACTCCTGGGAGTTCTTATATGCAGAAGTGTCTTTATGGTACCATCAGCTGCCTTTGTGAACTTTTTTCTTGCTCTAATTGAGCAAGAAGGCACATAAGTTAGAAGTGAAATGACCACTGCAATAAGAAAAAACAATAGGAAACTGCCCATCCCTGTATTATCAACACTGTTTATAGCCCAAATCTAAAACATAGCTGCATGCAAGCTACTATGAAGGAAATTAACTACCCCAGACAAAACCAAGACAGACATTTGTTTACTTCATGTCCTTAAGAGAATACTATAAAACTTCATGAGTAGCTAAGTACTAAACTCCAAGCATCTCAGTAAAAATAACGATGTGCTGTTTTGCTTACAGATGCTCAGCAAGAAAGCATGTTCAGCAAGACGCTGCCTGAACACAGCCAAAGTTACCTTGTTAAACTATGTCTCAGGCATGTAATTGTCAGTAGCTCAACTTACTGTGTAAGAGAGCTTGTCATCTTTCTTCCTCCTTTGCCACCAGATATTTAACATCTATTTGCATGTGACACAGAGCTTGCAAAGCTGATTTGCGTGGTGTCTCAGTCACTGAAGCACTCCCTCTGTTTAAATATTCATGCTTTCCTCAGAAAATATTCCTGGGATTGGTATCTGGAGTTCTTTCAGTTTGTGCTGCCATGTTTTGTTTGTTTCTTTGAGGATGCTGCTTCATACTGTATTGCTGCTAAGGCTTTGGAATGTATCCTAAAGAGATTAGGAAGCATTAATGTGATGATGAGAGTAAAAGAAAACGGGTGATGTTGATGGTGGCTACCACAAGTGAACAGCCAGCCAAGCAATAGCAGTCCTCCTTGGCAACTGGAGAAGGAACTTCCATGGACAGTAATTTAACAAAAGAGTGACTTCTGGACATAAATATTCTAAATTTGATAGTAATAAGAAATACTTTAAGCCAGTATAAAAGGCACTTGATGGTAATGAAAGTAAGTTCCAATGCTGACCTGTCACATCCCTGTCAACTTGGAGACAGGTCCATGGAGCCATACTTCAGCGCATCATGGTTGAAATATGCCCCTTGGTCATCACTTTGACCACAAGGAAAAGGTACCTCTGCAGCTGCACAGGAAAGCACATTTCTCCTTGCCTCATTTATTTGCAGCCACATTCTGGTGTTATAGAAAATAGGGAAAATCACCTCTTTTCTCCTCTGGGCCTAGAAGAGGACCCTTTATTAAGGCTCTGCAAAGGTCATGAGCTATTTTCTATTAACTTCTTTGAGATACAGGATCAAGTCTTGATGCAGGTTCATGTTCCTTTGAACACCTTTGCTGCCATTACTCATCCATCACAGCACTCCACCTCTTCACTTCAGTAGATTATGGGCTTAATTTTGTAAAATACAGACGTACTTTGTAATTTTGTCAACAGGCAATCAGCTTTGGCTGTAAATACTATACTTAAATGTGTGCACATAATAGGAAATGGCTTTTTATGTGTGTTTCTTCCATAAATGATGATTGTCAATGTTTAATCAGCGATGGAACAGAATTTGGCAGCCTCGCAGCATTTTGATGAATAGGGGACTGATGTTTCTGATGAAAGAAATGGGTTATGCCCCAGCTAGTTCTTTGAAGTGTTTTCCTCTGTAGATTATTGTTAGACTTTTTGTAGGGTCAGGATAAGTTTGCAGGTCTTTGCACAGGAACTAGTTTTTGCCAAGCACTGTGACATATCACAGATAGCAATGTCTACATCTGTGGATAGTAAAACAGGGACTCAGCTCTATGTTCTTGGCAGAGAAACCTATAGGCTGCATTTTGTCCTCTGAGTGGGTGTTGAAAAGAAAGGGAGGTAAGATAGATTCCCAGTAGGTGAGCACAGCCAAAGGTCTGTAAAGAGGGTGAAAAGCAGGATTGCACTTGTATTACTTGGATCTTTTGGAAAGAAATAATTACTGCCTACACTGCACAGTGCACGTCCACAGGAGTAGTTCTGGCTGCTGGCTGGCTGACACTGAAAATAGACTGCACTTTTTGTTACTGAGTATGTCAACCATTTCAGCATTTTCCCCTAACAAATGGAAGGTGTGCAGGCAGAGATGAGATCTGTGTGTGCTCCGTGCTTTTCAAGACTTTTTTTAGCATAAGTCAAGCAGCTTTGAACAATTCTCCTTTGACTCATTAACTGTCAAAAGCAAATGTAAATGGAAGGCATAAAACTGTTTCTTTTGGAAGAGTATAGCTGCAATATAGTCTTCCTCCATATGGAAACATGGTTCACGTGCAGCCAGGCTTATACATAAGTGAGCACTGACACATTACATGACATATTTATAAGACAGGGAAATATTTAAAGAACAATTTGATTGTATAAACATGAAGAAAACATTTAAGATAACATTGTCCCGTCTCCTGGTATCTCATCGGGTCTCCAGCTTCTGGCCCAGGGGAATATGGGTACTTTTTCATATCCTGTGTGTGTGTGTATTGCCTGTCTTAGAATCAGTCAAATGGCATGAGATACTTATGTTTAGATTAATGAATTAAGGCCATGTAGATGAAAATAGTATGAAGTTTGTTCCCAGCTGGTGGAAATTCAACCTCTACAGACACATTAAGCCTGAAGGATGCATTAAGAGTCTCAATGTACAAGGTGCTAGTTTTAGAATCCTAATCTGTAATTTCTTGTAAGATGTGTATGATGGAATAAAGATTATACTTGTTACATTTTCAGACTATGCCACATGGAAGATACCATGAACATTTTGGAGTGAATGGTGGCAAATAAGTTCTTCAAATGGAGAAGGTAAGGGCTTTTCCTGTGAATTCTGACATCTTTATTAGTAACAAGAATGAATAAGTAAAGGTAGGAACCAACAAAAATGGATGAGTGACTTCAGTTAAATGTGTGCTTTGCGAAGAGATGGTTAGAATCACTGTGTGTAAATACTTCAGGTCAGAAACCGGATTAATACATGTTCAGCGCTAAAACATATTATGTAATTAGGTTTATAATACACAATCCAGTAGTATGTATATTATGACAGGGAAAATTAAACCTTAAAATATTTGATTTTGAGCTTTGGTATATAGCGAGTCCCAGGATGGTTGTTATAGCCAGCACTATGGCAATGCTGTACTACCTGTTAGATTAGTTTGATGCAGAACTGAGTCTGTAGCTAGAAAGGACAGTCCCTGGTTGGCAGGAGGCAGTTCCTGGAGGAGGAATGAAAGGGAGAGACACAATTATAATTTGAAAGTATCTTGACTAATTGCATAAGTGATTTGAAATCAGTGAGATGAAACCCAGTAATTTCAAGTGCTAAATACATGGAGAGATGTGTGTTTGTAGACAGGGAGGGGGCATTATTAATACAACATGGGGAGTGATTGTAATACCATCACCATGATTGGGTGATGATATTATAATGGATCACAAACTGAACAGGGATCAATGGTGTCTTCTGTAAAAGAGGGATAAATCTAATTCTGGGGTTTTTTAATGGGAAGGTGATGCATAGGGAGCAGGAAGTGAGACCGCAGGTGAAGCAGAAGGTTTGGTTCTCTACACCATGACTTAAGAAAGATGAACATACATTAAAAGATGGCTGCAGAAGATCCAGAAGAATTATTAGGTATTTAAAGATCAAAAGGCATGATCTGCAGGTGGTATAAATCACTTCAGACTCAGTTCCCAAAGAACTAAACTGATTCACACCAGCTGAGCAGCTGATTAAAAGAGTTATTTTTTGAATTTTCTTTCTAATCCAACCTTAACAGTGGCAATTTACATTAACTTCTCAGTGCCATTAAGTTTTCCCCAAGGCTTACAGGAAAGAATTATTTGAGTGTCATAATTTAACTCTCTCTCTTTCCATTTTTATTTTAAACTGAGCTATAGATTTTTTTTCCAGTTTCTATTTTAGCATTATTTAAAAATGAACACAGTTAAAATGGAAAAAAGGAAGTACTTTTAAATACAAGGCACAATTAACCTCTGAACCCTACTGTCTCTTGATATAATTGCTGCCAGAAGCCTTATAGGATCAAAAAAGAGTAACAGATAATGAGAAAATCTCCTGACATATTAGAGGAGATTAGAATAAAAAAGACTTTAGGAAAAAGAAGGGCAAAAAGCTACACACTTCAGGACATGACAGTCTTTTTACAGCTGAATGGAAGAAACTGCTTTCTCAAAGAGCATGTTGTCTGTCTTTGAAGAATCTCCTGTAAGTCCTTGTCAGATGGAAGATACTGCAGCAGATGGACACAGCTCTCAACAAGTCTGGCATACATAGTTTTTCCTAATTTGAATTCTGTGCTATATTCTGTGCTCCTGCAGCCAAACTCTTAGTAATGTGTAAAGGTGACTATTTAAAAGAAAAGCAAAGGCAAGTTTCTTTTTTGCTGTCTGTGTATTCATGTTCGTCTGCATATTCCTGACATTCATCCTCATCATTATGTTGTTTCAACATTCTTTAGGTTCTTATGAGTTTAATTTTCATCAGAGGCTGGATCAGTGGAGTGAAGAAAGGTTTCTCCAAGGGTTAATCTAGGAAAAGGTAGACAGCAGTAAAGAAAAGCTTCAAAGGAAGAATGTAAAACCATTGCTTGGATACTTAGGGACAAAATTACAAATGACGAAGTCCAGCTGCAGCTAGAACTAGCAGAGAACATGAATCATGGTAAGAATGGGCTCCAAAAATGTGTTAGCTACCAAAGGGAGTTTATGAAAAAATGGGAGCCTAGTGATAGACAATGAGGAGAAAACAAATTCTCATGAACTTTTCTCCTCACTGTTCATAGGGGAGCTTGCTCCCAGGATTCTGCATATGCTGCTGCAGCTTGGGAAGGAGATGGCAATCAACAGCCACAGGTTAGTTACTACTCAGGAGGGCTGGTTTTCTTACAATCTGTGGAAGTGGTTGGGATTCACCTGAGGGTGCTATTGCAGTCATGGTGCTCATGAGGCTGTGGTCTGTCATTTATCAAACTCATGACAGTCAGGGAAGTGAGGTTGGGTATTGTCGCCCTGCATTTGCAATGGATGGCTTTCTCAGCAAGGTTTTGGCACTAGTCTGCTTGTGGGGATCCTCAACTGAGCTGATTTAATACCATGATTAATTTTTCATGGTTCTTTTCTTCCCCAAGCCTACGTATTGCTCTTTGGATTTGTCAGTGACTCATTTCTAACAGCCTAACACTGTTGGAGCTATATTCTAGTGAGAAGATGTGTGAGCTTTGGTTGATTTCTCCTAATATTGGGTACATCTAGGAAACGTTATGTTTTGAGGGGAGAGACTGGAATTTCAGCCTTACTGGCTCTTTACAGTGATCCTCCTTAGGTCCTTCCTTAGAATTAACAGATTAACAAATGAATAGCCAAAAATGGGATGCTGAAAAGAGATTTTACTCCTGTGCTTTTTAATGTGCAAGCTAAACAGCTTTCTGATGTAATGTGGGCCTTATGGACATAAGAAGCAGTTAACTGAGTTGGATTGTTTGGTTGAATTAATATGTCCTGTGCACATTTAAAAACTCATAGCTTCTCTTAACACTTACCTGGAAAACTTTTTGCAAGCCACTTGAACAACATCACAAAATCTTTTTGCATGAACTTGCAACTATTTGAGGACTATGTTCATGCTTCTTTTAGGTTGTGTGAAAATAGTGTCTGACAAAACCCTAATTTTGAGAATTGCCTCTTTTCCTGTGAGACTGAGACAAAATAATGTGCCTGCAAAGTTTTATATTAATGGAGGATCTGGCCTAATATGTCTATTTCTGGCATCCATGGTAGAGGCTGTGTGTTGGTCTGTCATCTTCTCTTAGTGCTCTTTGCACATAAATGCCCCAAACCAGATAAAAGAATTGGCTAAGCTGAAGAAAGTGAACCTTTTGTTTCAATTTCAAGTGTTACTTTAAAGGTTTAAAAACATTGTAAATGTCACGGGTTTTCTTTTTGTGGTCCTTTGCTCAATGGGAAAAATCTTTAGATGGCAATGAGCTTCAAGCTGGATCCCTATTACCTTTGACTGCCTGTTCATTAAACTACAATAAGTTGATAGAACTAAGGGCTGTAAAAGGTCTGTGGCTTTCTTCTAAAGATGTACTCTGTCTTGGTTTGAAGGTCTCAGTGCTCAATCACTCTTGCTGTTGAAACTTAGTCTTGTTTCCAATTTGAATTTGTTCAACTTGACCTATCTACGGCTGCTTCTTGGTTCGCCTCTGCTTGATTATAAACCCTGCTCTGACTCAGTGTCCATGTAGGTCTCTTCTTCAGCACATAAACAATATAAGCTTGTAATATTTTCAAGTTTCTGTCTCTTCAGTTTTGGGCCATGATTTTCCAAACATGGATGCCAAGACCAGAAGCAACATTTCTGTTTTAGTGCTATCAATAAATGCACTGAAGTCTAATCTTACTTTTCACAAGTCCATGTATTGGTGGAAAAGATAACAGTTCCGTATACCAACCTCATGAAGTTCAACCATGCCAAGTGTAAGGTCCTACACCTGTGTCGGAGCAATCCCAGGCACAGCTACAGGTTGGGCAGAGAATAGATTCAGAGCAGCCCTGCAAAGACGACTTGGGGGTGTTGGTCAATGAGAAAATTAACATGAGCCGGCTTCAGTGTTCACTTGCAGCCCGGAAAGCCAACTGTATCCTGGGCTGCATTAAAAGAAGCGTGACCATCAGGTCGAAGGAGGTGATCCTGCCCCTCTACTCTGTTCTCAGGAGACCTCACTTGGAGTATTGTGTGCAGTTCTGGTGTCCTCAACATCAAAAGGACATGGAACTGTTGGAACAAGTCCAGAGGAAGCCACAAGGATGATCAGGGGACTGGAGCACCTCCCATATGAAGATAGGCTGAGAAAGTTGGGGCTGTTCAGCCTGGAGAAGAGAAGGCTGCATGGAGACCTCATAGCAGCCTTCCAGTATTTGGAGGGGGCCTACAAGGTTGTTCAGAGAGGGACTCTTCATTAGGGACTGTAGTGACAGGACAAGGGGTAATGGGTTGAAATTCAAACAGCAGAGATTTAGATTGCATATAAGGAAGAAATTCTTTACTGTGAGGGTGGTGAGGCACTGAAATGGGTTGTCCAGGGAGGTTGTGAATGCTCCATCCCTGGTGGTGTTCAAGGCCAGGTTGGACAGAGCCTTGGGTGATATGATTTGGTGTGAGGTGTCCCTGCCCATGGCAGGGGGGTTGGAACTTGTTCTTAAGGTTCTTTCCAACCCTAACTATTCTATGATTCTATGAAACAATTGTTTATCATTTGCCCATGCTAACTCTAGATTATTTTTAAGTCACTGCCCTTTTCTGTAGATATGATTTGCACTTTTCTTTCCAGATGTATAATGTGAATGTGATTTTTATTAAAGTTTTTTGTGGGCTTAATTGTTTCATATGCTGAATTACTCAGATCATCCTGTGCAACTTCTCTGTCTTTGTTCTTTATCATTCTGCCTGGTTTTGTCAGCTGTAACTGTTTTAAGATTGCATTAGCCTTATTTCAAAATCATTTATGAAAATGTTACATATTCCGAGGTCCAGTGCCACCCCTGAGGAATCATATTAAAATTACTTTTGTTCCACGGTGTTTCTCCTTTTGTGACTACTTCTAGAGATTCATGGGCCATTTTCCAATTCATTTAATGTGTGCTTTATTAATAATGTTTTCTAAACAAAATTCTTACCTTCTCAAATAATTAAATAAGATTTGGTCAATAAAATCTGCTTCCTATAGGTTCATCATCACTCACTGTAATTATATCCCAGCACTTATTTTTTAATTGATAAACTGATACAGGATTTAATTGAGACTTTGCCCATGTTAGATTAATTGGCTTGTACTCATGCTGACTGTTCTGCTTGCCTTTCTTGAAGGTATGTGCACCAATTAGCTGTCTTCTGAATTTGTCAAAAATGTACAGCAGAGGCAGATCTCTGCTCATGTAGTCAAAGCAACATAGTTGATGTATAGGAGAAATTTTGAATATGTCATCAAAATATTTTATAATTGGAAAAAGCTCATCTGGAGAATTTTTTTTTTGTCATATGAGATCTTTTTATTTTAAAAGTTTTCAAGAAATGATTCAAATTACTATTAGTTAATAGTTAAATCTTGCTTAAGACCAGCTTAACCAAGGCATCTCCTCCTCTAAATGAAATACTTTTTCCTGTGTAAATAATGGACATTAAATATAGTTTACAGCAAATCACTGGTAAAATCAAGATGACAGAACATCTTGTCAGAATTATATCATTATTGGCTTTGTCCGTATTTTTATGCCTCTTTGAAGTTGAATCAACCTGCATGTAATTGAAATTCAAAGCATGTGTCCTTGATTGAGCATCTGGTAAGAGCAGCAACCTCAGTCTTTGTATTGGCACAAAAACCTGAATCTACTTTAACCAGAAAGGGGCAGTGACAATCAACAGCTTATGACTGACAGCTAAAGAGACAGCAGGGAGAAATTTGAAATTGAGTCTTTCTGAGGCATCATCAGAAGCGGTTGAGAAGCAGTCTGGAACTAGGGGAAAATGGGCAGTCCCCTGAGATGACAGGTCTCAAGCTGCAGCTGTCACACAGGTGGAGGAGAAATTATCTAAGCCAAGAGATTCAGTGCTTTATCAAGGAATAAAATGTACCAAAAGGAAACCTTTAAAATAAACAAAATACTAAAAAATGTCAAAGCAACAGCATGGCAGAAGCATGTGCTGGCAAGATGAACCCAGAGCTCTTGCAGATCTGGGAAGGGAAAATGAAAACTATGGATAGACTATAAAACCACAGTCTGAATTTGCATCTTGGAGAAGGCTCAGGAGGGACCTTATCATTCTCTACAGCTACCTGAAAGGAGATTATAGTGAGGTGGGGGCTGGTCTCTTCCCCAAGTAACAAGTGACAGGACAAGAGGAAATGGCCTTAAGCTGCACCACAGGAGGTTTAAATTGGATATTAGGAAAACTGTCTTCACAGCTGGTCAGGTATTGGAACAAGCTGCCCAGGGATGTGGTGGAGTCACCATCCCTAGAAGCATTCAGAACTCATGTAGATGAGGCCCTCAGTGACAGGATTTAGTGGTGGTCTTGGCAGTGCTGGGGTAATGGTTGGACTTGATGATCTTAAAGGTCTTTTCCAACCTGACTGACTTTATGGTTCTGTGATTTGACATTAGCACAAAATTAATCTGGCTAAAACTCTTGATGCAGGCTTCCCAGCAAAAAGAGAACCAACCAGAAGCAGGTCACCTGTATCCATTAGCACAGAAGACAGTTCTGATGGTGGTGGGCTGTGTACCCTGAATGGCAGGATATGGGCACAGGTACGAAACTGTCATTCTGGCATCAGGAAATGGTGTTGTCTACGACTAGCAGCCTATAGCAGCCGAACCCTAAGAAGAACCCACAGCAGAGTAGGAAAGGTCGAAGTTAGTGCTATGCAATACCACCTATCTGCTGTGTTGTTATGTTATCTCAAGAAGCAGGCAAAATTACCAATTTTATGCCAAATTACAATGCTTGTTTTATCATTAGTAATGCAGGATCAAAGTTTTTGAAGTATGTTGACAAATCTTGTGTAAACTAAGGGGTTTATGAATGAATTTGGCTGTCTGGATACCTTTAAAAATCTGTTCTTTCAGCTAAAAGGTATTGAAGTGGACAAGCCTGTTTCTGTTTACTTCAGCAAATTTTGAATTAGGCATTTGTTTGCTTGACTATTTTAGTGATTTTAGCATTTCAGTCAAATCACAAAACCAGACTTTTATTCTGTTCGGTGCTTAAGGTAATTTGATGACATATAACACCATCATTTCAGAACTGACACATACCTACTCTTTCAAAGAGAAGAGTCTATGTCAACTCCTCAAAGTTGCTAGGAGAACATGAGGGAAGTTACAAATTCTTCTTGAGAAGCAGCACTTTTCTTGCTGTTGCATTAATGACATATTTATCTCAGTTCAGGAGAAAAGTGACAATTAAGCTATGACACTTTTCTGGAGAATTGCCATTTTATTTAGAAACATTGTGAATTTAAGGGCACATAATTGAAATGGAGACCCTTGCCATGTTGTGCTAACCATTATGCTTTAGATAAAAGTTTTTCCATCAGTGCCCAATTTAGGAATTAATGTTTCATTTACTTTAGAAGTGATAGGAGAAGCTTTGACAACCAAAATTTGGTTTTAAACACAGCATGAGAATCAGAAGTAAAGAGTTACCTCAACTGTATGCTTCTGGGGGGAGATGTAGGATAAGGTCGTACTACTGGGGATACTTGAAAATATTCTTTGAACTTATTCTTCCATCACAAAGTGTCAGTTCACCAAAACTGTGGGAATTCTTCAAAAAAAGTATTTTCCAACATGAGAAACATAGATACCTTTTTATGATTTATCAAAATACCCTGTTTCACTTGATTTCTGAAATCAGCTCCTTCGATTCATCTTACTTTTTGCAGGAGTATGATTCATTTCTCCTCAGACATCATAATGATAATGTTTTGAGTAGAACAAATATGTAATATTCTGAATGTCTCAAAAGGGGTTTCAGGTGGTTGATTGGAGGAAATGCATAGATTCTCAACTTTCTGCCCAATGTGGAAAGGAATAAAAAATCCTAAGGATGGGTAAACTCCCTTCTTGGACAGCCTTGCCTCTAGTACTACAGGGAGTCTCATCTGAGCTGCGGAGTCATGCTGTCTGATTGTTGAGCATCACCCCTAAGGTACACAAAGGTGGTGCTCTATAAGACACGTAATTGAAGGTTATATATGCACCTGCTTACTCTCTTTCTGGAGCAGCATGGCAAGAAAGCAATCTGCAAAACTTGTGATGGGGAGTTACTTTTTTACAGGTTATTGCTGGCAGATAACTCCCTCTTCAGAGGGAGCAAAGAGAAAGCAGGGAAGATGTTTCCAGAGCTAATCTCTTAAAACCTGAAGCATTATAGCAATTAAACTCACTTCTATCCTGTTTGAGCATAATTGAAATAGCTGTGAAAATAATTAACAGTAACATTTTTTTTAACCTGAAGCATTGATAATTTGGTACTTAGAAAGGACATCAAGCAGAGGACATGAGCAGCAGTATCAATGTCACAACAAGCTATTTTCTCTCAGAATCTTTCTCTGGTTTTGGTACACTGCTTGTTAGGTAGCACTGAATATGTTGTAAGGGCTATCATGGTATCTGTGTGCACTATTACTTTTTGAATGTTTGATCTTACTTAATTGCCATCATATGTTATTGTATCTAGAATTTCTTCAAGGCTAATTGTGTAGAGGGGGATGGATAGGATGTCGCAAACATCTAGAAAGGTCAAATACACCCACAATCCACAAAGATCTGTACAGCTTTGTGAACAGGTTCCAGTTTATATTTTTGGACTCTTTCATGGCAAAATGAGCCCAGTTACTATATTATGTTTACCCAGTTGACAACAGGAGAAGAAAATCAGCACTATGAGAATATACTTTTGCAACTAAGGTAATCCTGTGAAAATAGAAGTAAAATCAAATTTGTCTCTAATTTGAGACAAAATTGAACTTGTTTCCTTGTGTCTTCCAACTTGCCTTATGACATCAGATGACCACACAAATTATACAAGAATGATAAACTTCATGAATCAGAAATCTAAAGTAATATTTTGGGAACATAGGTAAGGTTTCATACAGACATTTGAAACTAGGGTTTGGTTTTCTTTTTTTTATTGTGCTCTTAGTTTTGCCTTACCACCTTGTGACACCAGGCAGAGGCTCTTAAGTCCACTTCAAAATAAGTAAGATATTTGCTGCTTATTTTGGCATCAGAGAGTTATTTGCTATGACAGAAGACAGATCTACAATAAATGGCATTGGATGAACTAAATAAATGTGCTTTCAATATTTACAAATATTCTGGCCTTAAATTCTTTGAACATATGTGCTGATAAATTTTATGTATTACTTTGGATATTCTTATGTCATGAAACCTTTTCAACAGGCGACACATGCATGATCCCAGAATTTCAGTGGATGTCAGCAAAGATTAGATTAGATTTAGCCTTGTCTTAAACCCACTGGATCAGATCTTGCCAGGTAAGAAATGGGCCTGTGGAATCTACCTGGCTGTAGTGCTCCTGTCAGAAATTTATGTAGGTCCAGTATTCCTATGCAGTATCACAGAGAATTTTGGTCAGTGATATACTACAAATGGATTCTTTTTTTTTCACTGAAAGCTATTATATTCTGTGTTCCTCTTCACATGTACTCTTATCTTACATTTTTTCCAAATAAAAAGTAAATCTGCAACATTAATATTTACAGCTAACATGAAATTTAAAAGAATTTTGAAAGAGATGGAGAAATAAGTCAAACAGGAAAATGAGAGCAATTCAGTCTACCTGCAGAAGGTAGCCAAGAATTGATTCCACATGGTAGAATAGAGGAGGACAAATAAGTAGTCTGAACTATGCAAAACCCAGTGGTAGGGAGAAATTTTACACTAAATACTAAATGGCAGAGTAGGAAGTTTAGTTATTTCATTATTAGATTTCTGCACTGATTTTCCTATTATTACTCACACAACTCCAAACCGATAGAGAACTTATCCTTATAATACATTGTATTATAGCACCATGGCACTATTTTATAGATCTTACAGCTGAGATGCTGGCATACCTGTAGATGAATTCTTCAGAGAGCAGAGCATTCTCAAGAGAAGCAATTTTCTGGCTTAAACCAGACAAGATGTTCCAGGAGGCATTCATCAAGTGAAACCATGGTGGTACTTCCAGACTGAAGTACAGAAAGGTCCTCTCTTGGCACATCAGGAAAAGAAGTTGCGTTACTTTAGTCCTGATATTAATTTTACCCATTAAATTGGTCAGCCTCTCTAAAAGAAAAAATATAAAATAAATGGAATGGACAGTGAATTGTGGGAAGAAAGATCTTTTTGTATGTCTCCAGTAGTAAGACATGAGGATTGAAGTGAGAAGATATGCCTTGGTTTTCTGTGACTTTATGGTTTCAGTTCCGGACATCACAATACCAACAGCAGGCAGACTTTTTTCAGTACATAAGGGGAAAAGATCTCAAGAATTAGCAGAAGAGGTGGAAAATAATTCTGCTCTGAAGACTTTGTGATACTTAGCACCTGAACTAAAAGTAGAGTTTAAAAAATTGCTGAACACCCAACATCTCCCATTCATAAGCCTAATGTAATGGTAGTACATGTGTCTAATAACACTGTTGCACTGTTATTTAGTTTCAGTAAAAGGATTGCCACAGACTTCAAGGTAGCCATGATTTCAGCTGCAGAGTTAGCAGGAAAAAGCATTTATCCAACAGGAGACACTGTCTTTCTGGCTAGAGCACTTTTGAGTACATGGGTGATGTGACCTGGTATGTCCAGTTTGAAGCAGAAACTTGAACTAAAATCTGCTTTTTCTCAGGAGGAATGGTGTCTGAGTCATCTTTCTACAGGAATTATTTCTCTCGGTCTTTCTTTTAGGTGTTTTTCTACTTTGTCTTAAAAATGTGCAGTTACATTTCAATGTGTTTTATTTCTCAGGAATTAGAAATCATCTGCTGTTCTTTTTTCCCCCACAAAAACTAAATTTGATTTGCTCTATTTTAGGTCTACTTGTAAGAAGGCTCACAAAAGACTGATTAAAACATAAAGAACTAAAAGCCTCATTGTGGATTTTCATTACCACTTTCATCTTCTTGCTGGGACCCTTTTGTTACTGTAATGGACAGGATCTACTACTGTACCTGACATACCATTCCCTCTCTTGCTCCCTCTCCTTTCTCTGCAGTGTTTATATTAGAGATGAACAGCGGCATTGAGGTGAACTTGATGTCATACTTTAGGACTAGTCTATTACAAGGAATGCCTCAGTGATAAGTGGAACAACTTGTGAAACAGGGGCATCTTTGTGCCCTCTGGCACTGCTCAGGAACTGAATTGCAGTAGAAATAGCCCAGAGCTCCCCCATAGTATATCTCCCTTGCCCAGAAGCTGGTCCCTCCCCTTCAGAAACCTCCCTCAACAGGGAGACTCCTGGGCAATGCTTTGGCAAACATTGCATTCTGTAAGGAGGGTGCTTATTGCCTGTTTGCCTTTCAGTCAGCATTTCAAAATCTTTTGCTTTTTTAAAGAAAGGCAAAGGAACCGGATAAAGATTTTCCCCAGCTGGCAACCTCACAGATGAGAAGGTGCCTTTTCTCCCTTCATGACTTGTTGAAAGCTTCCTACTCCTTTCCTGCTTTAATTTCATCTTGTTGGCATGTTCCCAGAGAACTTGTTTTCTCCATATGTGAATATTCTTTTTTTCTATAGCAAGGTAACACCGCTGGCAAATGTCTCACTTATGGATGTCAGGGGATCGTTATTTTTCAGTCATGATCAATAGTACTTGTTTCATCTATCAAACATATTTTTATGTGCAGGGCCTCAAAAGGCCAACATAAAAGCATCACATTATTTGACCAGTTTGTTCTTGTGTGCAAATAATTGCTCATCAAGGAAGTTTCCTTGGATCTAGGGGAAATGGTGGAGTGGAGTTCTCTCATTTTCCCAAGGCATCAATTTATTAGATGTATTCCCAGATTCCTGGGACTAATTTTTCACCTGTTTTTGTGTATAACTGGACTATTGCCAGATGACGAATATGCATCACAGTGTAGCCTGCTTGTTTATATGAATAAAGGGGAAAAAAACTGAAGTTTGGCCCACTGTACACAGAATGAAGAAAGACACAGAGAAAGTAAAGACTGTTTTGACACTAATATTTATCTTTTGCTGGACTGAACTTCTAGATCACTTGTTGCCTGGTAAAGAGGAGATACATAAAATACCCAAGGAAAGACAAGCTAGCTATGCTTATTCTAGTAATCAAGTGTTCCAGAGCCTGCGTTGTGGCTTTGATAGCAAATGACATGGTATTGCTTGCATCTGGCTTTTTCTTCTGCCCAGAGCAGCCTCATCTGTTTCCCAACCTGGACATTGCCTGGGAGATCTCAGCATAAGACAAATCT
Organism: Melopsittacus undulatus; assembly: GCF_012275295.1. Taxonomy (NCBI): domain Eukaryota; kingdom Metazoa; phylum Chordata; class Aves; order Psittaciformes; family Psittaculidae; genus Melopsittacus; species Melopsittacus undulatus. The sequence goes on along the minus strand of NC_047533.1, from coordinate 10,996,663 downwards.
GTACTAGTGAAACCAGACATTTAGAAATATGGGCAGTCATGGCAACCTTGATCTGTCTTTAAATTATATTTTATTATTACAGGTGTAGCCTCAAAGCTAACTGAGTTGACTTAGGCCAGATGGAGTTCTGTTTAAAAACATCTAAAATGTCCATACAAAGACCAATAGGTTCATTCATTTTTTAGCTTGGCCAAAGTTCTTCTTAAGTTCTCCTGATTAAGTCCTTGTTTTCCTTCCATGAGGAGAAAAGGAAAGGCCTCTTAAAATGGCTATTAACCCTCCACTTGGAGAACTTCCCAGAAGTTTAGTAAACCTGGGTCCAGCTTCTTCCTGAACTGACTGATTTCAAAGAAAGACTTGAACCTACATCTGCTTTCACTTTGGAGGAAGAAGAGTTCTTTGTCTGAAGATCATGTCTTGGAGCTGTTCTACTTTGTATTAAACAATTATCCACTGGGGCAGAGAAGGTGAGAGAATAAAAGAACAGTCGAATACATTTGTGTGTTCAGAAACAGAGTGGTGAACCTGCTTAGCTGGATCTGCAGCTAAGACACAATGGCAGGTACTCTGTGTATTTGTAATTGTATGTATATCAAATCAATAATAAAGCTGATTCATAGAATCATAGAATAGTTAGGGTTGGAAAGGACCTTAAGATCATCTAGTTTCGACCCCCCTGTCATGAGCAGGGACACTTCTGCTGAAATGTGTACCTAAAAGATGTGAAATTGACAGCTCACAGCTGGGTGATTGGGTAGCTGATTGTCAACATGAATTTTTGTCTCTTCTTCAACAGAAATAGATGCAGGAAATGAAACCATTACTGAAGCTGTGTCCTCATTGATACCGATGACTTGTGATTTGGAGTTTATTTTGCTGGCTCACTTGCATGACTGTCTAAATTCTCTTCAGGCCTTTACACATTAACCAACACTTCTAAGAATATTCTGGTTTTTATTTCATTAACACAACTTTTGTAGATATCTCACATACACATAAAGAGGTTGGGAGTTGTCTTTATTTTTTCTCTCATTAATTCTGTTAGACACTTAATAGAGTAATTAAAATATCAAGTTAATTTATATTTACTTTAAATTAATAATTTCTTAAGTGAAAGCTTGGGGAAATGAAAGCTTGAGGAAATAAAAGCTTGATAATAGTACTAGAAAAATGTTCTGATTTTCTGTGGATATAAGTTTAATGGCCAAGGAATGGGAGTGAGAAGGAAGGTTATACATCAAACACTGACAGTCTCTTTCATCTAACAGGTTTCATCTTCCTAGCTTTCAACATCAAGAGCCAAAGACAGACTGTAATGACTGCAATTAAGATATGCCGTCTTACATCAGGGCTGAAAGTTGTGCCTGGTTATTTGAAGGGGAATAATAAAAACTACGTAACTGTATTTTTCTTGGCTAGAGCTCTCCTTACATTAACCAGCATACTGCAGAAAAGTTATGGGGTAATGAAATTTTATATGAGGGCTTTTAAACATAAAACAAGTAGAAATTACTGAAAATTTATGGGTCATTTATTCAACTACTGTACTGTATTCTGTCCAGATCAAACATTTGGCTAGTGGATTAGGACTTAAATTTATCATTTTATTCAAGGAAGAAAGAAATCAATAAGAAAGAGTGTCGTTCTCAGGTCTGCAGTCAGCATGACCTCTATCTGTTGTAGATTCCTCTGTTCAGCTATAAAAGAATTATGGGGCTAGGATCTGACCCTACAGAAAATCTATTTACTTCAGTGGAAGAAAAAAGGAGCAGTAATTATTTTTACCAATGTATTAAAGTACCTCTTGTTAAAATGTGACTTAAATGGGCCCATATCTGTAAAATTAGGCCATAAAGTCTAGTCTCTAATTAATTAAATAATTCAAACATCTTATTCACAGCTGCAGTTAAGATGGGATTCACTTGGGGAAAAAATGCTTAACATTGCTTATTGGTGATTCACAGGATCTAAGGGTATCTTTGCAAGATGTAAGTCTGAGAACACAATGGTGTTAATTAGTAGATCTTTTGATCAGAATTTAAGAGGGACAAAGTGAGTATCAGACTAAAGAACTGCCTAGCTCAGACTGTGTTCTAATGGATACTTGGGGAAGGACAGCAATAAACAAGGCAGTTATTTCCCTGTTCTATCTTGTGTCTTGCACGCATCCTAATCTGTCCCAAAGCCATGGCCTCCTAACAGTTAGTAGATTTACCCACTAACTATAGTGGGTACAGAATTTATGGAGATTACAGACTCATTTATCAGGATTTAAAGCAAGATGCATCACACAATCTTCATTTCCATTTCACTTCCTTCAAGAAAAGATACAGGATTTTCTTTTCCTGCTTCACTCTCTCAACACCTGCCACCTTCATCATTAGAAATGCAAGTGAAGTGATGAGAATGAATTTGGCCTAGATTTTCCTGCTTCCTTCTGCCAGGAAGTAGTTCACTGTTCATTGAATCACGTCCCAGATCAGGTTGAATTTGAATATCATGAGTAACAGACAGATGCACAGAGCGTTATCACAATACGTACTCCTGTCTGTAGTGGTGATGAGGTGGTGGGACTATGGCAGTGAGGCTTCTGGGACTACATTTTCTGGGTGCAGAGAGCATCCATGTGTCCAAAGTGCTGAGGTGTGATGGAAAGAAAACTTGAGAGGGAATTTGTATTGCAGGTTACTTAAATTGGCAATCCGGACGCCACAAAAAATAAAATTATCTATGGTACAGCACTTGGAGGCTTAAACTGTAGGGTACAACTTGTGCCTATCCACTCTGAAACCTGTCATGTACCTCAGAGAGCCAACAAAGTGAAGATGCTCAAGTTCATGCGGCAACATTAATCTCTGCCCTCACAGATAAAACTGTGGTCCTGCAGTCCAAGATGAAGCCATATATCTACAATAAGGAAAGGTGCTCTTCCTGTTCTAGTTCTTTGCCTGATACACTTCAGTGAAGTTAAATATAGCTCCATAGCCAAATAAAATAAATTTTTGGCCAGCATGAATAAGGATGTATGGAGAGAAAAATATTTTGATTTGTCTACTCAAGTCACATATAAACTCTTCTGAAAACTGAATTTCCTTAAATATGAAAACCAATTCACATGGGATCTGGAGCTCCACAATTTGAAGGAAGTTCATGTCAGGCCAAGCATACTTTCCAAATGTTACAAACCAAATACAGAAGTTCGAGTTGAGTCCCCTTCTGCTGGAGTCCTGCTGGCTTGAGTGGATGGGACCTCAGTCTTTCCTAGCAGGGAGGACTTTGAAAATGTCACAGATAGTCATAATATTCAAAATTGCTGGCACTGTTCAACATGTGGCGTTTATTAAGGAACATTAAAAAGCACCAATGAATGGCTTCTGTGCAGTTTGAGACCTGGTTGTACCAGACACAAAATCTTTAGCACAACATGAAAAGACTGAATGAACTAATGTATGCTAGAAGTAAACATGCTTTTATGCAAATAGCTTGTGGGTTGGGTATGAACCAGGGCTAACCTTAGGTCTATTTGCTGTTGGAGATCAGTGGCTTTCAGTGCTGCTTTGCCTTTCCTCCCCCTTCACAGTAATCCAAACAGTTTTCACGAGGTCTGCCAGAGTAGCCCTCGTCTGTGTGCTTGTAAAAGGCCTTTTGTGCATTGTTTCTGCTGGATTCATCCCCAGACACGAATGCAATGAAAATATTGTCAGTGCCGTGTTGTGTAACAGTGGCTCTCAAAGCACATCCTGTGGAGTGCATGATGGTGCTCGGTGCTGAGCTGCCTGCCCAGATGGTGTTGGCTCCTTCTTGGCCCTGTTCACTACTGAGATGCTGAAAAGCAGCTTAGAGTATGTTGCTAAGTGTAATTTTCTATTGCTGCACAAGAACCCAATGAAAATGGGTAACCAGGTTTATGAAATTAGACAGCAGTGGCAGGGATTCACCATTGTTTGGAATGATTAACATATGAGGTAGCTCCCCTAAATTCCTTTTGTAACAAATGGGGAGCAACAAACGTTTTCAAGTGTGTTTTCTGCAATCTGATTTAGCTGTCTGCTATGGGATGAAAGGAAATATATGCCAGAAGTGCCAAATTTTCTCCATTAACTGTAAACTAAGCGGATTGTGCCTGGCTCAGGTCCCCCCATACCACAGGGGACACTAGACCCTGTTTCTATAACTTCTTTGGAGAAACAACAAATATATATTTCTTCCCTGTAGGCAGACCTTAGGAATGGGAAAGAAGTTAAAAATGCCTTAGGACAAAAGTGAGTGTAGCTCATGCAATGAAAATGCTTGCAAAGCCTTGCTGTAAATGTGTTCTACAAGCTCATTAATAGCTGGAGTACATCTATTCATGTTAAGTTGTGTAAAGAAAAAGACTGATTCTAACAAAAAAGTCATAATGCTGTTCTGTTTCTTGATGTGAGTGCTGTAAAACTTACGGCAACTTAAGGATGCAGATCCTGTTTTCATTTAAATACAGTTTCAGACCCACTGTGTGCATTTATTCCTACGCAGAGTAAGCATTTCATCATGAGATATTGTAGGAAAAGTGTTGCTAGTTTTTTGAAAGTTAAAGCAAGCTACCCAGTAGCTTGACTAGACAAGAATTTGTTCTGTATTAGGAGATAATACTGGGATCCATTTTCAGGAGATACCTGCATTTTTCCTTGCAGCAGGAAACATGTCTTTTTGAATGTCTGTTTTCCTTAAAACAGCCCTCAGTACATTAAGGAGCTATCAAGCTTGCAAGAAGTGCTTCATGTTTTCTTTTTGCTAGCATAAATATTTGCAGAAAATTCTGTTCCCTATTTATTATAAATACTGATCAAGAAATCAGTGTTCCTAAGTCTGAAAATCCTACAAAGAAAAGTCTCAAAGGAATATAATACAGGCATTATACACTTACTGATTATTATCTCTGTGTGATTTTTTTCCTATTGAAATCTGAAAATGGGTTAGTTTGTTACACAGACTGTTTCTAATGCATAGTTTTCTTGACATTCTATATATATGTGTGTGGATATATATATGTGTAGGTAGATATAGGTAGTTTACTCAGAAATGCATTGCAAATGAGTTCTTAATTTCCCTGTAGCTACCTGCCTGATTTTCAAGCAATCACAAAACAATCCATCATAAAAATTCTTGATTTATGTTCTGATTATAGGAGCATCTTTGCCACTTAAACACATTTGCTGTATGTATTATGTATACATATGTATGCACATTATATATACAGAGGTATATGTTAAACAAATGTGCTCCTTTTAAATACATTTGTCTATTTTCTCTGCCTGTAATATTTCTGCATACTGGTCCAGGTTTCTGTAAGCAGCTTTTCAAAGGTGAAGTTTTGAACAGACAAAAGAAATGGATTAAATGAACCTGATCTGAGCTTTTTATTTGCTCTAAGCAGAGGCCAAGGTATTTGTTGTGTTGCCTGGTCAGATATCTTTTTAAGCAGACTAATGATTGACTGGTGTTAGACTATAATTGCTATCAAGATAAAAAGTCAAGTTATTAACAGAAGCCCATTAGCTGCTGCACCAGAACTAAAGCTCTTTAGGAAGCTATTGCATTTCAGCAGTGAGGCTGTTCTGCCACAGCAAGGGTGATGTTTGTGAGTAGGCTGCTCACACAGACCAAGGACCCTTTGCTCTCTCAGGGGATTGCTAAGGCACAGAGAAAACTATATGGGTTTTGCAATTAAAGAGAAAGAGTAGTCCTCTCTTCCTTTGCACCCACCCTGGCAAGAAAACAACATGAAACATAAACACTTTGAACATATTATGCTCAGAATCAGTTTACACAAGCACAAAGTTGCTGCAAAATTCTTTCTTCTGCAGTGGAGGGGTTTGGCACGTGTTTGCTCTGTTTGACTGCTGCGTGATGTAGGGCCATGAACCATCAGGGTCAAAAATATACTTGGGCAGTGTGAAACACCTCCTGCCTCACGTAGGAGAGCACTGCACACAGAGAGAAACTAGGAACACCATGTCCATGCTGTTAAAGCAATCTGAATGGTAGAAAACCAGTTGAAAATGCAATCTTCTATCAGCCGCAGGCTATTGTCATGAGTGACAAAAGCAAATATGCCTGGCTGCCTTGTCTGGCTTGTAGTGAACAATGCTGCTGCACGACAGAAGCATTAAGAATTGCTGTTTCAGGCAGCATGGGAAGGATGTGGCTGCCATCAATGTGCACTGGTAGCCATACCCTGAACTGAAGAGCCAGAGTAGTTCCTGCAACTTACATGCAGTGCTGGCAGGACCTTAGAGCAGGGATGTATTACAGCTATAGAGAAAATGGAAGTTTTGCACATATAGGGTGAAAACCTGTTCAGTTGCCTTTAAAAATGCACTGAAGAGGTGAGATTGAACCAGTTATCTACTGATGCTGATGGAGAGAGCCCAGGCTTGCCATTTAATTTTCATCTTTTCAGTCTTATAGCACTGAGAAATGTAATCTGACAGCACAATACAGAGTTCTTGGAGGCTTAATGTGTTAGTGTCAAATGAAACAAAACCTGAGATTAGTTTTTTAAAGGATTTTCTCTGCTACAGATAAGAACTGAAAGGCTTTTATAGATCAGCTCTGTTGAATCTAACTTTGGGAAGGAAAGGGGGAGACAAGCATCAGGGAGGAATAGCGATGGAGCAATCAAATGGATTAATGGATGGTAACCATAAAATGGTGTATTTGCCTACATAATTAGTACCTGCCTGGGTTACAGAAACTCAAGGTAATTGAGGCTGCAGATCGTGCTGTAACCTGAGAAGGATAAAAAAAAGGCTTCTAAGGCCTAGAAAAACCTTAAATAATTATAATAATTACTAAAATTTACATTTTCTGGTCCTTTGTTTCCACTTTTTTAGCTGTTTCACTTAATATTCCATAACTCAGTATTCATTCAGCCAGAAAATGAATATTGTCATATAGAAAAAAAGTTTCAGTTGGAGCGAAGAAGGACCAAGGAAGAAGGACCCGAGGAAGAAGGACTGACTGTTCCTGTAAAGCAAAACAGTTCCTGTAGGAAAGCTTAGGAAGAAGCTCGTGCAGGGTGGCTGTTGTTGGAGATCTTTGCTGCCAGTTAACCTTCAGCCACGTGTTGCTGGTGCCTGAGGTCTTTTGCCCAAGATATTTGTGGAGTTGTTGCCTCTTAACCTTAATGAAAAAGAAGACTGTTATCTGAATAGCATTAGTTCTGAGTGACCCCACCATACAACTGGCTCACCTGACAGAGGTGAGCAGGCTGCTTCCTCAAGCAACAGTGCAGCACCGAGCACTCCAGGGCATGAACCTCCATCCAGCAATGCTGGAGCCAGGAGAAAACTCATTGCTACCACTGTGAGTGAGGACTGTGCTGTGAATCAAGACAGAGGCTCAGAAGAGCAAGGAAGAAGTTTGTTTGCTCAGACCTGAGACGGGTGCTCCCGTCACAGGACTGTTCATGGGCTGTACTAGAGCAAAGGAAGTGTCCCTTGGTAACACCATTATTGTTTAAATGGCATTTCTGTCTCAGTAGACAGCTTGGCTTTTGACAAGTGGACTTCTTCCAAGCCAAAACTGTTTTGTTACAGAATCCCCAGGCAGCGATAGTAATGACAGCACACACCAGCTTTCTTACTATGGGTATCTTCTGTACTATGCCATAGCAATCCTCTGAGGAACAGCTGGTGGTTTCACTGAGGTGAATGTGCTCTGGTTTGGGCTTAACAAGCCATCCTGTGGGGAAGTTGTGATTTCAAAAAGGCTTCTGCATCTTGGTGCCTGATTATACACAGTGCAAGTCTGTGCTGAGCAGATGGCTTTCCAGACATCCTTGAATTGAAGAACTGAGTCTGACTTTCTGAGGGTGAGCTCTTCAGTAGCATTTATATGGTTCAAGAAGCCATCAGGAAAGCATTTTCAATTATACTTTTGCTTCTAAAGTACCTGCATTCTTCAAAAAATGCCAGCTGTACTGGAGACCTGCACTTAAGCCCATTTTTCTGGCTGCGTGCAGATAAGGAAGGGATTCTTTTACTTAAGTTCAGGATAACAGCTTCATTTCATTTTGGTATTGCTTCATTTTTCATAGTTCTTCTGGTAAAATTGGGCTATTTTGTAGAGGTTGCTATCTGGCTTAAGTAGTTAACAGATGATGCCATTTACAAAACTCATAAAAGCTTAACCTGGGAAAATACCACAATGAACAAAAATGACCTTTATTGCATTTAATTTTAATTTGATATTTACTTTTCTTTCTTCAACCTTTATTTATCTTGAAGTCCAGAGCTTCATACTAGTTTACACTTAATTAAATACTTAAGCAGAAGTCAGTACAAGGGTGTTTCACAAATCTAGTTCTTACCTAACTGTTAACTGTCAAACAAGGTCAAATGTTTTAATAGGACACCGTAATTTAGCAGGAAACATGAGGGAACTTCTGAGTGCCTGGTTTCTGAAGGCTGGTCTTCAGCAGACCCCCAGCCTCAACACTGGTACCTAATGCTGATTTGCATTAGAAAGCATTTAGTCCTCCTGTGAGCACTGAAATTCAGAGCTAAAGTGGGGTTTGGTCAGCTCACCGTAAATGTTAATTGTGCTAAGTTGAAATAACATTGTAATCACAATTAAAATACACAGTTTCTGCCACAGGACTGTAATGCACGAAATCTCACTTGCCACAGATGTGCGTTGTGTCCAGTGTATGTACACATGCACTAATTACTGCTGAGTGAGTGAGACTGAGTTTGCAAAGCAGTTCTAACCAGAGTTAACTGCCTGTGTGCGCAGCCTAAGGATGACACAGCCAATGAGAGGGACAAATTATCCTCCATTTTCTGTGTAGCAGGAGGATGCACAGACACAGCTGCAGGAATGGTTAAAGTTAAGCTGTAAATTCACAGCCTCTCCCCCTTGTACCTCACCTGTGTATTGATAGCCTCAGCTAATTTAGACTGACTTTCTTTGCTGCTCCCAAACAGATGGTCTTTCAATCTCATCACTCTCATTGCCTGTTCATTCCTTTGTTTTCTTCACAGGAAAAAGTTATTACACATACCTCGCATTGGTTATTTCCCCTAACACACAACTGTCAATCAGATACTAGTTAAAAGGGTTGGGCTGTCCCAGGAAAACACAGCTCTCCATGAATTTCTGTGTTCAGACTTTTCTCGGCACTGTCACTGAGGGAGCCTGGAATTGCCTGGGAGCTGAATATGGAGATAAGCTGTCCCAAAACAGAGCAGGGGAGCTGGCACCCAGCTCTACTGACAACACTTAAACTACTGGCTCCTTTTTCAGTGTAGCAAAAGCCCCGTCTGTTTCCAGAATTAAAGTATACACATATAATATGCTGCTTCAGCAAATTTGATGTAAGGGTAGCATGGCCATGAAAATTCAGTTTGCAAATATGCATTTCTACAGCAAAACTTACAGAAAATGTGTTTTGAAATATACAAGCACTGTAGTTTAATGATGCTGTACGTTGCGGTCACTTTTTATTTGATTCTCCATCTGTCTCATGGGAGCTGGGAAAAAAAGAGGCATCCAGTTCTTTCAAGGCCTTTCAGTTTGAAAAGAAAACCTTTCAAAGCAATTTAGCAAATAGATTTTTGAAAGGGCACCTGTGTAAGTTATGTCTTTTATTACCAAACATCAAAGTATTTTAACCCCATGATGGCACGCAAGAGGTAACTGCAGCTGGCTTGAGATGTCACCACAAAATGAGATCAATGGCAATGACTTCTGCTAAAACTAGATACCATTTCATCCCTTCTGTGGTTGCTCCTCTTCCATGCAGGGTAAATTGGGGCTTAGTTAAAGGTCATGAAGTTCCAGTCACAGAAAACAATTTTAAGGTGGTGGTGGTGGAGAGAAATTCAGGCCAAAAAGTAGATTTTGTGCTTTATTTGAGAGATGCAATGGAGAAGAAAGATAATCCATTCAGTTGTCCTGTCCCTCTACAACTGAAGATTATTTGTATGAACTAACTATTTTTGATGTTCCCTTTAACAGTCTTTTGATGTTTCAAGCTTCCTGTCTTTTACTCCACAACATAAGGACTGTGTACAGTTTGGGCTTCCTGGGTACCTCTGGGGAAACAAACTCAAGTACTTTTCAGAAAACACTTTATGTTATAAATCGCCTGACTTACACAGAACATGGTTATCCGCTGGCAAATGGTCAAAATACACAGAATATTGGGAGGCTGACAGGAAAAAATGGCAACAGCAACAATAAGCCATTAAAGGAACAAAAGGAACATAAAGACACAGAAGTGAGGCCAAAACATACCAGAATCAAAGCTGGAGAGGCAGACAGGACATTAGCAAAGTTATAAATGGCTTGAAAATTGAGATGAATTCTAGGAGAGTGTTTGTAAATAAGTTAGCGGTCTGTTCTTGTTTTTCCTTTCTTTCTTTAGTAACATCCCAATAGATGCACTGAGTAAGGCTTTGTCCTTACCAGTTAGTATGTTTATCCAGGATGATACATGAGCATCCCATGCAAAACTTGAGTTCAAAGTTTTGCAGCTGCTCAGGTCCTTCTACTGCCCATAAGGGGGACTGCATATGCCATGAATGACCCACTAAGCACTAGAGCTTCCCCTCTGTTTTATTGTCTTCAGTAGGCCTGCTTGTAGTGTAGTTGCACTCAAACATCTCCACTTAAACTGCATTGTTTTGAGGAGTCCAGGCTGTTTTGAAGGTGGTGAGACTCCAGTCAGGGAGAAGAGCAAGCTCTGAGATTGCTCTTCATCATGGAAGAAGCTAAAGGTGAACAAGAAGTACTGGGGAAATCTGGTTTTCCTGTTCACATATGGAGGCCTCTGTGCTTTGGGTCAGCTCTAGTAATTGGTCCCAGGAAGGGAATAATTTTTCTACTTCATGATACTGAATTTCAGGCTTAATCTCCAGTAATAAATATTTCCTTTTCTGTCTCTCCCCCTCTCCTTTCTTCTTCTCTTGGCAGTCTCATAAGAGATCTCCGTCTTCTGTGTCTGAGTCTCACAATACAAGAAACATCAAGGACTTTGCGGGGTGTTGGAGCATAATGAAAAGGATTATTATGGGCTGCTGCTGTTGTTTCTCTGTTAATAAAGAATTAGCTATTTGATGCAAAGGACATTGAAGTTTCACTATGCAACAAAGTTATCAAGGAGAAATAATGTAGCAGACAATGATTATTTCATAACTCACACAGAAGGCTATGATTAAATCTCATGATATGATTTATTGAATTCTGAGAAGGAAAAAGCAAAGGCAAGGTACTAGAATAAGAAACACTGAATGGGTGATGATTTACAGACAATAAGAAACTGCATCTTTGCTTCTGCCTTAGGTGTCAGACTTGGTCATCTTGCAGATATGCACTCTTCAGTATCATTAAGGAGAAAATTAAAAGTAATTTCCAATTTTTTTCTGTATAGTGGCATTGCATTTAAAGAAGCTTATGACTCACACTGTGTTTACTTCATCAGGGAGCCTGACATTTAGAGGGATGTATTTAGTAAGAGCAGTTGTATAGAGGAAGAAAATTCATTTTTCTTAACTACACTTATATGTTAAGCACTAGCAATATGTTTAGATCCACGCTAATTTTCTTCTCAGTCACACCTGTGTTAATTAGAATTCATTCTAGTGCAGCAGCAAAGTAACTTGGTAAAGCATCAGGGAGTCCGAGCTTCCCGTTCATGTGTTACTGCTGCTATTGGCAACAGCCAAATTTTGATGCATTTATTTACATTAAACAGAACCTTACTGCATAAACATACTAATAAAATATTTTACTTAGCATTGGATGACTATGGAACTATAGCTTTTGCCCTAATTTCTCATTTATTATAAAGCTAAAGTAAATACAAAACACAATTTCAGTCATTTTTGTGGCTTGGCATTATGCACTGTTAGACTTGACTTTTTCAGTCACACATCAGGCTGACATTTGGCTATAACAAAGGGGACATTTCCTTGCATTTTTACAGAATTAGCTGATTTATCTGGAATTGCCTTTTTTTTCTTATTCTTTTATTAAGAAGCAGCAAGGGCTGCAGCACCAATTTGATTTAGAAGCTTAAAAATTTCCTATTTACACATCAGAAAAACATCTTTTCAGCAGTAGAGTTGCAAAGTGACCAGTGCCAAAGTAGGGGTGGGCAAAGCCTCCTTTTCTGGGAGTATCGTGTTTTCTTCTCTGTCACTGCTTGCAAGAGGAAGCAAACATTTTCACCTTGGCTTAGCAGTGTGATTTATTACACTTTCAGCTCTTGTAGCACTTTTCTAGCTGCTCTTTTTAGTGATTCTGATTTGGTCTTTACTGATTCAGGAGAAGGAAATCTCTGGAATGCCTGGAAGCAAAACCAACCAGTCAAAAAGAAGGCTGTATTTGTGGGATCTCTAAATGCAAGTGCAGGTTTTGATGCTACATTGAGACTTCAGGGCTGAGCAGTCTTCATAACAGAGCCACATGTAAAGTTTGTTGTAAATGTTTGTTAGTTTGTTTTCCTTTATTTTCTCTCCCTATTGAAATGCTCTGCTTCCTAAAGAAAATGTGATTTATCATTTCTCAGGATGTTTTTTGTTGTGTATGTGTTCTGCCTGCTCAGTGTTGGCAGCACAGCTTGTTTTTGCTCTGCCATATCATGGTTTCAGCAGAAGAAAAAAGCATTTCAGAAGTTAGCAATAACAAATAGCTCAGGAATGGTATGGCAAGTATGAGAGCAATTCCCTCTTGGCTGTCAAGCGCAGAAACATGGATCACACAGCTAAGTGTTTCCTATTTCTTATAGCTGTTTTACAGTGTAGCACAGAGAATTGCATTTGCCTGTTAAAATTGATGCCCTAATTAGAAAAGCATACCCCACTGGTATGTTGGCTTAAATTGCCAGAGTAAGGATTTCAGTCTGATTCCTCTTTTCTGGGGCAAGCAGCTAAATAAGTATAGCCAGACTGACAATATTGAGGGGCTGCTGACAGAAGTGGGGGTGCTGAAAGTGGATCTGTAACATACATAGAATGTAACACAGACTGAACAGGATCTGTTGGGCAGTAGTGGGAGGACAGCTGCAGGACACTGCCTTTGGTTGTGTTGGGTTTTGTAATGCAAGTGCAATGTCAAATCAGACTGCAAACACACAAAATACAAACCTAAAAATACATCTCACTAAATAAAATGTAACCAGGGAAAAGTACAAAGTCATAACTCTTCTTAAATAGGTTTCACGTCTAAAGATTTAGGGCTATCTTATTTTGTCATTGAACTCCAGGGAGAAAATTAATTCCTTTGCCTGAATCCCTTTTCTCTGGGATTGCTTAATAACTATAGTCCTTTCCTTCTTTACCTCCTCAACGTACCAGTTACCATATAGACAGAAATAGCTGTTGCACTGTTGACCTGACTGTCTTATAAATAGTCACTGCATCTTCAGTGTTAGACTTAAAATTCCTTTTTATGGGTGAAGAGATAGAAAAACCTTATATGAAAAGAATTTATTGCTAGTGTACTTGAAATCTGAACAGTCTGATTGCACAGTTATTACTAGCCCAGATCTGATTGATACAGGTTGAGAGAGAAATAGATGAATAGTATTAAAGTCTAATTAATAATACCGGTGGAATTGTTATGCTGACAGTTCTTATCTCTACCCCATCTCTGCTGTTACACTTGGCCCAGTCCACCCTCTGGATGCAAGGTTGATGGCTTCAGCCCCAGAGGATGGTGGCTGTGCGATGAGCTCTCACATCCCAGGTCTTTTCTGGGGACAGTGGGACACTGGTGGGGGAGATTCTTCCTTCACTTTCCCAACAGTAACATGATCTGTTCTATGATTCTATTCTATGACATGTTCTTGCCTCACTCCAGAGCCTACATGGCACTATCATTAAGAACATCTTTATACATCTTCTACCATGTTTCACCCCTTTTTCTGTCTTCACTGGCTTCAGTTTCATGTTACATGTCAATATCCTTATATCGTGTGCAGTGTTGGATACCTCCTGTTTTCTTGCCTTGTTATAGCTGGAACCTGTTTTGCACGGCTCCAAATCCTTCCTTTCTTCAACAGCCCACTGTGGGCAGCTCATAGCCTGCGATGTCCACCCAGTGCTGGCCTGTGCCTGCTTCATGGTCATCTCCTGCCTGTACTGCTCTGCACCCCATCCTGGGTCCCACTCTGATCACACCATGCCACATTCCTCTACACAGCATCATCCTGTTGGGGTCATGAATATTTCAGTCTGCACCAGATAGCTGCTTGTTATTCCTAGCTGTATAAAAAGTACAGTTATACTCAATGAATATACAAGGAGATTATTCAAACAAGTTAGCAATTAGCCACCTGGTCATTAGGGAAAAATGCTGTTACAGTTAAACAAACTAAAACTAAGCTCAAGGCAGACCAAGCCAAGCTTGGGTGAATCCTGGCAAGCCTCACTCCTGTGATCTCGCAAAGTTAGTGTGATGTCTGTGGCCTGTTACTAGCAGTGGCAATAGGGTATTTAGTGGGCAACAAGGTTATATCAGGTCCTTCAGTCATTATTATTAGCTCTTACGGTTTTCTTTTTCTTTTCTCAGCAAAATGTCATATTGACAGGTTCATCCAAGAGCCCTTCAATAATTTAAGAAGGAAGGTGACTGTTCTGTTAAAAATATACATATGCAAATTCATCTTAAAAGCAGCTGCTTGTTCTGAAGTCTGAGTTCTGTGATCATTAAAATGCAGCTACAATTGTGTTGGATGAACAAGAGAGAAGGAAAATGTTGCTTCTGTGGAGGCAAGTATAAAACCTTTTAAATTGCTTCTTGAGGGGGCTGTGTTCAGGTAATTCAGCATATCAAAAACCCTGTTACCCTAATACTGGCCCACAGCAAGGCTGCCTTACAGCAATCTGGGATAGAAGATGTACTGCAACTCTGCTGAAGCAGTGGCAGGTCCAGGTGAAGTAGCTCCAGATGCCACCCACCCTTGCCTATGAGGATGCTGGTTCCAACCCTTGGCCAGAAGTCATCCTCCTCCCCTCATTTCCATGTGGGCCAATTTCTTTCTTTAGCTGTACTGCATGCCCCAAGCTCTGAACTGATTGGTATTTAAAACCAAACCAAATAGCAGTTAAAGTGTAGTCCTGAGGAGGTGCTGGTCTCTGGTTGGAAGGTAGGGTGAGAGCAGTGAGAGCGGCTGGGTTTGACAGCTGCCTGGCCTGGATGAGCACTTTGTTTAAGCAAATATTAACATGTTTTAACTGATCCTGATGGGTTTGACTGAATTGGGTTAGGGAACCATTGGCTGAGCAGTTTGCAGCAGGCAATTTGAAAGCGTGGCAGTTTTTTCCCAGGGAAGTGGTGGTAAGAAGCTACTGCTGAAAGGGAGTGTGACCTTTTCATCCAGGAGAGCTCCAGGGCAGGTATCCAGATCCTTCAGCTGAAGTAAAAAGCAGAGATGAGAAGCCGGGAAGAGGGAGAGAAAAGACAGGTTTAGTACAAAAAGCTCAAACTTCTGCATGGCAAAATTTGAAAAGTAGTGGGAATTTGGTAGGACAAAGAGTTTGGTACCAGTGTGCCTCTGGGAATGGTTGGAAGAATAGCTCTTTTTGTTCAGCATCTTGAAGCGAGCGCCGGGCAGGCTTTGAACCAGAATCCTTTTCTTTCTACATTTTACTTTGTTTAGCTCACGGATGCTCCTTCCATACCCAGAGCTGCTCATCAGCCACCAGCACTGGAGATTTCCATGGCAGGATGTGCTTTCTCCTTGATGATTGTTTTGCTCCTTCATTGTGGAGAGACTATAGAATGTCAAGGGCTAAACTGCAGTCTCTGTAATGCGCTCAGGTGAACTGCATCATAAAAGTTTAAGTCAGAAAGCAAGCCGAAGAGCAAGAAGTGTGTTCATATAGTCTCTTGTTTTAAGACAGTCTTCCTTTTTTTTCTAGGGCTGATTTATTGCTTTTGAACCTACTGAACCATGCTGAAGTCTAAATTCATCAAGAATTCATGAGGATGGGAACATACTTGCTTCAGTTTCAAGTCTCTAAATGTCAGTACCTCAGTATCTTACAATATAAATGTACTATATCACATAGTATTATATCTTTTTATAATGTAACTGTGTAACAGTTTAAACTTATTCTACTTTTTAATTCAATGCTTTAAAATTATTTTCTAATTTTAAATTAAAAAATGAATTCCATAAATGTATAAACTAAGGTCATTGCTTCCGGTTATTGTGATTAGCCTTGAAGAGGTGAAATTTTATTTCTTTTTCATCATAATTCCATTAAAGGGTCAACATGAAATACTGTGAATTAATAATTTTAGTTAATTGATGTAATAGCTTATTCTTCATTCTTTTTAGAAAAAAACTATCCCAGCAAGAGTTAATATACATTACCTCCATATACAACAGAAAGTGAGAAGTAAATTTAATGTTACCTAAAAAGCCACAGGACTTAGCTAGGCCATAGCACTAAAAGGAAGATGCTGTCCCATTAATGTTTGTAAAATGTTTCATGGTACTCTTGAACAACTTTGATAGTTTGTATTGAAAATGTTAGAAACACATTTAAATTCATTTCCATTAAAACTGAGTAGAGCCATTGTTTTAGTCATCTGTAATTTACCGCTCCTAATTAAAACCAGACAACTTTGCTTCTCGAACAAACTGCTGTAGTGGATTGTCATGTTATCTTTGTGAGAGAGATAAAAGGCCACGACTGCCACTATAATGTACAACTAAACCATGTTTTTTGGGTCTTGGTGAAGGGCACATTTGACAGGTATATGAGAAATCAGGAAAACCATCTCTGTCTGGCACTGCAACCAGCACACGTTAGCTTTACCAACCCAGCTAATTAATAGCATTTAGGGCATACTTGCCCTACTTCTGCCATCTGAGCCACTGTCATAGAATCATAGAATAGTTAGGGTTGGAAAGGACCTTAAGATCATCTAGTTCCAACCCCCTTGCCATGGGCAGAGACACCTCACACTAAACCATCTCACCCAAGGCTCTGCGCAGCTTGGTCTTGAACACTGCCAGGAATGGAGCATTCACAACTTCCCTGGGCAATCCATTCCAGTGCCACAACACCCTGACAGGAAAGAATTTCTTCCTTATATCCAATCTAAATCTCTGCTGTTTAAGTTTTAACCCATTACCCCTTGTCCTATCACTACAGTCCCTAATGAAGAGTCCCTCCCCAGCATCATCTGCAGGAACAGGCTTGGCTCGCACTGCATGGATCCATTAGCTAGCATGGAGAGCACCAAATGTTTGGCAAAAGAGCTGAGCTGGGGCTGAGTCAGTGTTTCTGCTCTGACTAATTGTTAAAAGCATTTAAACTTCATGTATATATTCACATGTACACTTTAGAGAACTATTCTGACAGTTCAGTTTTAACAGCTGATGAATTGAGCAGAGTCAATTTTCACAGCATCTGGGATGCACCGCTAGCATGCTCTTCTTCTCCAGTATTACACTCTGGTTGGATTTGTGGCAGTTGGGTTTTAATTATAAGGTTTTTTAGGACCACAAAATAATAGCAGCTGCAGCCCAGCACGCTGCGCTTCTGATACATTACCTTGTCTTTTTTCCCCCTGAGTCCCATTCTGCAGTGTTATCTCAGCAGTCCAATATGTGAGTCAGGCTCCTTTTCCCTTTTTTTTTAAGTGGAGCTTTTCTGATATTGTGACAAGCAATCTCTGAAACATGTGGAACTGATAAAAGAAAAAGAAATTGTTTACAGATAAGCCTGCTTTATCCTTTGCTGTTTTACCAGAACAAACAAAATTGCTTTGTGAGCTTGAGAAAGAATGCATGGTTCTTAGTTCCTGAAAAGTAGACTTAGAACAAAGTAGGAATCCCTGTATTAAAAACATGTTACTGCAAAAGAAACGGGACCTCCTCTGGATTATTGTAAAACTCAACTCTTAGCAGTAACTATTAATCACTCAGAGCCAAGGAGTCTGATCAAGACCTTTGGATTTTGGGTGTTGCTAATCAGAATGGCATAATATGTCTGCATTGCACAGCATGGCTCCAAACTGACTGTCCTGGACTCTTGCCCATGTAGTTTACCAAATCTTACTTTTCCAGCCAAATTTAGGGGAAAAAATCATTAACAAGCAGCATGCCCATAATGTAACCTTACAGATGTCCCCAATCCATACGTGAGTCCAGGTCCTTACAGAACCAGTGTGAGCAGTTAAAGGAAAACTGTCCTTTACTAAATACTGAAGGTAACTATCTCAAGGCAAAACCACATGGGTAGGTCATGTATTTTTAACTCACCTGCTTCTGTACAAAGACAGCCCAGCTAAAACAGCTCTGACATAGTTAGATATCTCAACTTCCTGTGCACTGCAGAGGATGAAGAGCAATTAAATGATCCATTAATATATTTAGGTTTTAATTAAAACTTACTTGACTATGACTATGTGGCTGTGTCTTAAAAATTAACTAGCACAGTCTAGCTTAAGTAGCCAAGCCCTATGATGGATGTGGCTTTCTGAATCTGGCAGAGACATCAGTGTTGCTGCTGCAATTGGGAAAGGTGTTATTTCATGTCGCTGGGTCCCATACAGTCCAATCACAAATGATTCCTGCATTTCTAAGGCCATCTTGGACAAAAATCCTAACTCATTTCACCATCTTCTTGGGGTGGTGGCAGGTACAATCTATTTCTTAGGAGTTGTGTCTATGGAGCATGTCACACTCATACAGAGCTGGAATACACATGTATCATTAGAAGTAGGGTTTCTTCTAGCTCCATATCATAACCCATGACTTCCCACCACAACCACACATCATCCTGTCTTTACAAGGCAGTGGCAGCAGCAACTTCCACGATTTCAAAGCCTGTTAACTTCTTGGTTTCTTTCTATCTGCTGCTTTCTGAAGCTCTCCAGGGACTGATGTCAACTGTTCATAGCAAAAAGCTGCTTTGTTTTAAATTTTCTGTTGCATGAAATGTCAGTATGGGAGAACCTGAGGTTCACTGGTGCTGTTGTGCAATTTAGGAGGGGTCTGCAGAGAGGAGCGGATGGCCCACAGCAGGGCCTGGCAAAGGAACATCCCCAACCTTGGCTTCTTTTAGGTTGACACATATTGTTTCACCCAAGACATGGCAGAACAAATATTTCTGTAGCCTTTTTCATTTCTTTCAGTTTATTCTAGAAATTTGGTCCATTAAAAAAAATAGACAAAAAGAATTCCTTTGAAGCTAACCAATGGTATTCTAATTTTAACAGAAATTAGTGCTTGGTAGGCTGCTGACAGCAAATAATTTATTCATTGAATTTAGCTCTTTTATGTTTCCTAGTTGCAAGTAAACAGATGATGACAATAAAATCCAGAAATGTGCACGCCTCTCATATGCAAATCAGTAAAAGGGTTATTTTATGTGGATAAACAACTCGGAGATTGATCTGACCATGAACTGTATAGTGCAGGACTGTTTGCATGTTTAATATTCTCAATTACTGTGATTTTTACTAGAGACTCAGGTACCTTGCATTCTTTTCATAAAGGGATAAGTGTTAGTTTTAGTAGAGCCTGATGCAGATAGATGTAGCTGGAGAATCAAACTTTGTTACCTGAAAGATACTCTGATATACCAGCAATTACTAAGTCAACATTTATGAGCCAAGGATGCTTTTTGAAATAAGTCTAAAATAATGCACATTTAAGTTTTAAGTGATTTTAAAAGTATGATATGCTTAGCTTCTATCAACATGACAACAGCACTTGCTAGAAATGCAATGTTTAACAGTGCTGCTAATAATAAGTGCGTTGTTATTGGCATCATAGTTGATGGGACTCCTATTACTGAGATTTTTAAGAACTGGCTAGATGAAGCCTGTGGGGAATAGTTCAGATACTGATGGTCTCAGCACAGATACCTGGGAGGTCGCTGTTTTCTGGGAGTGTCTCTGCAGACAGATGTGTATATAATAGGTCAAATAACGGATGCAGTTGTCCAAGCAAACCATGTTGAAATTATTAGTAGTAAAATCAGCCTGGAGGGCTCAGTTTGGCTTAGGATGTGCAGGATGACGGCAAACTATTCAGCCAGAGAAAAGCTGGGCTCTGCTCCACTGAATTCAGTCTTATTCTCTAGTCCTTTGCAAAGATCTTGGTGAACTTTTCATCCCTTTGTAAAAATAAAAAAAACATCAACTTGTCCGATGAAATAGGATGAGTTTTGCATGTAAAGTAACAGCTAATACTGCCATTTGAAAGAAAGATTGTTATCAAATACATGGCTACTGCCGTTTTCACACTGTATTTCTCATTCTGCTGTTATGTACATTTAATACTGATCCATCATGATATGAAATATGCATATGGCACTAAATATGTTGACCAGGATTTCTCAAAAGAACAATTTTCTACAGAATGATTCAAAAATGCAGTTTGAAATCATTTTGCTGCTCCTGGCCTGGAAGAAGGGACAGACTTTTTTTATTTCATAGAAGATTAATGTGTAGTCAGAAGGAAGAGAGTGCTTATATTTGGATCATTCTTCACAAGCAAAAGGCTGACTTTGTTTCACAGTGATTGCTTTTGTTTGATAAATAGTTTGTGGTTGAAATTGAATACGTAAATATTTAGGGACATAAATAACTCAGTCATGGTAATGACTTGTAGACAGTGATATATCAATGCCATTATGGAAATTTGTGTTCAGCATCATAAACAAAAGCTAAACCGCATAAAATGGGAGGACATTTCTGTATAAGGATTCCAGGAAGAAAGATTTTGTATGTGTATGCTGCAGATTACCCTACATTTCCAAAAGTGAGGTACTGTGAGAGAAACTACAAATATGTGTGCTCAAACTGCCCAGACCTGCCCTGAGGCTGCTCTGTGTATGGCTGCAGGACCGAATATGGATAAGTCTTTAATACATAAGTATCAGACTGGCAAGGAACTGCCCCAGGAAAAGTTGCTAATAGGCTGCATCAGCTTAATGGGAAAGAAGTCCTGTGTGCAGCTGATGCTTGGAGTTAAACTGGGCTGGCTTTGCGTAGGTGAAGCGAAACTCTGGGCAAAGGAAGCACAGAGGTGGGCTCAGGTATCCGCCAAAGAGTGGGATGCCTTGTCAGGCTGGGGAGATAGGAAGAGGCTTTCAATCCTTCATGGAGGACACGATATCACGGGGCTGGCAACGAGACCCTTGCAGTAATCATCCACTGGGAACAAGGTGAAGATACAGATGCCAAGGCCAAATTCAAGGCCAGGCTGGACAAAGTCTTGGGTGACATGGTTTAGTGTGAGGTATCCCTGCCCATGGCAGGGGGGTTGGAACTGGATGATCTTAAGGTCCTTTCCAACCCTAACTATTCTATGATTCTATGTATTTTTGGCTGAAGTTGATTGAGAGCTACTGTTGCACTTTTGCTGTGAAAAGGCTAGGATCGACCCTGCAAAAAAATACATCCAGTAGGGACAGCAATGAGAGGTATTGCAGGTCCTTGTAAGACCTGCAAACAAATTTAATCACTCATGCATAAGAAATTGAGAGAAGTGGGGCAAAGAGTGTTTAATGCTCTAATTTCAGTTTTCCATACTCTGTGGTCTGGCTTCACAGTGACCCTGCCTTCTCACATTTCTTAACTTCTGGTCCTTGATTTTGTAAACGCTGGAACATTTTTAGCACAGGTTTTGTTTATTTGTGTATGTTTTAGGTGGAAATGTATGCAATGTCTTTAAATGCATGTTACCATCTGGAAACAGGGATGAAAGCCAGAAAACCACAGCCAGGGCTTAAACACTCCAGCCAGGGCTTTTCAATTCACATCAAGACTTACTGATTTATAGGATACACAATTGTTGAAAATTGTGAAGCACATGGAGCCTAAGGAATGATGAACTTTAGATGAGATTTTTGAGGTTCTCCAGGGATACTGAAATTAAAGTGACCCTCTTCAGTAAACTGCGTGCACTGAATGCAGACAAGTATTACTGACTGAGTGTGACTCCCAAAGATTACTAGGCACGCTTGGGATGTACTTTCTAATTTCCAAGAGCCATTGAAGGCTCTTCTTCTTATCAACAAACCTCCTCTCCACTTCTCAATGAAAATTAACAGGGAACCCTACTGATACATACTTTGTGAAGAAAGCAGATTTTTCTTCCCCTTCTTACTCTGAGAATGCTACAATCAGAGTATACAAAATGCCTTAAAAAATCACATTATTTTATTAAATAGAATAGATGTAATTTTAAGTTAAGCTGAAATAAATGTTGTTTTCTTATTATTGTATTTTTTCTTCCAGAAACTGTATATATTGCATGGAAAATCCACTAGCAGAAGAAAATGTGGAGAATATATCTTACAATAGTGCATCGCTAGAATAATACCACCACTGTCATAGCTTTTGACTTACCAGGACTCAAGCAGTATAGATAGAAGACTAGTTCTCTTCAGGTTCACAGGCCTATCTTCATGTGGAGCAAAGGAATATATCTTCCTTTTTCTGTAAAAGTTTACTTTTAACTTCAACTGGTTGCTAATTTATATGTGTTTTATGTTGCCTTTCTTCTTCAGTGAAAGCAATGTGTACTCACCTTCCAAATATGACCACCTGCTGTAGGAGACTGTGGAGGATATACTTGTACAGCATTCTTCAGCAATTTCTGAGTTTTTTCTTCATGTGCCTCTATTTTTCTTCTTCTCCAAAGGAAATGAGCAGCTTTGAGTTTGAATCGCCACTTTCATCAGTGGCTCTCCCAACCCACACAGTTTGCACAAAGCTTCTTTTCTTTTTTGACCTCACACTTGGGGTAACCTTAATAGGAACTCCCTGCATGAGCATAGAGAACTGTGACAAAGCTGCTCCAAACAAAGATTAAGTAAAAGCCCACCTAAAAAGGTCTGACTAATGCTTATTTGTTGCCAGCTTCCTCTACATAAAGGAGCAGAATGATGGTGTCAGCCAGAGAAAACACATCATAGGGATGGGGACTGAGATACGAGATGTCTTGGTGGAAATCTATTATCTAAAAATCTACCATCCTTTTCATCCCTGCCAAATCCTTCAGGATTCATACAAAAGCATAACCTGAGTTGCGCTGTATATGAATGTGAGCATAAACAGTCATGCCAGTGACAGGAGGATGAAGTTGCAGCACTCCTACCATGGCCGGAGTCCCACACCTCAGGTTTTAGAGACAACTGATTCTTAGCCAACTACAAAATCAAATGTAAATCACTGAATTTTCAATACCTGCAGCTCAGTGAGGCCTGACAGCATTTAAATGCAATTTTGCCACTATACTAAATATTACTTTTATCAATCATATTTACATTACCATAATAATTGAATGTATAAAACTGTTCAATGTGGCAATCCTTAGAAGACCTCCAAAATATAAGAGGACAATTTATTTCTGTTATACAGATGGACAGTCAAAGCCTTCTTGTCCTAGGTAGCAGAGGATGCCCATGTGGCCTTTCACAGCCATTGAGGAGCAAGCTTGCTGCGTCACCTGGATACAGACAGCTCAGGTTAGAAATTATGTAGTTAACCAGGATGATTTTGTCTCCCTGCAAGGGGGAACCTCTCTAGCACAGCATCAAGCTGATATATCCAGCTGAGTCAGAACATGAACTGGTTTTGCATGCAGACCTCTCTGTTGCTGTGGGTAAACTTCTCTGTGCCCAGACTCTGAAAATCTGTGTAATCCCAAGCTCCTCCAGACTCCAGTTATGGAATTAACCTGAGTCATATGGAATAGCTGTGACTGCATCTTCATAACCCACCACCTGCATCTCCTGTATTCTAAAATGTAGGTAGTGCAGAGCCACTCTGTGTGTGATGAACACAAGGGCTCCCAATCTCACTGTGAGACTCTCAGAGCTGCTGTCGGGTATAAACAAGGCACTGATGCTGGACCTCTTGGCATAAAATAAATCTCTGAGAGTGCAAAAAAAACCTATGTTTTGCAGATTTTTTTACTTTTTTGAGTAATAGAGATAACCCATGCTGGGCAAGGAAAGACATTGTTTTCTAGGCAAACTCCCTTTCGGTTTCAGAGAAGAGTTAGGCTTAACACAACGGTATAGCTAGCTTCAGGAGGGAAAGGAAGAACAGAAGTGGTGAGGAGAAAGCCAAGTGAAGCCAGTGAAACCTCAGATAAAATATTTAAGTATAAGCTCCAACATGCCACCGAAACATGAGATGTAGCAAATCACTGCCCAGAAGAACCCTATCAAAGTAAGCGATTCAAGGAAAGTTGGACAGAGCCTTGAGCGACATGGTGTAGTGCGAGATGTCCCTGCCCATGGCAGGGGGTTGGAACTGGATGATCTTAAGGTCCTTTCCAACCCAAACCATTCTGTGATTCTGTGATATAGTATAGCAGTTGGAAACAGATGTGGGGTGAGAGCTGAGCAGAACTGAAAGAGGCTTCTTCTGTATTTGCTGCACAAGATGAAGATTACTGCCGTATGTAACCATATGTGAGCAACCAAACAAGGGCCACGTCTCTGGTGGTAACTCAAGACTGCAAGGGACACAAAGAAGAGTAATTTTTAAAACTGTCTTTCTCATTCAGCAGGGTCTCTGCAAAGGGTCACTCTCTTCCAGGATGAAGAACAGACCTTCAATTCATTGTCCAGAGCAGTGGCAAAGAGCCCAGCAGGGAGCTAAAATCCTTTGCTTTGGGAGCAGTCCCATCCATCAGCACTAAGCCTGTTCTGTGTCAAAAACCACCATGCCCATGCACTGGAAGGTCCAATATAAATATTCTACATGGCTGTTCCCCTGCTTTTACTCTTTGTGCTCCTAAGTATAGGATTTTTTTTGTGGAGTTATATTATTACCACAATTAATGGTGAGATTTCAACACATGCAAATGCTGAAGCTAGCGCTAATTTAGATGGTGAAGGTATTGACAGCTGTGTAACCACAGCAGCATGGCTGTCAGCATGGGCTTTTCTAAACCCAATGTAGGAGGAGCTTTCAAAGAAGTCTGCAATGTTGAGTTTTCCTTTTATTGGCATCTGTCTACTGGTAAATCTAGAGATGCCATGTTGTTACATACTCCTTCTGTTATGTTTCCCTTTGCTGCTTTGCATTTCCAGTAGCGAAACAACCCTCCATTGTCTAATGGGTTTCAGCCTAAAACTAATCTGAACACCAGAAGCAGAGACAGGAGTTGTGTAGCGAAGGGAGGGCAAAAAGCTATACTGAAAAGAATCTGAAATTTCTCCTGTAGGATTATCCCAAGTTTTAAAGATTCCTTGTTCCACAGGACAACAACCTCTGTATAAAATTGTGTTTGCATTAATGTTCTTTTCCTAAAAATATAATGAAATTGAGTTACATCCGATTTGGTCTAATAATTTATATTGTGAAAATAACCATTGTATCTCACCTACCAAGACAAGGTGCTTAATGTTGCTCTCTTTAGCCAACAGGGACATGTTTTCCCATTGCCTTTGCTGCAGAGAGATATTTCTGACAGACTTAAGCTGGCAGGTGTGTGTTTTGGTTGTTGGGTTCACACTCTGATATTTATAGCTCCTGTTAGACTAATAATGAATCTTTGAAGAAGCCCATCTGTTGAGCTGCGCAGCCACAACTTTGAAGACTTTAATTTCTCTTGAATTGCAGTATTCTCAGCTTCACAATGAAAGGCATCTTTTGATCAGTCTGCAGCATTATAACTTCTCTGCCAGGCTTATTGTACTAACAAATGTTCTGATTCAGATGCTTGTATTGCTTAAGATCTGCATTACAGAGTAACGAGAGTGTAAGCATCATAGATTTGCATGAGACCAGCTGAGTTAAAAACAGGTCAAAGGGGATGGGTGAAAGTCCCTTCTGATGGTGAGGATGTTCTTCCCTCAGCCAGCTGACAGGAGTAGCATGTGATAAATTTTTGCTAAGATTGAGGAAAATATGAGATGAAATTTTTCACAGAGGCATGAAAAGACATCAAGGACAAAAATATACAGAATGGCTGGGGCTAGAAGGGTGAGGATGCAGTGCTGGCTCCTGACCAGCTTGGTGCCCACCAGCCCAGCCACTCAGGTCCTTTTCTGCAAAGCTTTCCAGCTGGCTGGCCTCCAGCCTGTAGTGGTGCATAGGGTTATTTCTCCCCAGGAAGAGGATTTTACATTTCTGTTTATTAAATTTTTTAAGATTCTTGTTGCCTGTTTCTACAGCCCGTTGAGGTCCCTTTGAATGGCAGCACAAACAAATCTCTTGGTCCAGTTTTCCTTCCCTGTCCATCCTTGTATGCTATGGCACTCTTCCAAGCAGGTCCTTCAACAGGCCAAAACAAGGGCTAGCTGCTGAGCTTTCTTTTCTATGTGCAAAGTCTGTGATGTGTAAAACGTTCAGATTCAGCTCTAGTTAGAGGTCCCAAAAATGATAAATAGCAGCTCCAGGGGATATTGGTCACAGTTCTCCTGGCAGAGAGGAAGGAATTCTGTTCCTGTTGTCCTTGGGTCTGTTTCCAAAGCCCTGTTTTTTACTGTCTTATTTTCAGGCAATTGGCAAACAAATCACTGTTTGAAGAACTTCTGACTCATGAGGTGGGGTCTGACACTGGGCCAGAGTGAGAAACTGACAAAAGTGTTAAGTGGGAGTCTGTGGGTTGTTTCCTCTCCTGGAGGAAAATTTGCACTATGCTGTAAAAGTGAAATCACAAACTAGGAAAATGGGCTTAGTTAAAACCGACATTGCTTTGACTAGGCAGAGGTATGTCACAGGAAAATATTAAACTGAACACTTTGAGTATGTCCATACATTTCCAAAAGACATTTGTTTTTGCATTTCCATAGAGGAAATTCAAAGCAGAATAAGCCTCAAGTAACTGACATGAAAAAATTAAACATGGTTTAGTTTCCATTAGCTGTTTTAGTTGACTGGCAAACAATGTATAGTTGTTTTGCATTTCTTCATTGGCTCTAGTGCTGTAGTCCTTATGCATCACTTGCCAGTCTTTAAGAAACTGGTTTGCCAAAAGACTCTCAAGTGAGGCAGAAGAACTAGAGCATCAGAGATGGAAAAGAGATTGCTTTTCTGCTGTACTCCTTGCCAATGAAGAAGTGCTCTATTTCGCTTTCAGATCATTTATTGTATTGCAGCGTCTAATTTTTTCCTGAATATTCTTTTGCTTCCTTTGGGAGACTGACAGACTGACTAATGCCAATGTCCCCATGACTTTTTTCTTAAAAGTCATTTCTGTTTCCTTTCTTCTGTTACTTATCGTTGTATCATCAATGATTCATCCCCTTTGCTTAAATAGTGTAAGTCTGCCCAGCTATATTTGCAGAGCCATTTATTTAGGGAGCTCTGCTTTATCAAATGGAGTTAAGCATGGCTTGGTAGGTGATCCTTTTTAATGGTGTGAATTAGAGAAATACCTCAAATCCCTCAAATTGCACCTCTGCCAAGTTAAATTCTAACATTTTCCTTTCTTCATATTTTGAAATTCCTGTTCAAACAGCTCATTTGAAAACTAATGCAAAATGATTTCTCTGCATGCATATGAAAGGTATAATCTGTTCAGACAAAACCCACATGAAAAGTTACCCAAGGCTCTTTCCCTGCATTGTATTTCATTTAAGAGTTTATTCCAAGTACTCCAGAAACACAAAGTAACTGCATATCTCTTCCTATATTTTTATGCCTTCTAGCACCTTCCAAATGATCTTTCTGCAATTCTTTCCTCACTAATCATGTTATCCAACAGAGGTGCATTCTGCAATTTTCAGCTCTACATCGATGTATGTATTTTGTCTTTCTAATCCTTTTGGGCACTACCTCTTCTTTCTATGTTCTCAATCAGCTTTTGACAGATAAAGTGACTTCCACAGACATCTAGATGCACATACACTGCTGACAACTTACTGTCTATCTCTTTTACTTATTGTTGATAATAAAAATCTTCACGTTGTGATTTGATTTTCTTTTTTTTCAGCCTTCCTGTGGCAGTAATTTTCCCTAATGCATGCATGGGTTATCTTCCACTAACTTTTATTACCTGTTGTGCTCTGTATCCTGATGGGACAGTGGGGAAGAGACGGTTGAGCACTGGGATTCCCTGAGTTTTGCTCTGAGAAAGTGAAGACAGGGGAAGTAATACTGAATTGTTAAACAGAGCCCTAAATGAGATCTTGAAGCAGATGTGTTCAAACACATTTTTAAAGAAGATTTTGTGTCTTAACCTGTCGTTGTCATGGTTCAAACTCAGCCACGCAGTCTCATGCACTCACTCCCCCACCTTCTTCCCTCTGCCCACTCCTGTGGGGATGGGGAGGAGAATTGAAAGAATGTAACTCCTATGGGTTGAGATAAGAACAGTCCAGTAACTAAGGTATAACACAAACCCACAGCTGCTACCACCAATAATAATAATGATAAGGGAAATAACAAGGGAAGAGAATACAATACCACAATACTGATACCTATCCCGATCCAGCAGAGAACTCCCCTTCTGGGTAACTCCCAGTTTGCATCCTGGGCATGATGCTCTCTGGTATGGAATACCTCTTTGGCTAGTTTGGGTCAGGTGTCCTGTCTCTGTTTCCTCCCGGCTTCCCCTCCTCCCTGGCAGAGCATGAGACTCACAAGGTCCTTGGTAGGAGCAAACATTACTTAGCAACACACAAAAATGTGGGTGTTATCAGCTCTGTTCCCAGGCTGAAAGTCAAAACCACAGCACTGCACCAGCTACTAAGAAGAAGAAAAAATGACTGCTACTGCTGAACCCAGGACAGTCATGCACTTAACCCACAAGTGACTTGGTTACCAGGATGGAAAATTAAGGCTTTGTGAGTCTCAGTACCTCACATTGCAGAGCACTTGGCCCTGTAGTAATATGTAACTACATGAAGAGTAATGAAAAGTGTAGGGCTCTCCAAGTGCTGCCCTTAACACTTTTGGGATGCATGAGGTCTAAGGACTCAAGGTCCAAATCCTGCAGGCGAATGATCAGAAGAGGCATATACTCATTCTGCAGTCTCTGGTTTGGAAAAGTCCTGCAAGATAAGCTAGGAATCTGTGTTCTGCTGTTTATTGCTCTCAGAGATGCAATGGCTCTTCTAGACTTATTGTAACTATATGCTGTATTTTATGTGACTCCATTGCTCAGTTTTGGCAACAAATGAAGAACATTAGAAAATCTTTGTTGAAAATAAAGGCAATGTGCACTTGTAGCCCGGAAAGCCAACCACATGCTGGGATGGATCAAAACAAGTATGAGCAGCAGGTCAAGAGAGGTGATTCTGCCCTTCTGTTCTGCTCTTGTGAGACCCCACCTGGAGTACTGCATTCAAGCGTTTAACAGAACAGGGGCATCCAAGCTCCAAATATACTACATGGAGTTTTTATAAAATATGAAACAGTGTCAGATGCAAAACTTAGCAGCATCTCCTCTCTGCTACCATCTTTAAAGACTGGGTTTGGGTTTTTTGGAGGGCTATCCTTCTATGATATTGAATATTTCTGTGTTTAGTGTTGCTATCAGCTATTCAGCCTTTTCTTTTTCTCAAAACATAAGAACTCAGAAGGTCTTTAAGGAATGAAACAAATTAATGATGTCTTTAAGAAGGCAGTGCTCAAAACTCTTTAGCATTCTGCAGCTAACCCACTAACGTAACGGATGTTTACAACTGATTCAACCCCAACAGTGTCTTTGGTAAGGCACAGGGCACTAAAGCCAAGCAGTTTATGTACTTGAAAGTTTTATAATTGGATCTGGCCAGACACAGAGTGCATCTATGGATTATTAAGGAAAGAAACAAACCAAAACAAACAAAGAGCAACAGCCAGGTCTTCTAATGGCATAACTCAGTGCAATTTCATAAAGCCATCAATTGCATGCTTTCCCTGAGAACCTGACTCATCTTTATCCCCGGTCAGTGTCAAGGAGTGAATCTGATACCAAGGCAAAAAGATCTTTCTGGCTTGAGAACTTCTTTCTAATTGACTGAAATCTTCATATCATCAGGCAAATTTTTTTGTAGGGTATTAGTCCACAATTCAGCGAATATAAAGCTTATTAAAGCTCCACAAGCTTCAGCAGGGCAAAGCAATGCTCCAATTGATAGTGATGAAGGATTAAGTCTAGGCAACCAGTATGAAACTGCAGTTTGGAGAGTGAGAGATCCTGGGGAAGGCACTGTGCTTTTTTTTTCTTGGACATACATGATCAATAAGGTGAAAACATTACTTGTGATTTTTTCATAACGTTGGTTTAATTCTCTTTCAGTTGCATTTTAGGAAATGCTCTTTCGAGAATGTTTTCTTCTACTTCATGCAATTTGTTTTAAAACTTAACTTGTTCTGGGGTACAGCTGTTTGCAGTCTGTGACTTAATGTCATTGTCTTGTGAAAACCGGTTCTAGTATGGACATTCACTAACACACCAAATTGCTGTGTTTATAAGGGTTAGTTGAAAGCCTTAAATTTACATAACAACATACAGATGGCCTTCAATAAAGAGCAATAAAAGGGTTTGGAGTTCAAAAGTAATTTATGTCTGAAACTGTTGTCCTTGGCAACACACCTACAGCTTTGTCTGGGAAATGTGTTACTGTTTTGCCTGCTGGAATGAAAAAAAAAAAAGAATATTTAATGAAAATAAAATACAAAATATATCATTATAAAGGGAAGAGGAAAGAATCTAATTAGCACAGTGTTTCACTGTTTCTGTTAATCCCGATCAAGAGCTATCAAAGAAGTATCTTGAATGTTTTAACTCTGTATAGGAAATGTTCTATCTTGAAACAAGCAGATTAAAAAAAAAATGAGTCTCTAAATAACACTCCCACGGGAACACGTCTTGAGGTGGTTCTTGATACCCTTTATCTCTTTTAAGATGGAAACTCAGGGCTGCTTTTTCCAGTTTGTAATTATATGGTGGCCAATTTTCCTTTACAAACCACAAGACAAAACATTGAAAGTCATCAAAATTCATAAAAGGAAAAAAACCCATCATGACTACAATGAAAGTTATTACTGGAGCTGCTTGATAAGAATATGCTTATTGCATTATTTTTACCAGGAAATGCCACTCTTTCTAGACTTGCATCAAAATATATCTTTACTCCTGACAGCCATGCAATAACTCTGCCTTGAAGCTTGATGCCATCACCTGCACTCTGCTCACCAACTACACTGCTTCTGGTACTGTAAAATGCTTCAAAATCTTTTTGGCAGCCCCCAGATTAGAAAATTTAGAAACAGACAACTAACAATTCAGAATTAAGAAAGTATAAAATCCAAACCTCTCTGTTAACAGAGGAAAATTAATTAAAATTTTATTTAAAACTCTGAGAATGCTTCAGAAATTTCTGCAACTTTCCACTTAGAATGAATTTTCACTGAAAATTAAAATTAAAATTAAAAAGAAAACCAAACTACAGAAGATTTCAGTCTTCAAATTTCATTTTAAGTTTTGTTTCTCCCTGTCCCCTCTCTAATTAACCTTTTAAATTACCCCACTACAATGAAGATAGTTGAAAGAAAAAGAGAAGAGTAGAAAAAGAAAAATAACCCTAACCCTTTCTCTCCTGCAGCCTCCGAATTTGGGAGTGAAAGCTTATTGCTGAAAATGAAAATAAAAGATTTTCTTTTATTTATTAATTCATTAACTTCATTTAAACTTGTGATTTTTCTAGAGTTATTACTCTAAGAAGTTATAGAAGGAAGGTGTAAACAATTCAGTTAACTTATTTTGTTCAGCATGTTTGAACAAAGTGCATGATGTATTATACAGTTGTTTGATCAAAACACCTGTATAATAGAAAAGCTTCACAAGTTACACATTAATGACCATTTCTAATTTAATTTTAGCTCCTTTAAAAATAATAATTATTATAATTGAAACTTCCAGAAGCTCAGTCTTTCATTCCCTCAGGGGAGTCAGAACAGTAAGAAATTGTGCAGTCTTTAGGGAACTCCAAAAAAAGCAGTTTAATCAGAAAGAAATTTCAACAAAAAAAAAACTTAGCAGTGAAAGATTAATCTTTGTGAATTCCTCCTTGTTCCACTAAGCAATATTCCTCTGAAAGAATTTTCCCTAGGAAAAGGTTCACAAAATATGCCCCATTGCATTTCTTCCAAATTAAAATGCACTGGAAATAGGGAAGATATAGTCTAGCTCTCCCAGGAGTGGTCCCTAAACCAGCTTTGGTCATGACAGCACTTCTTCCTCTCTGTCTGAAGAAAGCCTGAAGCTGGCAGTGCTTTGAGCTTGGGATGGCTGAAATCAGACTATTCATTGAAAACTCTTTTGCTTTATTATCCTTACTACTGTCTGATTTGGCAGCAGTAGCTGTAGCAGTACAGTAAAGTTTCCAGAAAAGGGGATAATTGCAGAGCATAATTTTGGTGGTTAGGCATTTTAGATTCATCTCTAAATAAAAACCCAGTTGTCTGAACATTCGCTTTCCTTAACCTCAGCTGGAATCTTCCTAACACTTTATCCCTCAAAACCCCCTGAGCCTGTGAGCTCCTTCAAGATAACTGGAAGTAGCCTTGATTATTTTATAGAGAAAGCTGAATATTTTTGTAGGAACAAGGTGTTGATTCAAGTGGTAGCAAGGTCCCATGTGACAATTCCATTTTTCTCCTCTTTGAGTGATGGCAGTATTTTTTTAATGTTACAGAAACTATGACCTTTGGAATAGCTTTCTTTCAATAATGTGACTGTTTTCTCTTCTATTATATTTCTAATATTTTAAAATTACTTTAAATTCTTTGAGATTTTTTTTTCTTGGTTGTCCTCTTACAATAAGTTACTTGTACTTGCAAATGAAGACGATCAATAAGCCAAGAGATCTCTGAAGTACTATACCCATATCAATCAGTGGGTGGTGCAAAATGCCAAAAGCTTTCTAAAGCTTAAAAGCTCTTGAAACTAGAGTTCAAAGACTACACTCTACCTACATACCAAGAGCCTGCAACACCTTGAAGCTCACAGGGATTGCCACGAGCCTCAAAACAGTGACGCAGTGGTACAAACTGACTTGAATCCCCATTTGGATCCAGGATCAAGACTAACTACTTAGAAATGAGATGTTTGCATGTGATTCATCTCTTTGTTGGACCAAAAGAGATACCAAAACCCTCACCAGAAGAAAGTTTTAGTGTGTGAACATCCTTTTAGGACTTTTGAAATGATAAAACTTTTCTTCTGTTGGAGTGAGTTTCCTCTTCTGACCTGCTGTATCTTTAATAGCAAGCAAATGTGTCTGTAACTGTGAAGCAACACAACTACTGATCATCAACAGAAATGCAGTTCTGTTTGGTAAATGAATCTCATTATTTACTTGAAGTGGTTTTGATAGAGATGGCTAATGATCTTTAATTTTATTTCATTTATTAAGTCAAGCTTCAACATAAGCCCTTTCAGAATACCTTAAATGCTCTTATTTTGCCTGGATGGTAGTTTCTACTACTTCAAGGACATGCATACATAAAGAAACACAAGCTGTATCAGTTTCAGTTTAAGTAAGATGCTTAGTAAATGTCACTCATGTCATTGTATTACTGTTAGCCATTGCACTTCATCTGACATTAGAAATGCACTGATGTAAAATCTCCCCCTCCTATTTCTTGCAATGCATAGGATTTTTTTTTATTATTATTATCTGCATAAATGCATTTATTAGCACTGTTAACCTTTAAATAAAACTCCCATTACTGCCATCAGTCACATAATTGGGCTTTCCTAACCCACTTAAGCTCATTACCTGTTCCTCCATCCTTCATATCAGCCTCCTTCTGTGGTGCAGAGCACTGCACCCAGGGCTCAGACAGCAGAGGTTGCCTGGGCAACCAAGATAGAGGAATTGGACATGTGGATAGTGGCAGGAGGAAAAGAAAACCTCTGAAAGGGAACAAGAATATCCAAAACACTCTTTATAAGCACTTTGCCATTTGTAAAGCTGTTTGTAAGTATTCAAGGAATCGCCATGAACCAGTGTTTGAGGAGTGAGTCTCATCTACCTTGCAGTGAGTGGCTACAAGAGCTCAGGCAGTAGTCCAGCAAAGGGAAGGTTAATATGATCACAGCCTAGAATTATTCAGAGAGAAAAAAAAGAGTTCTGGTACAATAAAGCTTTCTGTTTTAGAAGAAAGAAAATGTATAACAGTATCTGACAGCCAGATCTAGCTGACATTAAATACATTCAGACTAGAAATAATGTGTGCATTTTTAATCAGGGTAGTGGTTAAGCTTTGAAGAAAATCACCTGAGGATTTGTCTCTCCCTGTAGCTTCATAATTGTCTCTTTCTGAAAGATACCCTCCAGCTTCTAGATAAACTATGGATTCAAAAAGATATCATTCAATGTAAGTCATCAGACTGCAGTCTTCTCCAGATCAAGTAGTTCCTAATAGATTAAAGACTACAGGGAGAAAGCAGAGTAAAAGTCATATCACCTGTTCTTCACAATGAGTGCATGCTAGCATGTTCGATCAGACCAGCACTCCTGCTAGCCTAATGGGTTTAATTTTCTATACCCTGACAGAGCTTTTTCAGACAGTGAAAAAGTAGCCAGTTCTGATGATTCCTTCTCTCCACGGTCTGTTTCTTTTCACTGCCAGTGGGAGAAAGGGTGGCCTTGGATACAAATATGGTTTATAATTTGCACTCTTTTCCAGCTCTGTATATACTTCCATGGTAAATATATACACAAAGGATTTTTGTCATCCATATTTTTTTTGATCCTTAGAGAAAATCTGTTGTTTTATACATGCCTCTTGTTCCTAATTAACTTCTGTTGCTAATAGATATTTTTTCTTACTTAAATACCTTACTAGAATTTAGCCCAAATATTAACAACTGAGTTAACATGTGGATAGTTGCAGCAGTCAGAGATCAAACCCAACACTATTTCTCTTCAGACTCAAGTTTTACCCTATCTGTGCAGTATTTTCTGGTTTCCAGTGCTGAAATCTTGCTCATGTTTTCATTCCAGAAAGAGACAAAAATCTCAAGAGAAGAGTTGGGGTAATTTCAATGATAAATATAAAACTTACTCCTGACCACAGCTTATGCTATGAAAACTGGTTACTAAGTTGCTTAAAAAAAATCATTTCTACCTTCTAATTTTCTTGGTCACTGTCTTTAAATGTCTGCTTCGAGAAATGCTGTTTGTACATCAGCCATCTCAGAATCATAAAGCAGTTGAGGTTCAAAGGGAACTCAGGAGCTCATCTTGTCCAGCCCTCCTGCTCAGGCAGAACCACCTCTAATTGGTTACCCAGGACCATTTCCAGATGGCTTTTGAGTATCCCTAAGGATGGAGACTCCACAACCTATATGGGCAGCCTGTGCCAGTATTTGGTCACCCTTACATTGAAAGTCTTTCCTGACATTCAGAGGGAACTTTTACTTGTATCTGTTGCCTCTGGTCTTTAAGGAACAAAGTAGCTGCAGTGAGCCAAATAGGTGGAAGTTAATTGATGTATTTCATCCTAGTGTCCAAATGAAGTGTGTGGAGCAGAACAGCCTCACAAAATCTTGCACTCATTTCAGGAAAAGAAAGGTATGAGTCTTGCAGTTCATCCTGACACATCCTCAGCACTGTCAGCCACTCATGGAGGCAGGGTTTGGCACTGGACATGTCTTTAACTTCAAAGGTGTGAAACATTACCTTATTATTATTACCTTATGTGTCAGTCAACACAACAAGTATTTTTCTTCCCAAATTTAGCCCTCAAACCCACAAA
Organism: Melopsittacus undulatus; assembly: GCF_012275295.1. NCBI lineage: Eukaryota > Metazoa > Chordata > Aves > Psittaciformes > Psittaculidae > Melopsittacus > Melopsittacus undulatus. The sequence continues at coordinate 10,960,984 of NC_047533.1, read as the reverse complement.
CTTCAACAGCACGTATCTCACAAATATGTAAAATTGGGCAGTGGCTAGGATTTGTTGCTTTTAAATTTCCTCTAACCTTCCCTGAGATGCTTTTCTTTAAATTGCTGCTACAGCTACTGTATTGCCCTTCCCAGCATTACCTTTTTTTTCTTTAATTATTATTTATTAAATTATTTGTTTTTTTCTCAAATGGTGGGAGATAATAACCATGTCACAGTGATGCAACACTGACTCTGGTAACCAGCTCTCATGATGCCATGGCTGTGTACCAGTGCTTGTGGTAGCCACAGAGTAGTGCAGAGCAGTGATGGTAGCCGTTTGCTGGGTGTCACATAAGCTTCTGGCAAGCAACCTTGGTGATGCAGTGATTGGTGACATGGCTGTCACAGTGGCTGGGTGTCTCCTGGTTGGCAGGGAGATGATGGATGAACAGCTTGGTGTGATGCTGGAGGAGCTCCATGCAGGAAGGCAGGGGTTGCTTATGATGACAGGAAAGGCTGCTCTTTTTGTTGATTCTTCTATTACAGCTGGACACCAACCAGGATGTTACCAAACCATCGCACATGCCTGTCTCTTCCTGCTTGACCACTCAGATGGACAGCTGTCAGTGCACTACAGAACAGATAAGATAGCCCTAGCCTATGAGAGAGCTGTTTTCCCTGAGTGCCTGAGGCCTGGATGCCACATAAACTCCTGGCTACAACCCTGGCAAATGTTTCTGATTTGTGAACCCATTGGCTGTTTTGTGCTTTCTCAGAAAACCTTTTACATCAGGATTGCATAAACCTCCATTTCTTAGGAATTGGGAAAAAAAAATAAATCACTGCATATTAAGCATCATGCCTAAGGTTAAATGAGGCCTACAAGAATGCTGGGGAGGGACTCTTCATTAGGGACTGTAGTGATAGGACAAGGATAATGGGTTCAAACTTAAACAAGGGAAGTTTAGGTTAGATATAAGGAAGAAGTTCTTTACTGTGAGGTTGTTGAGGCACTGGAATGGGTTGCCTAAAGAAGAGGCAAATGCTCCATTCCTGGCAGTGTTCAAGGGAAGGTTGGACAGAGCCTTGGGTGAGATGGTTTAGTGTGAGGTGTCCCTGACCACTGTAGGGCAGTTGGAACTGGGTGATCTTAAGGTCCTTTCCAACCCTAACTATTCTATTATTTTATTATTCTATGATATGTAAACTACTTTCTGACTTATTTGAACAATGTAGTAAATGCATATGATTGAGGAAATAGTAAGTCCTTCAGCAGTATTACTGAACCCAGCTGGTTGGTTGTGAGCATCCTTTTCACATGTAGACTTCAAGCCTCTGATAGTCTCGATTATGGAGGAATGAAAAAATCTCAGAAGAGAGACTGAGCACAGCACAAAAGCTGAAGGGCTTGCTTTGATTTATAGACATCAATCATCACACCTGATAATTAATTTCACTGGTAGAGCTGAGATCAGTGTCTCTTTATCAAAAAACTAGCAGGGAAAAACCTCAAGTGAAACAGTAGAAAACACCCCCATTATGAGTGTGCAATACCTAGAGTGGAAATTTGCTGCTGTGCTGGTAGGCCTGCTAATGTCATAAGCTGCTGAACCACTTACTACTATAGCAAAATGAGCTTTTATAAAAGATGGGCGAATGCAATGGACTGTGAAGTTGCGTGTGAGGACCTGTGCTTTAAAGGATAACACTGCATGGGAGGCAGCTGACCTACATTTACAGCTGAAGACATAAAACTGACCCAGGGGTGCTGTGTCTAACCTACAAACACAGACGCAGTGCTAGTCAAATTGACCATGTATTTTAAATGATAAACTGGGGTTTTCCTGCTGCCCTGCGTAAGAGGCAAGCCAGATCAATATAGCACAATAAGCCACTGCTGGCAGGCAAACACAAGTCAGTGTAACTCCTACCTCCTCGATATGCCATGCTGTGGGGAGGAAAGCATGCTGCTGATATGCAGAGGCAAACCCAGGGTTGCCTAGGTGCCAGCGGTACATCGTGGGCTGAGGCTGGACAAGCAGGGTGAACCCAGGAGCTACAGTGCAGGCAGCAAGGCTTCAGCAGTGCCATGGCCATTGGGATCTCACTGTGATCTGATGATCCTGTGGCACAAATTCACCCAGCCACAAATCCAGCTTGCCCCATGAGCATGGCTCACCTTCAACTGAAGCAAAGAGATAAAGAGTGCACTGTAGGGTCACTAGACTGTAAAGAGAGGAGACAGAGGCAAACCCTTCTTCAGGGACAGTGATGATAATTGCATCAGCCCAAGGAGAAAATCACGCACACTTTGGAGGGGATTTTTACCCCCTACCAAAGTAGCTGTTTTGAGATCAGCAGAGTGCTGCTTCACTCTGTATGAGGATCTCCCTGTTAGAATAAATCAGCCTTAGAAAAGCAGGCTTCCAGTTTATTTGTCCCTGAAATGCATTGACTGTTTCGAACAAAGACTTCCCTGTCCCTGTATGGAGCTGCATGGTTGTATGACAGGTAAACAACACATAAGCTATTACTGCTAGACTGGAAAAAGAAAGGTGTAAAATAAAAATGTTATTACAAGCACAGATGCTTAGCCTAAACCCACCTATTAAAGACAAAGCATAAGCATTTATTAAGCCACCTTGCCTATCCTTAAATTACATCACACCAATGTTTCATCCCTGGCAAGCATGAGTGACAGTTCTATACTTTGGAGTTTTATAAGACAAATAGAGAGCAAGGAAATAGCTCTGGTGTGCTCAGTAAATGTATGCAAATAACCACAGCAGCAAACTATTATTAATAAAGCCCAGTTAGGAAGACATCTCCCAGATTCCTCAGTGGTACTTCTCTTTACATTAATTATTTTTTAATGTTTTTTTCAGTAATCTGACCACCATTTTTCAAAACTTCCCACACACAAGAGTTTTCCTGGGACCAACTGTTGTGTTTCCATGGCATTCAGGGAAAGCCTGAAGCACAGCCATGGAACCAATGGAAATACCCAACACAGATGTAATAGCCTCCTCAAAGCCAGTGCAGCTTAACTGCAGTGTCAAGTGGGGACTAGCTAGCTGCTGGAACCTGGCTTATCTCAGGGCTTGTGCTGGTACAAGTTGCTGCAGTGTATAATCCCTCTGTAGGCTAGCCTGAAAATGATAAGCACATAATATTAGATATTTGATCAAAAATATGTCCTTAGAATTCAGCTGAAAGGAGAACTTTGGTATGTTGGAAGCATTTTACATGTTAGCACTAGCGTATTGGCTGAAAGATGACAAAACTCCTTGTTTTCAGAGTTTTACATGCCTTGTATTAAAGATCCATGACATAGCAACTTCAACAATTACACAGGCTCTTTAATGGCTTCTTCCTTTACTTTGGTTACAAGTGTGGAGAATAATTTTTTCAACTTTGTGCTCTACTAATGCTCCATGCGAGAGTTTATTCTAGCCCAGACTCCCACATATTGCTGCGTTTTAGTGATTTCTTCATCAAAGGAGAGATGCCCATCTGGACATATATATCTGGCTACATTTCATCACACTTATGTGATGCACAGTAGGGAAAGTCATCCTCTGCCTTGGGTTTTAAGCTATCACGTTGTACCTGTTATTTTTAAAGGGTAAGGGGGCACAAATCAGAATGTATATGGAGGAATGAGTTAGCCTGTGCAGTCTGGTCATTTGTCTTTGTCAGTGCAGAAGTCCAGACTACTCTAGGGGGCTGATGGTGTTGCAGCCGGTTATGAGAGACTGTAGGTTACTGTCTTACTGATGAAGCTTACCAAAGGGCTTTCCTTCTCTCTTCCTCCCTTGCTTCCTTCCTGCATCACTTTGCCTTCAGATGGATCACAAGAAAACTGTGAGGGAGGAAGCCTTGTGTTTTTCTCTTGAGTTCAGGGAACCAGACACATACATACCCACATGTTTTGTAAACAAGATTACAGCAAAAATATAACCCATGTGTAATCAGTATCATCTTGTGATAGAAACACACCCCAGGAAGGGGCCAGATGCTGGCTGCCCACTCAGATCAGAAGGGGTACAACAGCCGCACCAGAAGGAAGGACACAAGCTCCTCTGGAGAGATCCCATCACCATCCATCTGTTGTGACAGTGGGTGTAGAAAGCAGGGAGAGATATTTGTCACCTCAGTGCAACTCATTTTGCATAGGAATGGAATATACAAAAAGCTTAATTTAAAATGGATCTCATCAAATCAAAGAGTCTAACTGTGGTAACATTAACTAAAAATGAAAATTTACTCTTTTCCTTTAAGTAATGATATGCAGCTGTGGGAGATTTTTGCATTGTCTAAGTTGAAGAATTCATACCATATCATCTAACAAAGTGCCACCACAATGATAGCTTGCATCCCACATGCATACACACACAGTAGTACTGTTGTTTGTTGATGTAGTCTGGTGAAAGCTGAAGCTCATTGGAATATATTTTTCAGGTATAGATACACTGTAAACATATATATAGGTACACTCTGAACTCAAAACCATCCAATCAATTCTCCTTTGTGCCAGAAATAAAGTGAAATAAACATGTGAAAAGACTTGGTTTTCAGATATATTATTTGCTAGACAACTTGGTTGCTGGTGTGCTAGAGAGCCAGCCCTTACCTTACCCACTTGGGTAGTGAGAAGACAAGTTCATTATGAAAATAACAAAAAATTGAATTAGTATTAGCACACCCTCCTCAGAAACCTTCCTTTCCTTCCCCCCTCCTCTCCTTTTTTGTTATCTCAAGTATTTTCAGTCCAACAAGGCACTAATCATGCTCTTCCCTGCACTTTCACTACCTGAGTGAGTGCCTTCACCATTTCATTTCAGGAGGCCCAGTTTTGCCCTATGAAAGTTTCAGAGCAATTACTAAAAACAAAAAGCGCAAACACCCAGGGTATTCTTTTTTTCCTTCCCATCTGATGACAGCTCTAGAGGGCTAAAGAAGCTGGTCTCAATTAAGACTAATGAATTAACATTTAGGTGCCTGTAACAAGCTTCAGCTTTCCCCTCTCCTGGTCTTTGTGAATTCGAAGTAGCTCTTTCTACAGACAAACTGCTTTTGATGCAGGATTTATCATGTTACATTTACATTCCAGATTACCTGGGGCTGCAAAAACGTCATCTGTAAAGTTACTCACTACGTAAAGAGAAAATCTTTTTCCTTCTGAGAATGGTCAGCCAAGAGCAACACTGGCCAAAGAATGTTAAACTTATACTAAAATCCAGTTCATTTTTCATGGACAGATCTGGACAGGTCTGGATAAGTCCAGCAAAAAATGCAAACTTAGAGAATTCCAACAGGATTAAAAAACTTTGCTGATTTACCACAACCAAAAAACTAGGCCAGAAATTATAACTCAATCCGAGTGCTTTAAAAAATATTAAATACCCTGTATTTCATGAAGCTGAGTTGGATATTTTGGCAGAAACTAAGCCTGAGAAGCTGGAAAGGAGAGGGGCAAAAAACCAAAACAAGCAAACAAAAAGGAAAGCTGAAAAGTATTGTGAAGGAAAGGGAACAAAAGGCAAGAAAGAGAGAGGAAAATGAAAAAAGCTGAATCACCTGCAGATATGATTTTCCAGCCAGAAATTACAACTGTTGAGGAGAGCAGAGCAAGGAATGTAAAATTAAACCAAGTAGAGATAAGGATAAGTAATATAAAAATTGCATTTCATTCTTAGCCCTTAAATTGAAGGGATTAGGAATAGCCTCATTTTATAAATAGTCTGTTCCATGCCATAATCATTTAATGATGTTGACCTGCTGCACAGCAATTGATGAGACACAACCCCTCTCAGTGTCTGCCCTCTCTCCTTCTTAAGGTACTTTTAATATTGATGAACAACATATTCTGTGTAGATTAATGAAGCCTATATATGAAGTGTATATTAATTTGATAGGCTATTCAGACTCATCAGAAGTTAGTGGGAAGTTTTTGCAAGGCAAGAAGTAAAATTTAGCTCTCAATACTGTAGACTTCTATTTCTCACTCTTTTAAAATGAGCAGATCCCTGCCCATGGCAGGGGGGGATGGAACTGGATGATCTTAAGGTCCTTTCTAACCCAAAATATTCTATTCTATGATTCTAGGCCTGTTGAATTCAAACTCCGTTAGCAAATTAAGAAAAAATCTTTATATTCTTAGAAACAGCAAGATACTTCAAAAGTATTTCAAAGTTACTTTTCTAAAAGTATTTTGAAGATGGTAACTGTTACATATGCAAATATATATAAGAATACATATTATTCTAAATATATTCTTATACAATATAGATTATAAATTATAAAAATATATTTATATAAATTATACATATATACACACAAAGTGAGGTTTAAATAGCTTTCACTTGTTCATAAAACTTTTCTTCAAACAAGCCATCTTGTTAACTTTAATATACATGCAGGAAGGGCTCACCAGCCTCAGCTGGAGTTACATTAATCCTGCTGTAAGCATCTAAGTATCTAGAAGAGCATATTAACTTTAGATACATCATACACTCAAAGAAATGGCCAAAGGAACATTATGCAGATAGCAGAGTCAAACATGCAAAGGCAGAAGATGCTGAGAACAAAATTGCCAGTGCAATTTCTGTTGAGGTTTTGGTGAATAGGTTTTCTTTTATGTGCTTTAGCTACATATGTTACATAAAGATCCTTTTCCCCCAGGTTCCTGCTTGAATCAGAGCAGAAGACACGTAGTGCTCAGTCAGTAAGCTTCAATTTTTCCTCATTATTAGTATCTAGACTTGGAAGTAAAAGAAGCATTTGGAAAAACATTATTCACTTCTACATCTGCAATAATATCATCCCCTTATTTCCTGTTTTACAGAGAGGGAGTTTAAGCACACAATGTAAAAGCAAACTTAAGGCAAATAGACAAGACTGACTTGCTCACGATATATATGCAAACTGCTGCAGTGGACAAGTTTACTTTCCTGGATTTCCCTTAGTTGCATTTTGGTCTAGAGAATAACTTTGTTGTTGTATTTTTTGCCATATACCTTCTATTATGAACAGTACTGAAGAGTCAGCAGAAAAGGCCCATCTGTGTGTTTGATGGAGCATGATGTGGGTAAAAAGATGTTTTGTGTCATTGCGTTAATCATCCATGTATCATAAAGCAGGAACTAGTGGGATGAAGATAACCAGAATATGAGGTGTGGCAACTTCAGTTTTGGAATTACATAACTATTTGAATACTTTGCATTGCTCTATTTTGATAAAGGGTGCTGTCTGGTCAAAAAAAAAAAAGTGAAAATTTAGAAATATGAAGTGATGTTGACCACCTCATTTATCATAAAGTGCAGTCTATGCATTTATTACTCTGCTCTCTGTCACCTGAGAGCGGTGATTTGGTAGTTTGGCTGGGGAGCATCTCTGGAGAAAGAATATGACACATTACTAGACCCCTAACAGCAAGAATAGATAAGAAACATCCATACTTTGGGGGAGAGCATGGTTTCACAGCCCAGTCTCACTCCTGTCTGAGCTTCTGTTGAGTATTGCAGCTTTACTTCTGCATTTCGGCCTTAGTCCTACTTCCTCCCTTGAGGGACTTTGCATGTCAAACTCCATTCACTTTTTTAGCTGTACTACAAGGTTTTTCAAATCCCTTTTCTGATTTACAGTACAACATCTTTCTTTCATGGGTTTTGGCATCCCTGCTGTCTAGGTTCCAGTCCTACTTTCTCATTTGGAATCTCCACACGGTATGACTTTTTGCTCTAGGTTTACTACACAGGCATATCAAATTCTCTATAAAGCCCTGAGCTCTACAACCAATCTGTCTCCTCATCCATTGGCTTCTCACTGTTAATACCCTGAGAGCATGAGTGTGCATTAACAGCCCTAGTGATCCTCACATGGGACCTCTCCTCATCACTGACCATGGATCCAGGAACCTCATTTAAGCTCAGATCTGCCCCTGACCTGAGTTATACTGTAGTTGTATCTGTCTTTAGTTTGTTTTTTTGGCCGTATCTCCCAGATGCCCCTTAGGCTGACTCTGTAGACTTGTCTGCAGCAATCCCACAGAGATTCAAGTGCTCTAGACAAAATTCCTGCTGGCTGTGCTCCTCCCTCAGGAGTGATGACCCAGAAACGATGGGAAGTGAAATAACTTAATACAAGTAATGGGGTACAACCAAAAAGCAGAGTTTGCAGTTGCCAAAAGTTAAATCCCCATATAAGTAAGGTATTGAATTCCCTTTTGATTGTTTATAGTGAAACCCATGATAAAATCCACTGACTACTTTACTATTGCTGGAACAAAATACCTTTTAAAATGTAGTGGGCTCAGAATAGCAAGGATTTATTTGATATTTATCTAGCAATATCAAAGTGCTTAGACTTAGTTGCCAGACTTGTAGTGTTTTATTATAAGATAGTTCTGAAAGAACAGTTAGAAAACCCCATAACTGTTGAGCACAGAAATGTTTTATTGACTTTTAAAACACTTTACAAGTAATTAATATTTAGCCCTAGTAAAAACTCATAATCTCTACAAAAGTGTGTGAGTTGGTCAGTATGAGTGTTGGTTTTCAGATCAGGTTGACTTGTCAGCTTCAAGATTTCTCTGCCTTGGGTCAGTAATTGGGTCATGTGGGGTTTTAGGTTATGTTTATAGTTTTTAACTAGACTGCACCGAAAGACTGGCAACACAGTGGAAAAATAAAAGGCACTGGATAACATTTTGTACACCCTTGTACTAAGACTTCAGCCCAGAAGGCATCAAAAAGTGTACGCTTTCATAGCTGTCAGCAGTTGGAGGGATGGACTTGTCAGGGATGTGCTAGTTTGGTTTCTCTAGCGTTAAATTCACTACACCCCCAAACACATCAGGGTTTTCTTGAAGCTAGAATTACTCCATTAAGCCATGAGTCATACTTGAACCCCATTGCCTTTCAAGACAACATAGTGTGAGTGCTAGTTGAAGGGTGCGTGGGAACAGCCCTGGATGTGCCTGGGGTGGGTATGTGAACAGCTGAATGCAAATGAATCACCTCTTCAGAAGAGCGTAATATGCACCTGAGGAGGAACAGGGCATTAAAGCCACAGGACTGGTGAGCACAACATGCTCCTTAAATTCGCTGTGCTGAGCTTCAGAAGCCATTTGCTGTCTCTCTACATGCCTGCTGACATGAAGGTGTGTGACACAGCAAAGCTCCATGGCAAATGGGTCAGAAGACTGAGTGGGTGTCCCTAGCTTGGACTACACTGAGATGTCTCCATTTTCTGCACTAATGGTTAAGGTTTTATATAAAGTATACTGTAAATCTGCCTTTTTGAGGGGTTAGTGAAGTGGTTAGACTGCATGAAGTTATCAGCTATATTAGAGGAGATGCGGATTTGTATATAAATATAAAATGGATAAATTAACTAAGCAGAGGCAAGAATGCATTGGTCTGAAAAAAGAAACCACAGAGATGTATGACAGGATGAGAGATCCCAGCAAAAGCTCTTTGCGATGTAACTTAAACCCCAGCTGTGCTAGCTGGAGACCAGCCTCTTTGAAAATAGATGGTATGGGTTTTGTGTTTGTGACAATGTGATTTTTAAAATGGCTTCCCTTACAAGACACCCTACAGATTTTTCCCACAGGGTAAAAGGTAGAGATGAAATATAAGCTGCCTGATAATGGATTATTTGTCTTGCCTGAGTGCCTGGCTGTGCCAGCGAGTTATGTGTTTCTACCACTTGGCACGGGAACAGCAAGGAACTTAAGTATCAGGAAAGGATGTTTCATATAGATAGATTAGCATGATAGTTTTGGTCACAGCATGCCAGTTTGAAGTGAATTTTCTAATGGTAAGCTATGAAATACTTCTCACAACATTATTTGGGGGAAAATTTGCTTTTGCTTTACTGGATTTCTATGGTATCCAGCACTTCTCTCTGCAGTGGAGAAGTGGACAACTTCCATGACCATGTCCCTCTGCTCTTGGCTTCTGCTGATCCTGGGAAAAGGACGTGTTCAGCACAGAGCCCTGCAGGACTGAACTCTCTTCTATTAGGAAAGTGCAGTTATTTAATAACGTTTTGAGAGGAAAAAAAGCTAGAAGGTAGAATTCACTTCTAGCTGGAAAGTGGTTTGCATACAAATCTTCTTCCCTCAGGTACAATTAAATGAAATCAGTTATATTTGCATATAAAATAGCTTATCTCATCCCTCATCTGAAAATAGGTATTATGAGGCTCTTTTTCCTCAGAAGAATTCACATGAGGATTATTTCATGGGAAAACTGAAATCTGTTCTTCTAAAACCAAACAGAAAATCAGGTTTTGTATACATTTTTTAATAATATTCACAAATGGGAACCTTAATAACTTGGTAATCCGTAGAAAAGCTGTATTTAATACTTTAATGAATTTATAAAGGTTTGTGAAGTTCCTTGCATTTATTAACTTAAGAATTAGTTTTAGGTGTTTTAAAGAAATCTTATTAACTGATCTTGACAAGTGATAAAGAAATCATCCTGCAGAAGCAAGGCCAGCTTTTCACCCCTGAGGATTTGTCAGGACTTCAATACAGATTTTTCTGAATGGGTGTTTCCAGTTAAAATTCAAATTCAGGTCTTGGGATTGAGTTTTGAGCCACAAAATATCAATAAGTAAATCTCCTGAATTTATTTGGTAGGTTACAACTCGGCCTGCAGGTTATATCATACTTCTTTTTGTGTTTCCATAGCACCCATAACAGCACCTCTGTTCCTACCTGCATTACATTTTGACTTGGGCTTTTTCATGGTGACTCCCAGCTCTGACTCCAGAGCTCCTGGGCTGTTTCTGCCCAATTAACTAATTAAATTGCATGTTAATTAACATCATAATTAATTGTTATGTTAATAATGAACATGTAATTTAGTCTAATGGCCTTTTTTACAGTTTGGTTACTGAGTTTGTGACTAGTGAGCCTTTGGCCAAATGAATATTTACTAGATCAGGAACTATCAGGACTTGTTACTGAAAGTTAAATGGTAGCTTGAAATCTGTGTGATTCATTACCCAAGTAGCATGAAGCTATTTAAAGCACATTCCTTATAGTTTGCTCAGGACTCAGAGGATTGTTGGGTAACTCTACAGGGTAAGTGAGGGGTGCTCGGGAAGGCTCAGAACCAGGGTTTTACCAGCCTGGCTCTGTCTCTGGCCACAGGGTCCTGCTGGCCTCATCCCTGCCTCTTTCCCTCATTCCTGGCACTAAGAGCTGTACCTGGTATTTGGGAAGTTCCCTACATACAAGCTGGGGTCCTGGCACTTCTCAATAACCCCCTTAGAGTGCATTTCAGGGGCATCAAAGTTGGAATACAATCTATGCAAAGGCTACATTTTCTCAGTGCTGCTTTGAAACAGAGTCCTTTTACACCTTCACTACTAAAACCAAAGTCTTAACACTTTTCCCAAAGTATACTCTTTAGCGTCACTATTGGCTTAAAAAGTTATAGTCCATATGTCAGCTGTGAAAGAACTTCTGAGAGCAGCCAACTGTTTTTTCTTTCCATGAGTGAAGTTATGGTACAGCTCTGCTTTCAGGCTTAGTGTTTTTTTACTTTTTCATTGTAAAAACAGAGAGGAGAACTTGGAATTAGAAGTGAAGCTGGAGATATATTTTGTCCACGTCTTTACTTGCAACAGGTCTGACTTGTTATGAAAGCGATGAATGCCTTTCCTCAAGAAATACTGCATTGCATGATTAATTCATTGCCAGCATGGATTTTTGTTTCCTCTTTGTCATATGTGAATGGCCTGCTGAAACATATGTTTTTCAAATCAAAGCATCTTGACACTGAAACAGGTTGCCCAAAGAAGTGGTAAATGCTCCATCCCTGGCGATGCTCAAGGCCAGGTTGGACAGAGCCTTGGGTGGCATGGTTTAGTGTGAGGTGTCCTTGCCCACGGCAAGGGGGTTGGAACTGGATGATCTTAAGGTCCTTTCCAATCCAGCCGTTCTGTGGTTCTATAAGTAAGAGTCCAGCATTTGAAGCTCAGTTTGTTCAGCACTCAGCATCAGTAAGACCTGTGTCTTTTACTAGAAATTACTATTGCAGAGGGAGAATAAGTTTGAGAAACAGAGCAGCAGTACTAGCAGATTGATGTTTGAACTTTTGCTCAGAAATGCTATACAGACATCCTGGTTCTTCTAGCTTCCTTAAGGCATTTTATTAAGGTTGTGCATAATGTATTGTTTTATTCCCCCCATTGACTTTTATAAGGAAAGAAGAGTTACCCATGTGTTGCCTCAGAAATGTCTCTCAGCAATAATATTCCTAACTCATTGATTGGTTCCAATCAAATCTAATAGAAAGGTGGCATTGTTAAAAGTTTCTGGATTCCAGGTCCTCCTGATAACCCCTCCCCATGCAGACATGGGGCTGTCGGCTTCATGCTCACAAATGATGTTGGCAACAGGCAGCTGGCTGGCTAACCCAGCTCCAGCTCCAGCAGCACATGGCATGTGCCTTTGCCTTCCCTGCAAAGGCATCTGAGGACATGGAGGGGAGCTGAGGTTACTGCAGGGGAGGAGGGAGGGATGGGTGCGGAGCTGGGGAATTGTACTGTAGCTGCAAGAAATCAGTCTTCATTAGTTGTGCTGCAAAGACTTAGAGTGATTCTTCTCTGTCTCTTAGGAGAACGTCTTAATCATATGGGACAAGAGAGTTCAGTGTCTTTGTCCTGATTGTCCCTTCAGAGGCAGCTACTTTTGTAGGGGTAATCCACTCCTTAGCCTAGTAACACCAGGAACTTGATAGAGAATGTCAGAAGAAGGCATCAGCCATAGCTCCTTGGCCCACTGAAATGTTCTATACCCACTTTCAGAAGGAAAAAGACATTTCATAGTTGATAAAAGTTCAGCACTGAAGGGTGGGAGGAATAACTCATCCTTCTTGAAGCCATTGCTGTGTCTATTTACATGTTAGCAATCACATGCATTTAAATACAAGAAATCCCAAATGTTTTAGGGTAGGAGGAGATTCAGAAATGTAACCTGGTAAAAAAAAAACCAAACCCAAATCTAAGCTCTTTTTTTCTTTCCACACAGATGTAAAGCCTGAAACAATGTCAATGAAATGGTTTGGATCAGTTTTGCAAGACACCTGTCTTAAATCCCTTGCTTTAGCAAACATTTGTATACACTGGTACACCACAGGCATTGCTAATTCCTCCAGAACTGCAGGGCTTCAAAGGACGGCTCAGTAGGGAGTCCCTGCTAGAAGCTACTCAACTTTCTGTTGATTTTTCTGCTTTGTTTTTGTCAAAACTGGGCTTTCTTACAGGGATAATTTAGTCCTTCAGAAATGAAGTGATCCCACTGAAACAGTTTGTTGTCAGCATATTATCAGTCACCTTCAGGTTTCATCAGGTTTTTGCAAAATGCTCTTGTCAAGCCTGACAGACTTTTCATTCTCATTTGAAACTAATTAGAGCCTCTGCTTTACTTTGATTTTATAAAAGGCTGAGATGGGGGAAAATTCAGTTACTCTTAGAGCTCCAGCCTTATGGAAACATCTCTATATAGTACAGTAGACATCTACATGTAAAATATGTATTTTGCATAATGTTTACATACAATATAACGAGACATTTGCCAGTTTTAAGATACAGCCAAGCACTTGCAGCTCTTCATTGCATGCAGATAAAACCATATTGATTCCAAGACAGTAAAACAGAATTAATATTCTGGTAATTATCTATTTCCAATTAAAATATCATTGTGCAATGATGAACAATAAAAAAGAGCCAAGACTCTCAAATATTTGAGGTTGAGTGCCTTGAATTTACATTTATGAACAAAAAATAAATGTCCTGACTTTGTAAGAGTGTGGTGCACTCAGCAGCATCTTCTGCAATCAGCAAAAATATATATGCAGTATAGAGTAACCTGGCTGTCTTCTGCATTTTAATTAAGGATAGGGCTTGCAGCCTTGTTAAGCACATAAGGCTGCAGCACTTGGGTAAGGTGTAAGTGCGTTGGAGTTTCCTTGGTTAATGATGACAGTCTGCATTAATAACTAGTTTTAAGAAGCAGATGTACTTAACACTTTGAAAAGCACTCAGCAGCTTCTCCTGAATTCCTGGCTTCTGAAATACAGACCACTTATTTGATCCTTGTTTTCTTTTTCGCTGCCAGTCCATGAGGGTGACTTGTTTGTTTTGTACTCTGTAGTGGTTTTTAAATGTCTGAATATTGTGGGAATACAAAAGAACCAATTAATACCATCCATTTTACTAAAAATAAGCTTGCTTAAGTGCTCCCAAGGGCTATGGGGTACATTTTTGCACCTGAAAGTAGTTGTTCTGTGAGAAGATACAAGTTCTTCCATCTGCCTTTGTTGTCTTGGGAGCTTGTTTAACCACTGTACCCTTGGATGTACAAGAGGAGAAGACAACAGTGTTAAGTGCTGCATCCAGATTTGTAGCACTCATAAACAATGTCTAGGGGGTGTGGGATGCAGCAGAGCAAATTGCAAGGAAGTTGACCCTGTTCTGTGCAGTTCCTGGCTCTTCACAGAACACAGTGCTCTGATACCTGGGAAGATGCTTGCACCACTTGAAGATACTAAGGGCTGACACATTAGCTTGTCTAGTGATGCCATGTGTAGCTCTTTTCTAATTGGACTTCTGAAGATACCTTCTCAGCTTTACAAGTGTCTTTAAAAGACTGCCCAGCCTTATTTTTGTGTTGCAGCTGGAGGTGTTCTTATAAGCAGAGGTTGAAATTTTCTGTATCAAATATATTAGTGACTGATTGAAGAGGATTTCAAAACTAGCTAATCAAAAACATTACCCTACTTTACACCCTTCAGAGTAAGGAGCTAGAGAAAGTGCCAGACAAGGTTTAGGACTCCACTGATCCCCTTTACAGTGTACCTATCAGCTCTACTTCCTCGCTGGGACTTTACAGCTCTGTCCTATGTAATCCCACAGGGATGAGTTAAAGAAGCATTTCTATATCCTGAGGTATGTGACATACATTTTTTACTTCCACTCTTAACTGCAGATGTCTACTAAGTAATAAAATACATCTTTGTATGAAAAGATGGGTATCAGATGAAGTTAAATTTTGTTGGGTTTTTGCTAGTATAAATGGTCAATAACTATCAACATTTCCTGTGTTTTCATCAATATTCCCTGACTTTTATTCCATCTTAGCTTTGTTAAATAACATTCTGCTTTGCACAGGAATTGCACAGCACATTGAACCCAAGAGACATCTGATCTTGCAGTCAGATGGAGGCTGGTATCATCTATTTCAGTGGAAGATGCAAAAATCAGCTATCAATAGACATCAGGTAAAAATGTTATTTCGATTCCTGGTTTTTAGGGCTTGCATATGACATTTAAGTCCCTCCATTCACTCGAGATAATACTGTGAAGCGTTTTCATCAATATACATGTTCAGTTCTGCATAAATGTCCTTACATGTATAGATATATATTTCTGTACCCATGTTCAGACAAAAATATATCTCTGCCTTCCTATGGTTTGACACTTTGCTTCAAGGAGCATCTTGTCCCAGGTAGATGACCAGTCACCTTTCTTTAGGACAATTCTCTGATTTCTCTTGGTTCAAAACTCTTTACTTCCTCCCTCTTCACATTAATTTCTCAGGTATGTCTGAAATATTAGTTTGAAAAAGATGTGAGTAACCTCTTCCACCCACCCAGTTGTCAGGAGTCAGCACAAATCAGTCTCTGGCATCCACAATGCACCAGAGAGTGTTTTGGGACAGGTAGGCAGGTTCGATGTTCAAACACTAGTGAAAATTACCCTGAGTTTCAACATATCTGTGCTGCTTAGTTGGTGCCAGCTTGCAGGAATATAGGTTTTCTCCGCTGATTGCAAGAACAGGCTTTTGGTTGACTGAAGGGAAATATTCTTTAAAAAACCCACAAAATATTGTCAGGTTTAAAGTCTGTTGAAAAACTTGAGCTACTCTATTGATGGCTTTCCAGAACTGTTTTTTTTTTCTAGAGATGCTCTCCTTCCTCAGCTTTTTAACCCTATTTTTCCCCAGCTTTTAAAACATAGCTCTGCCTTACTAAAGCCATATAAAATTCTTCCATAGCATAGCAGATTGCTATCTGCTTAGAAAATCTCTCCTATTTTTATTCTGGATTAACAGCTGTGGGTTGTTCCACACAGAATTACTTGTCTGTACCTGAAGTCAGCTGGAGATAAGGGCAGAATTTGCCCTTCACTTGGGCAAATCGTGTCTGAAAAATTTGGTGGCCTTCTGTGACGGGGTTACGACATAGGTGAATGATGGAAGAGGTGAATGACATCATCTACCTGGCCTTGTGAAAGCATTTGACACTGTCCCACATAACATTCTTCTCTCTAAATTGGAGGGACACAGATTTGATGGATGGTCCACTTGCAGTCGGTGACCTAAATGTCCAAGTGGAGACCAGTGATGAGAGGTGTTCCTTAGGGATTGGTATTGGCAAGTGGAATTAAAGAGTTTTGGTAGAAAACCAAAGAAACATATTGATAGCAGAACTCTCCTGGCATGGATGCAGGTATATCATCCTTTTCCCAGGATTTCACTTTAAGATGAGAAAAATGCTAATTTTTTTCTATCCATCCTCTATTTCCCCCAAACTCTGCAGCTCTTTGGGGCAGTGAGTAGCTGTGTACACTAAGGACCAGGTGGGACTGTGGCTGCAAATATAATGATTCTTGATGCCAATAATTAAAATGGGATAATACAGGTAACTCAAATGAAAGGGTGAAGTTCCTCTTTCAAAGAAAATCTTTAATCAACAAGTAATACAACTTAATTTTGTCATGCCTGACAAGGACTGTAAATCTGTCACAGGTTTCCTAAATCAGATACTTCAGCATTTGTTGGGGAAGGGAATTCCCTAGTTGTATAAATGACATGGTCTGTTGGGATATGGATCTACTGATAAACAAAAACCAGAGACAGTCCTGGACTATGAGCCTATTTCTCTGCTTTTGAAATGTCATGTCTATGAAAAGTATTTGATTACTGATGGGTTTTAAAACTTTTATGGCTTCTGCTCCATGTTCTAAGGTATGCTTTTTTCTCTAACTTGTCAGGTTGAGATACAACTAAAAGGATCAAAGGAAAATGTTTAATTTATTTCCTTATTTGATATTCCATTTTGAATATAAAGTCTTCATTACTGTCTTCCATTTAACAGGTCCTCTGTGCACCAAATTCTTAGAATCATAAAATCATCTAGGTTGCAAAGGACCTTTAAGTTTATGGAATCCAACCATTAACCCAGCACTGTCAAGTCCACCACTAAGCCATGTAAGTTCCACATCTACATGTCTTTTAAATACCTCCAGGGATAGTGACTCAACCACTTCCCTGGGCAGCGTGTTCCTCTGTTTGACAGTCCTTTTGGTGAAGCATTTTTTCCTAATATACAATCTAAACCACTCCTGGTGCAACTTGAAGCTGTTTATTGTGATCCTGTTGCTTGTTATTTGGGAGAAGACACCAACACCCACCTCACTACAACTTCCTTTCAGGTAGTTGCAGAGATTGATAAGGTGTCTCCTCAACCTCTTTTTCTCCAGACTTTTCTTCATCCTTTGTCACTGTGTTTCCCCCCACATCCAGTAAAGGATGTAGATCCTCCTTAGCTCTCCTTTAATTGCTAATGTAGTTATACAAATATTTTTACTGTCTTTTATGGCAGTAGCCAGATTAAACTGTAGTTAGGTTTTGGTCCTCTCTAGAATTTTCTCCCTGCACAACTCATGTCACTCTTGTAGTCCTCCTAACTTGCCTGCTACTTCTTCCAAAGGTCATAAACACTACTTTTTTCCTGAGTTCCAGACAAAGCTCTCTGTTCAACCAAAACAGTCTTCCCCACCTGCTCATCCTTTGGCACATGGGGATGACCTGTTCCTGCACCTCTGAGATCTCCTTCTTGAAGAGTATCCAGCTTTCTTCCCACTGTTGCCTGCTTTTCTCAGCCATAGTGCACATTCACACAGCCTTTGGATTAACGGGAGGATCTTACTGGAGTTAGTGACCTGTAGTTTCACTTCCTACATGTCTGTCTTCAACAGTCCAAGCCTCATTCTCCTATTATAGTGACATCAGCTTATAAAGCCTTTCACAAAAAGGCAGAGGAGGAGAGGGATCCTCACCCAAAGTCAGATCAATGTATCAATGCTGTGAACTGCAGAAGGCAACAACCAGTGTTCTTGTGGAAGTCTGTGTTTTAACATCATTTAGTGCTACAATTGAACCTGGGGCATGAACCAAAAACATGGAGGAAAACTTCCAGAAACAGCAAGAACTGAAAGCAGGTATCCCTTTACTTTTGAGACAAGTCTGCAAATTTCACTGCTCAAGCTTTATCACTTGCTAGCTTATGCCACACATAAATGTACCACAAACTGTGACATTGAACGTGACATGCTTACCTATTCCAGCTTAATAGAATTATGTGATTTTTTTTCTATGCCAGCACAATATTAGTTAAATTAGAAGTTCAGTTCGCTTTCATTACCAGCATTCTCATAGAAGTACTATAATAGAATCCTCACTTATAGTTTAATCTCAAAGTCAACAAAACTACACAGAATTTTGACAGAAATCTAAAAGGTGTCTTTTGTGTCAAGCTTGCACTGATTAATTTATTGATCTTTTTCTATTCAGCTAAGGAGAGTGCTCAGATGGACTAAGAGGAGGGTAACACAGAAGCATTAAGGAAGTGAATCAAAATGAAGAGAAAGCACAAAAGGGCTTGTTTGAAAATAAACTTTGGAAAACCAGTTAATTCCAGGGGTCAGTCTGTGTTGCTGCTGGAGGTGATCGGATGTGTTGTGGCAGGAGGGAAGGGTCTTTTGCAAGAAACACAAAAGTGTCCATGTCTGACACAGGAGAGGTTGATGCAAGGTTGGAAAGGTGTCACATAGTCATAGAACATTTCAGGAAGACTGTCTCTGTTTCACCTTCCCAGGTAGATCTGGACTAGCAAGAACAGATTTGTTATGGCCAAAGGAAATTATATATTTTATATATAAATAGTATATATATATATATATACATATATATATATATATAAATATTGAGAGACTCCTCTTTGGGGCTCCTACATATGCAAACCCAAAATGTATCATACACGTACATGCTCAGCCGGAGGGGATTGACTTTGGATGAATCAAATTTTGCAGATCTGAGAGCTGGGGAAAATGGGGTGGTGTGTTTTTTTTTGGCATTTGGTTTGTTTGGGTGTTTTGGTTTGTTTTGTTAAATTATTTAAATATGTCCAATGAGGCATCATCCAGCTCAGAGAAACTGAGAAGGAAGACTGCTTGTCAGGGAGAGATTAATCTGGCCCAGGTGGAGTGTCCATAAGATGCTTATAAAAAGACAGAAAAGAAGCCATGTCAAGACTGTAGCATATTAATTTCCTGTTTCACTCCTCCTACATGGAGCAGCTGAAGCTACAAAATCACACTGCTCTTTGGAGTAGAAGGTTGCTATTTTTAACCCTTGCTGTGTGAGGCTGAATGTCAGACTTGCCTCAGGTTAGAATGGATGGTACTCAGACTGCTGGTAGTAAAGGGCTTCAGGCAGCTTAGGGCTCTCATGCTTCATGAGTCATTGCTAAAGACTATAAATAGGAAGTAATATAAATTATATAAGACTTACAAACCACATAGTGTGGGGATAGTATGACTCAGCCCAGTCACCCCATACACAATTTTATAATCTCTTGTCATTGTATTATACTTGAGTTCTGAAATACTGAGTATAAGCCAGGGTCTAATACATTGGTGAGATGTCAGTTCTTGTCTCCCAGGACACATTATTCATAATATATGGCGACAAGTGGGAAAAGGCTGGGTTGAAATGGCATGTGAAAGGTGTGAAGGTGGGTAAGATTTGGCCTCTGCCAGCAGAAAAGGTCACAGCTCAGGAGGGAAGGCAGCAAAACCTGAATTCATGCAGAGATCAGTGGAGGAAGTCTGATTAAAATTTTGCTAACTGGCAAATTCTGAACTTTACTAGGAAAGGTCAAGTTGGATTAGCAGGAAAAAGGGGCTGCTTCCAAATCCTGGTGACTTTCTTTTCCTCAGCTGGAAATAACTCTGAACTGTCTGGATAAGTTTAAGCAGTGCTAATAAAATAAGCAGAGTTACACTAGGACAAGTTTATTGTTGGCATGATAACTCACTGTGCCACTTCTGCACTAGGGATTGTTTTTTCTCAACCTTCCTTGAAGTTATTTTTCTGAACTATAACAAGTTTTTATCAGAGATATCTGAATAAAACAATCACTTTAAATCAAAAATATTAATAAAGAAGGTATTTCAGATACTTCACTTGCAAATAATTCATTGCACTGAATTAGTTTTCTCAAATCAATTAGGAGTCTGCTAGGTACCAGCAAATGGTAATTTAACAGCAGGAACAGTTTCATGTATTTTTAGAGAGGATAAGAGAGAGTAGAACCAATTTCTTTAAAATTGCTCCTCCAACCCACAGGGTCCTGGCTGAACATTTCTCTCCAACAACACATGGGCTTTTGTTCACCAGTCTTCCTATTTGGAACAAGGACGTATTGACTTAGGGCTACTCTAAGCCTAATTATTTTGTTTGCTGCTGGAGCACGATGAGTATTTACTCTTGTGAGCAAAATATACAGTCATGTGTTTTATGTGTCCCAAGGATAAACCCAAGATGTGTAGGGATATATGAGTGCCGTTTCTATATGTACAGCTGACATACAGCTCCTTTTTACAAAGTCCTCCATACAGAGACGCAAAGGACCAGAGTGACCCAGAATGCCTATGTAGTGATCTGGGACACATTACTGATGCACTGTTTATGCAGTTCTTGATAGATGTTGCTTTTTAGTCTTTCATGGATGATTCTTTGGTCTAACCAAATTTGTTCTTATAAGCTCAGGTCTGCCTACAGCTAGCTAACTGAAAGCAGTACAAATTGTGTCTGAACTCCTCACTCTCACTGGCATTTAGATATTTGATGCTATATTCTTTCACCCACATAAAATACAAATAGAAGCAATGCCTTGCCAGCCTATGTCACTTCTACTGATGGAGATAGGGCTCCTTACCTTTCATTTGATGAATTTGGAGTTCAAAAACCTTTCCATGGGAGGGGATGAGGAGTAGAGCTCTGCCTGATCACGAGACTGTAGGATGGGTATGTGCAGTGATATCCATGTTCAGCCTCCACAGCTAGACCTGGTAACTGCACTTGGGAATGCAGGGGGGAACAACAGGGGAAGCCTGCCTGCAATGCTGGGTAGTAGAACAGCTGCTTCTGAATTAACCAAAGAGTTAACGCAGAGTTGTGGTCAATGGCTCAATGTCCGGCTGGAAACCAGTAACGAGTGCTGTCCCTCAGGGATCGGTGCTGGAACCGGTCTTGTTCAACATCTTTGTCAGTGACATGGACAGTGGGATTGAGTGCACCCTCAGCAAGTTTGCTGATGACACCAAGCTGTGTGGTTCGGTTGATACGCTGGAGGGAAGGAATGCCATCCAGAGGGACCTTGACACACTTGTGAGGTGGGCTGATGCCAACCTCATGAAGTTTAACCATGCGAAGTGCAAGGTCGTACATCTGGGTTGGGGTAATCCCAGGCACAGCTACAGGTTGGGTAGAGAAGAGATTCAGAGCAGCCCTGCAGAGAAGGACTTGGGGTGTGTTGGTTTATGGGAAACTGAACATGAGCCAGCTTCAGTGTGCACTCACAGCCCAGAAATCCAGCCATATCCTGGGCTGCATCAAAAGGAGAGTGACCAGCAGGTAAAAAGGAGGTGATCCTGCCCCTCTACTCTGCTCTCGTGAGACCTCACTTGGAGTATTGTGTGCAGTTCTGGTGTCCTCAACATAAAAATGACACAAAAAGGACACGGAACTGTTGGAACAAGTCCAGAGGAGGGCCACAAGGATGATCAGGGGACAGGAGCACCTCCCATTGGGGAGCTGAACAGTTGGGGCTGTTCAGCCTGGAGAAAAGAAGGCTGAGTGGAGACCTCATGGCAGCCTTCCAGTATCTGGATGCTGGGGATGGGACTCTTCATTAGGGACTGTAGTGACAGGACAAGGGGTAACGGGTTAAAACTTAAACAGGGGAACTTTAGATTTGATATGAGGTAGAAGTTCCTAACCGTGAGGGTGGTGACGCACTGGAATGGGTTGCCCAGGGAAGTTGTGAATGCTCCATCCCTGGCAGTGTTCAAGGCCAGGTTGCACAGAGCCTTGGGTGATATGGTTTAGTGTGAGGTGTCCATGGCAGGGGAGTTGGAACTGGATGATCTTAAGGTCTTTTTCAACCCTAATTATTCATGATTCTATGATTATGAAGACAAATATATAACCTGGATGCCTTGTGTCATTGTCGCATGTTTTGTCGTGGTCCTATCAGAAACATAGGTTAAGGATCACCTTTCAGTGTCTGCATTCTGAAGTCTAAAACCCATTGTGATTTCATGAAAAACCTGGCTCAGAGTGATCTCTACCAATCATTGGGTGCATGCTGGAGACAGTAAGATTGGATGCTAGAAACCATGAAATCATAGAATCATAAAATCATAGAATAGTTAGGATTGGAAAGGACCTCAAGATCATCTAGTTCCAGCCCCCCCCGCCATGGGCAGGGACACCTCACACCAAATCATATCACCCAAGTCTTCATCCAATCTGGTCTTGAACACTGGCAGCATTCACAACCTCCCTGGGCAACCCATTCCAGTACCTCACCACCTTCACAGTAAAGAATTTCTTCCTTATATCCAATCTAAACCTCCACAGTTTAAGTTTCAACCCATTACCCCTTGTCCTGTCACTACAGTCCCTAATGAATAGTCCCTCTCCAGCATTCCTGTAGGCTCTCTTCAGATACTGGAAGGCTGCTATGAAGTCTCCACGCAGCCTTCTCTTCTCCAACTTTCTCAGCCTGTCTTCATACGGGAGGTGCTCCAGTCCCCTGATCATCCTTGTGGCCCTCCTCTGGACTTGTTCTAACAGTTCCATGTCCTTTTGATGTTGAGGACACCAGAACTGAACACAGTACTCCAAGTGAGGTCTCACGAGAGCAGAGTAGAGGGGCAGTCAACTGCTCCACCCTTGTCCATCACTTCTGTAGCCCCGTCATAGAAGGCCACCAAATTGGTCAGGCAGGATTTCCCCTAGTAAAGCCATGCTTTTGGTTTCTAACTCTTCTATGTGCACTGCCAAGGACTTTGATTTTCTTTACTTGATTATCCTGGGCAAGTTCTTGTTCCAGCTGCATGTTGGTGCAAGGTTATATCAGTCCAAGTAACACGTGTTGGTAGTGCAGTAGGGAAATCAAAAAACAAATGTTTGTGCTTTGACACCCTCAGTCACAGAATGACAGTCAACAGCAAAGCCACACAGACTGGCAAAGCCTAGGCAGCCTTCACTAGATTAAAACAATGTCTCAAAAGAAAAAAGCATTTGACCTCAGGCAAAAGCAAGTATGTGCCATGCAATTGTTACTCTTTTACGGTAGGATTGCCAAAACTTGGATAGCTTGGAGTTGTCACATATAGTGCCCTAATTGGTTCCACATTTCACTGGGTAGAATTACAAATACTTGTGTTTTGTAGAGTTCAAGAATTCTCTGTATCTTCTTTCCCAGACTCTACATTGGTTTTACTATCTGGTTTACGTTTTTGTCCACACAGCTGGCTGCCTCAAGTCATCATTAAGGAGTAGGACTGAGATGAAGCTTTCTGAAGTGATACAGGCCATGCCTAAAGCCAAGCAGTTTCTATCCATGGGAAACCTCATCATAACCTCTCACTTGCCTTTCTCTCTTGTTTTAAGTTGAACCAACAATGAATTTTATGAAAATGAATTATTCTAATAGTTTTTCTCATACTTAAGAAATAGCTATGCAGGTTAATAATAATAATATATTGTGTTTGGTGCCAAACACATGCTAAGTACTGTACAAAAACAAAAAACAAAACCAGCCTCTAATCTATTCCAAAGGTCTTGCATAGCAAATTTTTTGTTTACCATAGACACATTTTCTCAGTAATTTAACTGAAACAACTTACAGGCATGAATTCAAAGCAGAAGCAGGAGTGTTTTGCAGGTCAAGGCTTGAGGGATTTTTAAATGCATGAGTCAAGGCCCAGGGAAGTCAGGAGAGGCTCTAACCAACTTATGGATTTTAGAGGTTAGGTTGTAAAGACAGTAAATTAGTGCACAAGATACATATCCAGCCAGGTTCTGGAAATTGTGTGTGTGATACCTGATATTAGTACAGATTTGAAGCCCAATGTCTCATGAGGGTGGAAAAATTAGTCTTTCAGACTGCTGGATGGCCCTTTTGGATGAAAAGTGTATTCTTCTATCCAAAATGCCTCTTATCTCTCGTTCTACCACTATGTGCAGAGCCTGCTTTTATAACAAGAATTTATTTATCATTGCCAGGATCTTGTCAAACTCTATACTTGCTAATTTGTTTTTACAAATTTGGTCTCATTTCTCATTGGAGCTTGATGAATTAAATTGTGCAACAGTGTTTTGTGTCTGTATTTTGTGATCCTGTTGAAAAGAAATAAGTTAAGTTAAAAATGAGAATAACTGTAAGGGTTGTGGAAATTTCACCTTTCAGTGATTTCAGCTACAATTAAAATAATTAGTGTGCAATTTACTTAATGAAAATGTTTAACAGAAGTGCTAAAAGAACATACCAAATTAAAATGTACATGTTTTGGGACTCAGAAGGCTTTCAGTCAGGATCTCAAAGGACCTTACAGTCCCATTATTTTTTAAATAAGCATATTATGCAGAACTGCCAAACTTCTGGGCCTTTTCAACCTCAAATATTAGGTATTAAAATCTCTGCAGATAAAATACACCCGGAGGAATTTTGCTCTTGATACTGTTGGTGAAATATTCTTCCTTATAGCACATCATTCTCTACTACTTTATCTAGCCTACTTGAAAAATAACTTCTTAATTTGGAATACAATTACTTAATAATTTAACCAAGAAAATGCGTCTTGGTGCTCAGAAATTGTGTTCCTGTTATAAAGAATAGAGTCCTTTTTGTGGCACCAACATTTTTTTCCAAATGCAGTGAGGTATAATATGCAGAATCAAAATGATCATTTCCAAAATGACTTGGGAGTGTGGTTTGGTAGGACTGAGGCATGGCAAGCAGGACATTGTGTCAGTTCAGGGCAGTAACATAGTAACTGAGCTGCTCTTTCAGTAGCACAGCTTTTCTGTTCACTGCCATTACAAGCTGCTGAGTAGTAGATGGAAAAGTTTCTCTGAACATCATAGACTGGAGCAGTTCACTCAGGTATTAAATACTGGGCAGAAGGAAATAGGAATATATTTCTTAGTATCACTGATACAATCCTTTCCTGCTGGATCAGATATTCCGTTATCTGTACACCTGGAAAGACAAGGCTTGACTTTTTACTGAGGTGATAGGAAATGATGAAGATGAAACCACTTATTCACAGCACCCTGCTCAGGGATTCTCCTCCAGTGTCACCATTCCCTAATACCAAGCTCATTTATTTCTTTGCTGCGTTTCATATAACTGCAGAGGAAGTTTGTGAGTTTCTTTCCTTAAAAAGGAAAGAAAGAAAAAGAAAGAAAGGAAAAGAAGTGAGGTGAGTGTCCCTTGGCTCCCTAGCCAGCCCTCCCCTCCCCACAGAGGTAGGTATAACCTTCCAGGCAGTTTCTCATTCACCTAACGAGTCCCTCTAGTGGTGCCATCCTGAAAATCTTACTCCTAGAGTCCCAAATTAATGAGGAGTAAATGCAAATCAAACCACACAAGTACTTTAATGCAACCTGTCATTAGTCAAAATACTATAACTTTGTGGAATGCAGATATATTTTGGTCTAATTAGCATCACGCCTATGGAAAACCACATACCAGGGTAATTCCAGCTCCTTCTGTTTAACTGGAGTTGAAACTGTTTTCAGTGACAGCTGATCAAACTCCTTAGTTTTCATGAAACAGACTAAAAATATGATTTTTTTTTTAATATGAAAAATGTTCTCATCTCTTCCCAGGAATATATTTTAGGAAGTTTATTTTGAGCAAATTAATCATATTTCTATGGTGACCTTGTGAGGGGCAACTTCAGCCTTATCAGTGTACCTACTGCAAATGGGGAGTTCAAGTTGGGACGTAGTGATCACAAATAGACCTGAGAAAATAAATGATATTTCTATTTTCTTGAAGCTATAAAATATTGAGAAAGAAATTACTGTGAAAGGTTGGAGGTGAAATGGAACTGCTGGAAGTGAAATTAAAGAAGTGAGGCATGGTCCTTGAAGCAAACATACTTGCATGTGAAAAGCTCAAGACACCATTGTTTTCTTTTTAATTCTTAGTGGGTTTTGTTGTGGTTTTTTTCTTGTAGTAGTTGCTGTCTTGTGGGTTTTTTTAAAGCCATGTGTTCAGGTAAATAACAGACACCATTTTATTTGTAGGGGCTTTTTTGTCTTTCAGGGTTTAGGGCAATCCAAGTGATAGATCTACAAAGTGTTTTAGTTGACTCTGAACCTGTGAGTGGCGAAAGACAGCATGTAAAGGTTCTGAAAGTGCAGTGAGCAGGAATGGTGTAGCTACAGGAAAATATGGGTGATCAGAATTTGTTCACTTCCCATTAGAGCCATCCATTCCCTGCTACTCCGCCTGGATCCCTGGCACTGGAATCAATGTGCTTTATTTTCCATTTCCCACATTGCCAGGGAGATGCTGGGTAAGAGTACCTGATGTTTCTCTTTGGTTAGGCACTTCCTTGATTGAAATTCAACTTTATCTGGAATACATTAACTCTGTTAGTTGTAGGAATTAAGAGATTCCTGTGGAGAAATCCATTTAATTTCTTTTCTTCCACCAGGTTGCCAGTCAATGTATGGGAAGGAAAATGGTATCTCATTTTTTTTCCTAATACTTTAAGTTTAGATGAGATTAAATGTACAGTAATAATGCAGAGATACTTTACCAAGGTCTGATTACTGACAAGTCAGTGAAATTGCTTGTAGGTCCTTCCCTGGTCATTGAAGCAGCTGAGCTTCTGAGTTAGCCTGAGGAGGTGGCTCTGCTGCATTTGGGATGGAAATTCACTTTCCAACCAGAGTCCAGAGCCAGCACATCTCTTTCTTCTGTACTGTGGGCTGCAAATGTGCTCAGACCCATGGTGAAAGGGTCTATACTTCTACCCTGGGATGTTGATTCTTAAGATATGTAATGGATGAAATCTTCAAAAGCACCAACTTAAACTTACTATTAAAATCAATGACAGGGAAACACAGACTGCAAAGTTTCCTGTCATAAACCTAAATGTTATCTCAGGGGATTTACCAACAGCTGCTTTGGAAGAGTTACAGGTGCTTTAGGTATCACAGTTTTGCATTTCTCAGTGGAGTGTTTGAATGTTGAAAGTGCCATCCAAAATTTATTTAAATTTCATTGGGTTTGACCTCTAATAGATTTGTTTTTAATTGTGTATTGCTTCCAAGAGAAACATAGAATCGCAGAACGGTTAGTGTTGCAAGGATCTTAAGATCATCTAATTCCAACCTCCTTGCCATGGGCAGGGATGCCACATACTCCATCTAGGGAGCTTCTAAAGGCAACAGGCTAGAATAATAAGCAAAATAATAAAACCAACCAAAATAATACCAAAACGAACCCCAAAATAAGATGTAGGTTCAGAAATTATACTTTTTATTTCAAAACATTAAACAGAGAAACGTGACTGCCTGATATTTGTGTTTATGCCTCTTCATGAAGAAGTGTGCTGACCAGGGAGGAAAGGTTTGGGTTCTGGAATCAATACTGAGCACTGAAGTAGCTTTTAGATGCTCAGCTCCTGCTGTGCTTGGCCTAATTTGCAGTTTGTTGAAATCCCATTTTAAATGCTGCTGGAGGAGTCTGCTTTATCTCAGCGAGAAATCTAGGGAAGCTAGTAGTTGAAAATAATGGATCATCAGGAAATAAATGTAGGGATAATGTATGCAGGGAAAACTTCAGCCATTAAACTTGTTTTGGAGGAGCCAGGGCTCACATAACTGCTAATTTTTTACTGTTAGCAATGAAATCATCCAATCAGTATGGGGAATGATTGGGTGCAATGGCTAGATTTCTATGTTATGGCTGAAATCCCAGAAAGACTTCCTTTTAAATTTGATCTAGCTGGCAGAGATAAACATTCACGCTCATGCCTTCAGAAGAAGTGGTCATCTGGGAGACGGTCCTGTGGCTTCTGAGCTCTCCTCTGCCAGCTGTGTTTCACCCTCTGCAACATTTTGAAGGGTCTCCACAAAACTGTCCCAGTTGAGCTGTGTATGCTCTAAGTGTAAAACAATCTTAGTCCTTGCCAAAAAGTACAGCAGTTCTGTGTGTTCCTTTGGCAACTGATTTTTCCAGCAAAAGACATTTGAATATTAGGCAGGAATCCCAGAGATTGAGAAATAGCCCTCACCTTCGGAGAGGAGAACTTCTTAGTCAGTGAAACCCTCTCAGCACAGTCTTTGGCAACCCCTTTTTTTAAGGGACCAAGGTAACTTTAAGCAAAGACACGGGTAACTTGTCAGCCACTTAAATGGAGAAATGAAGCTAAGAACTGAAAAAGCTCATGCAGCCTGGCCCTATTCATTGCTATAGCAATAACTCCCCATGAAAGCAGTGCAAAGAAGTGGTTTAGATGATAATGCACTTTAAAAATGCAATTTTAAAAGGTAGAAAAACCCTCTCTCATTGTAACCCACAGATCTGTGAAGTCCTTTAATGACATTAATATGGTTCTTTGCCTTCGTGAAGGAGTTTTCAAGTGGCTGAGAATGAATTTAACAACTCCTACCTTGAAGATACAGGCGAAAAGCTAGGTGCATGAGTGCTTAAACAATAGAAGTTTTCAGAATAGATTGTACCTTGATATAAGTGAGTCCCCTGCCTTCTCTTCTTCAGATTTCCAGCCACCCCAGAGAAGGTAGAGACGCAAATGCAACTAGAAGTCACTGGTTGTCATCTGGGTGTAATTCACTTATGCACTTTGGAAAGTCCATTCCCTGCTGACGTGTTATGATAGCAGAAATATTCCCAAGTGACTCATCCCAGCCAGAGTTACCATTTGTCAGGGGCAGGGTATAAAAGAGGGTTTTCCTGAAATACATTTTTTTGCTATCCACAGGGTGCAGCTACCCTCTCACAATAGCCAATGCCTTATCCATCTTCTCTATAAAAGAGGCCATAAGACCTCCATCTCATGTTCTGAGCGCACTAGGAAGGTTACAGGCTGAGGCCCTTGAGGTGCAGCAAAGGCTGCCTACATCTCTGCATTTGCAAGGTGGTAGTTCTTTTACAAAGGCAATTCTTGTACGCAGTTGAGAATAAAACAGTCCAAGGAATTAGCAGGTTATTTGGCTTGTAAGTACATTTTTCTGCTGCCTGCTGAGGTGTTCACTATACCTTCTTTTGTTTATGTATCTGGCAACTCACAATATTGTTTAATTAAACAACTTTTGACTAGGATAATTCAGCTGGTTTGTTAAAACTAATATACGAAGCAGCTCTGTTATATGCTGGTATTTTAGTACTATGCTGCTTTCCCTGAAGTAATTAAATAGAAACTGAGAAAGCATTTAATTTTCAGATACATTCATTTGTCTTAGGACTTTAGCCTTATTACTGCACCTACTTCAGCTGAACAAATGGAAATTTCTGTTCTACTCAGCCCAGGTTGAGCTAATTTTAGATGTCGGTAGTTTTTGCCTATCAATATATAAATGTAATTTGGGTATTGCTAAAAGGGGAAAATCTAGGGCTTTTACCTCCTTCACTAAACACAATAGGGAAAAAATGTTTAAATTTCTAGGAGCAGTCTAAAAGTGAATTAGGAGAATAATTCACTTTGGTTTAAGATTCAAAGGAAGTTGGTTTTATTTTACTTCGTTTCAGAATGGGAAAAAAAATGTCAAGTAAAGTGATCAAGTAGAAGTTTAATTGCCCTGAAAGAAATCTTTTCTTTTTTTTTCATTTTGGGAAAATTCTTAATACTTCTTGTAAATCTACATGTTAGAATCATTTTGAAAACAAATGTTGACAAGGTATTTGATTTTTTTTTTCCCCTGAATTTTCCTTTGAGCTGAACCTAGTTGTTTAATCTAATCCAAATGTTCAAACTGCTTCCTTCCCCTTGACTCAAGATTTCTCAGTGAAGGAGCTGTCTGGGGAAAGCCTTCCCGAGTTCCAAGAAAATGTGAATTTGGAGGGGAAATGCAGGTGTGGGACTTGCCAGGAAGGACCATGTATATCCCCAGGGCATAGTAGAATGTAAAGGTCTGTCATGGGTTACATGACAAGGTCCCATGGCACAGGGGACTGGGGGTGAAATCTGGAAGCAGGGAGGTGGTTGTATTGAAGTCAAAAAGATCCAATGTTATAGTATATGGTAATCTATATAATATCATTATAATAATAATATATAATAGGATATTATATATATAAATAATAATAATTAAATTATTCATAAAATAGAGCCTCTAATAACAATAAAAATAATAATAAATTAATTCTTATTATATAGAATATCCTTTAATATAGAATATCTGATATCAGGATGCCCCCATCCTGGGGAATATGAAGTTATGTACTGCAGAAGAACAAAATAATTATTGTCAGCTCTCTGATACTTTCTCATCATCTCTGTCTCTTAACTGTCAGTACTAGCATCTGCAAGGAGCAGAGAGTGAGTACAACATCTGAATCTGCTCAAGCACAATGAGGTAATCTAGCCAGAAGGAGCAAAGCTAAAGGTCACCTGCACCCATCTGCATGTTCAGCTGTTCAGGTTTTCACCTATCCAAGTGATTGTCTTTTTCAAACTCCAGACTGAATAGTCTTGAAACAAACTACCAGTTTGATCAAACCAATCTCTTGAATAAGAGAAATATTCCTCCTAAATGGACAATACAGATGTCCCAGAAGTAGCAGGGATGGGTTTTTATGAAGTGATAGTGGGGAGGGAGATAGCTGAAAAAGTGTGAACTGAGCACACAAATGTGTTATCTGTATTTTGTCAAAGTAGCCAGCATCATACAGAATGCCCTTCTTTTCACAGATTATCAGTCCTTAGACTGAAAACCCAAGAATGGCTGAAGACAACACTCCAGCTGAAAGAGGTTATTGCTCTCAGTCATGAACAGGATCATTACCCACTTTCTTCCCACTGCAAAATTGTTTAAATATGGGAAAGTGCAAGCATGAAAACTCATTATAACATATAGCTGCACTAAGCCTTTCTGTAATAGAAAGTACATGCTGTATCTCAGTGATGTCCAACACCAGCTCAGGGTTCGTAGTAGCTCCTAGCAACATCTGCTATAGCAGTATCTCTCAAGCCACTGCAATGCTGCAGCTGTGTCAAATGGCTGTTGGGCAGAACACAGCTGCAAGGAAAAGAGAGGGACTCAAGTTTAGCACATACCCAGAAGAAATCTATCACTGTGGCTCCTAAAGCATCTTCTTGAACTCCCAGAGTGATGCAAGCCTGAGTGGGAAAATCCCCTTCCCTTCATTGAAGAGCTTTCACTGTAACATGTAACTTACACCTGTAAGCCAAGGGAAGAGAATCTCAAACCCTGTACTCTTTAGCTTAGCAATCAGTCAGCCTCAGCTAAAGCCATGAGATTTACATACCTTCTCTCAAGATTGCTCTCAAGCTCAGGGTCACCATTGATCATGGATACCCTTAGGGAAGCCCCCAGCCACCATTTGTGTGCATGAGCAGTCTTGGCAGTTCTTGTGGTTTGTGGTGGTTTAATACAACAGAAGGAGAGGCCAGATGGGCTGTTTGTGGACTGCATGCAATGCACTCCTAATCTGTGCTGGAAATTGGAATATTGGATGAGCTGCTTAAAATAGATGTATAGATACTTTCTATTAAGTATGTAGTCAGTCAGTATAGGTAGGGTATACACTACATATTTCTAGCCATTGAATTCATCAGTACAATGAATGCAATTTAGATGGGTAATGAAAAGTCCTCTGTCCTCCCTTAAACTGTCACATAATTTTACCTGTCAACAGTCTGCAGTACAGAAGGTTGTTTCTGAAATTCCTGGCTCTAGAAGTTACCAAGCTACTTATGAAATTGTACTTAACTGCAGTGAGTCAGCATTCAGAGGTCTGAAACTCATTTCCAGGAATTATGCGATTTACAAGGCTTGACTTCCAAACCCCCTGACTGACACAGCAAGAGAAAGGATAAAGAAACTCTCAAATACAAACCCCCCATGCCTTTCCAGTGCAAGAAAGAAAGAAAGAAAGAAAACAGTCAGTCTCTTGAGACATATCTTCACTTGTCGTTTAAAATCAGAGGGTAGGGGAAAAATACTCCATCTCAGTTGTTCCCTTTTAGGTTATGATTTCTTCACTGATGTTGAGTCCAAATATCTCCTATACCAGAAAAAGGAAGCATTCTTTAAATTTAACAGTACAAATCAAGACCATAGCTGTTCCTTTGAGTCCTTTAAATGTGAAGTGAGAATGTTTGGTACATCACCAGCATCATAACTGATACCTGCTTCAGGCAGAGCTATGTGAGCAAAGCAGAGGTAACAGGCTACTGGCAGCAGAAGTTTTTGTATTATTATTTAACACTGATATCTTATTGGATCCCAGGAGCACTTTGGCCAGGCCCACTTCCAAAGGTGAGCTCCAAATAATGCCTGTGATATTCAGGTGAAAGTGAGAAAACTCTCAGGTCCTATTAGGGAATGAGATGACTAATTCATTTGGAGTGTTAAGGCAAGGGAAGTGAACCTTCCTGGGTGTCCCCCAGCCACTAAGCAGGATTCACTGGTAGTAATCTCTTAGGGAGAATAATTTTTCCTCCTGGCAGTGCCTTCAGCAGCTGACTGTGTGCTCTTGGAAATAATTCGCTGTTCTGTCTCATTTCCTTAATTTCCTGGCTCTGTGTCCTACTCTTCAGACAGATATTTTTCCTTTTCATCAGGGATGTCACGGTAAAGGTGTAATTTGTACTTCTAGGAGCCAAAGCAGTAGCAGAGCTATTAAACATGCAGGCTATGCAACCTTATGAGACCCCATGGTTGGAAGAGGTATCCACATTCCAGACTGAAAGATGAGACAAGACAGAGACTCATGGCTGCAGTCTGTAGGAAAGCAAAGCACCCACCCTTGCACCAGAGCCTTGGTTAAGCAAGTAGTGCTGTTCCCATTAGTATGGTATGTTTTTAATTGGAGTGAGGCACACGACAGCAAAGAACTAACCAAATTTGTGGCAAGCCTTGTAATTCTTTTTTTTATGAGTGACATTTAGTACTTTTATTTGCCATCTAAGTCCTACTTTCCTGCAGAAGTTACCATCCTCTTCACTGTGATTGGTAAATGTCACTGAGGAATATGAAAATATGCAGAAAGTGGTAGTAGGACTACATATATATGTATATATATACAGAGTTTTCCTCATATTTATGGAAAAATTAGTTACTTGGAAAATTCTCAGTGTCATATAGTCTGCAGTATCTTGCATTGTTATCAGTCCATTTTCAGAACAAGTTATGGATGGGAATAAGCTGTCTTTTATCTTGTGAGAGCAGATGATCAAGTCTGTGGTTACAGGTAAAACCCCCATCACGATTGGTTTAACAGTCTTTACTTAATTATGTGGTACTTTAGGTCAGTTTTTGTGATTTGCCTGCACCTGAAAATTAGCCTGAAAATAGCTGTTTTTCATGTCTTTGACAGAAACCTGAGGTTTGCAGTGGGAAAGTAAACATTCTTTCTATTCTGTAATCCCATCATGTTAATAAATTCCTTGCATATTTCTTTTGTTTAGTCGATAAAATCCTCCAGGGTATCAATTATATTTGCAGAAATTAAAAGCCCTGTCAGTGCACATTATGAGAACATATAATTTGGGTCAACTTGTTTGTATTTTATCAGAACAGGAGATGAGTTATTTTCCTAAAATGATACCAGGCCACTAAATAAAGAGGAGTATGTTTGGTGCTCTAGTGGGCTCTACTACTTAGATAGTATTCCACTGGGGCTCTTCTTTCAAGCTGCAACATCCCAAGCCAAATGTTTATGCTTCACCTAGAAGCCAACAGGTGACCTGCCTAGGTTTTTCTGCAAACAGATGTTACAAGACTTTTAAAATGTTTTATGGAGGAAAACAGAACAAACAAAAAACCACTTCATGTACATTTTTGTCTATTCTCTAAGCTGCAAAGTTGTCTGTTATGACAGTAACATTCTAATTGAGGTAAAACAAGTTCAGAAATGTTCATGGGCACTACTCTATGGGAATCTGGCACCAGCCAGAGGTCTGACAGCACTCTTCATTTGTTGTTTGTCCAAAGCAAACTGGTATTGCTTCATCATCGTTTTGTATTACAAGTCTTCTAGGTCTATTCCTGGGCTGAATTAAGAAACAAAGAAAAATGCATCTGAAATGAAGGTCCAAACTCAATGTACATGGTGTTAGGTATGAGTTATACTTAATTTTCAACACTGGTTTTGTGATCTTCAGTTTAGATATCGCTATTATATGGTAAAGAGTGGGCTACCTAGAATTAACAGATTCCAGATATTAAAATTCTAGGGAAAATGTTATCTCTCTAAAAAATATTGCACTGGAAACACAACAAAATATTCAGATAAGTAGATAAATGTACACGCATAAGCAGCATATGATCTTTATTGCATATAAAACAATAAAGTTATTGAAATCCTAAATAATTAAATTATAATTGGTGAAAAGAAAAAAACATTGTTCTGTATCAGGACATTTACAGAGTTGGAGTAAAGATTGATGCATCAATAAACATCACATATACAGTTGATAGAGCACTTGAAAATGTCAACTGTAAGTTCTCATCATGGCCTACATAGAACATTTACATTTTATCTGGAGAAGAGGATTTCAGTAGTTGCCTTAGACATGATTACTGAGTTCGAAGAAGAAAGCATTTTAACTTGGACACCTTTCCATCTACTTTTGTTTTCATAAGGTTTATTTATGTTCCGATTAAATCATCTGTTTAACTCAAATGAGTTAGTCAGGAGGATAAACATGTTGGAAATTGAAATGCATTAAGAATGGTTTCTTTATTACTTGTATTTTGAAGACTGCAGAATTTGGGTTTAATACTGCAGCACACCAGGAGACACTCATCTCTACAAAAACAGAGGGTCCAGCTGACTTCTGTGAACTCTCTGTGGGCAGTCACTGAGTCACACACCTTCAATCCTGGAAGGATTCGTTCTCAGACATGCAAAAAAGAGGTGAAAATCTGAGGAGAGAACAGCTTCAAGAGGGACCAGCTCTGGAACAAAGCAGTATCACTGCAAATCTCCATACTGCCACAGCTTTGCTCCTGGGCTGAGAGGAGAAAGGTGCAGTTTCAGTGTTTGATCCTTGTTTCTTTTTGTTTCAGAGTTTTTCCTGTAAGATATCAACCCATCTTCTCACGTTCTCCAAGAAGATACATGGCACCCTGTTGGTTTAGGTAAATCTTATTTTAATATTGGAAATTTTTGTGTAGCTTAGCCTTTTCATTTTTCAGCATATCTATCCATCTAATGCATAAATAACTTCCTATGGTGATGCAGCAGCCTTGCTAACAGAACACATGGAATATCAATTTAGCACCAATACAAATGATTATATATTTTCAGTAGTTTTGCAAGGCTGTTTGTCTCTAATCTTTTGTTGTTACATTAGGAGACACAAAAAAATCTTCTGAATTTGCCTGGCAATGGCAGTTATAGCTATCAACCAGATGCTCACCAGAGGGTTACTGAGGAACAGCACATTTGCTAAGGCAGACCACTATGATGTAAAACACTGAAATACTAAGAAATCTCTTAAAAGCTTTTATGTAAAAAGAGATTTTAAAAAGTAAATCATTGTGCTAAATATATTCTTGATGAAAAAAGTAACAAACAAAAAACCCCCAAACAAACAAACAAACAAACCCAAACAACCAAACCCCCTCAAAATACAGTTTATTGTGACTATTCCAATTTTCTATCACAAATGTTATGACACCATTTCTCACTATTTATATCTACTGTGGTTCTCAGGAGAATAGTGAGCAACGTGCCATTTTGGAGCTGCTATCATTGAGGACACATGTAGTTAAAACCAAGCTGTTGCATAGCATGCTCTAAATGCCACTGCTGCCACTTAGAAATGGATGTGATTTGCATTCCTTTTAATAAATTAGGCATTTAATTACATTAAAAATGTAACCTCTAATTGAAGCACGTTCTCCCAGTGGGCAAAACTCCATGACGATTTCACACAAACTACCTAGAAGTAGATGCATGCTGCTGCAGGCGTGGGAGTCTCACTAATAAGCACTTAAACATCATTCTTGAGTATTCTTGCAACTTAATGGATCTTCCCCCAGGATATCTCTTTAGGAAGATATTGTTTCTAATGTAGCGTGTTGTCTTTTGATCTTGTCCTCTGCTTGTAGCCATTTGTGTGTCTACACTTTTCTCTTCGATAGCTTCTATTTTGCATTCCTGGATACCTACTGGAATCTTCATAGCTTATAAAGAACATCTATAATGCTACTGAAGCTATTATATGAGATCTGATACCTGTTTGTTCTGTGTAGTACCCAATGTAGAAGAACAGTTCTCTGCTAAAGACGTCGAGTAAAACCTCATTCTGTTATTATTCTGATTGTTAAAGATTTAACAGCTTTAAATATATTTATTTACCTTAGAATCATGGCTAATAGGTCCAGTCTAAGCAGCTGCTTTCTCCTTATCTATAATTTGTTGTCACTTCCGTAAGGAACTTCGGGTTTTGGGTTTGCCTGTAAGTTAATTTATACTGTTTCTGCTCAGCTGAAGTCCCCAAGTGACTGAATCATGCCCTCAAATGGCACCTGCTGATATTTTCTGTATCCAAAGAGTGTTGTGAAATTGGTGTAAACACGGTATAAATCAATACATTTAACTAATGTTACTGTTTGGTTGCAGGTCATTGAGGTCTTAGGCAGGATTTGTTAAAAAATATACTAATTTGTGCTTTGTGATTGAACAGCAGATGTACAATTTCTTGCCCTGATTCATGTTTTCAAGATTACCCCCAGACCTGCATCTGTGTTAGTGACCAGCTCTCTCAACACCTTCTACGGGGGGGAAGATAACCTGGTGTTTGAACCTGAACAAGGCATGCTCATGACAGCTGTAGTTTTAGCTCTGTAACAGCAGTGCAACTCAATTCCGAAAGCAACGATAGAGGCCCTGAGGATCAGAGTTTAGGCAGTGTCAAAGGCTCACTTGATCACTCTGAAATAGTACAAGAATTTCAACACCACTTTAAAACCTGTAGTTTATCTACTTATAGTAACTTATTCCTGTCAATAGGCAGTACCAGGAACCAGAAGGAGGTCCCAGGAAATAAAAGAACAAAAAAAGCCATTTGCAGTTTGCTCACAGTTCAACTCCCCAGAATTTTTTTCTTTTCTAATTGTTATTTAAATTCTCACTTCATTCTTATCTAAGTTTTTTGCTTGTTTTTGAACTGTGGTCTTAGTTCTACCTAACTCAGGCTAAATACACAGTGTTGGGTATATGTTTCTTTGGCTTTAATTTGCTGTCTTTCATCATGCTTCTCCTGGTTCTCATACTAGGAAAAAGATGATCAGGCATTTACCATCTAAAAAAGGCTGATATTTAAATTCAATATGAAGCAGTTTCCAGGATTAGAAGAGATAATATAAGTAATAGCTGGATGACCTTAGAAAAGTCTTATCTCTGAAAGAGAACTTGAACGAGGTCGTGTTGAATAAGGGCAAATCATAACCACTTCTGGTAACTGTCTGTATTCTGTAGACAACACAAGAACTTTCTCAGTTTCTCTGGGAGACATCCAAAGATTAATTCAAACACTTACATATATATATATAGCTGATAGACTGCAATATTTTTTCCCTCTCACTTTGAAAGATGAAGCCTGAATTTCAAATATGAGATAAGCAGCCTTTTTAATTAGTTTAGAACTCTCCTGTCTGTGGGTGGACAAATTCCATTTGTTTCTCTGAAGTATGACAACTCCTTTTCACATAAAGCTGAGGATGCAATGCTATTTTTTTTCTTTATGTAAATTATGTCACTAAATACCCAGTTAAGCTCATTAGCAGAATAAATGAAGAAGTATGGGAATACCATTTCTGGAGAAGAAACTACAAAAAACAGTCCAGCTACAAAATGTGTATTTGTAAACACTAAATCACACTCTCAACTGCATAAGTTCACTGACTTTGATTAATAGGGATCAGGTCTATCCGGTTTCTCTCAGATGAATATTAACATACTCTTCCTTTCATCCAAAATGTTGCTCCCTGATCCCAAATGCAGAAAGGAGGACAGCTGAAGCAAGGCTTCCTGGCTAAGACTTCCAATGGAGGTTATGGTATTTTCAAAAATATTAAAGAATAAAAATATGGGGCTACAGAAGAAAGGTGGCTATTTTCACAAGGGGAATCTCACCTCTTCACCTTTCCTTGAACATGGCTTTATCTAGGGCCAACTATGCTGTGAATAAACAGATGTTTTTGAGACTTCATCCTGTGCTTGGTAATATGTATTTTGTACTTTCAGCATCAGCAGCAGTCACATCTGCATCTATGCTGAGAAGACAATTCAAAAGAAAGGAACAAGAGGGATCACATATATTTGGCCAAGTTTTCTTAATGTAGCTTAGGGTTTTGCATTCCTGTGTGTGAGGATTACACAGGAGCAGTAGCAACCTCTGAAATTCAGGATTATAAAGATGGAGGTGCAGGTGGAGGTGCAGGTAGAGATGCAGGTGCACTAGAGATGCAGGTAGAACCTACTGCAGAGTTATGGAGGTGCTCAGTAAGGTCTTGTTTACTCCTTGTCTGCTACTACTGACTAATTAAACTAGTCTTGGTCAAATAACCACAGTGAAGTGGTCCAGTGACACAGTTGTGAAGGGCTTGCTTCTTGGATGTGCCTCCTATAGGGTTTGGTAGTACTCAAGATGTCTGTGATGGCTTTTTCTTGGTGGGCCCTGTGGCCGTGCAATGGGAAACAAATTTCTGCCCCTCTGCACCACCATCCCATATCAGCATTGCAGGTATTGCTGCTCTTAGCATCCTTTTTGTTTGCCAGATACTGGATATCTCTGGTTAATCAAATTGAGTTCTCTGTTAAATGCCTAAGCTGTTACAGAATAACATTACGGAATTCAGCACAGCTGTGGGGTCATCCTGTAACATACATTTGGAACAGTCAGGTAGGAAGTTCCTGATCAGTACTGCTGGGAAAAATACACGGTCTGTTTATACTGTTATTCCCAGCACATCTGCGCTGAGAAAGAAGAATCTACCACCTAATGCTTGGCGTGGAAGCTCGGGGATATTTTAGGCTGGCAGGTTGTCTTCTCCCAGCTGATTTCTGCCTAAAGCAGGCAGCAGGGGTGCTTGTATTGTATGTGGGGTAAAAAAAAAGAAAAGGCCAAATCTTCATGCTCTGCTTGACTCCCTGTGGCTTTGTTCCATGTGCTTTTGCTACATGACATATGGCTTTATTATGAGACTCACCTTCAGCTTGGGAAGTGTCTTTTCACTGCCTGGGACTTGTTTCACTCCCTCCCGCCATCTGTAACTGTGACAGTTAAAATCATGTTGGTCTGGAGCATGTTCAGCATGTTTGCTGGTGCATATCCTCAGAGCTGAAGGTGGCTAAACTATTCTGTTAGTAAAGGCCAAAGGGAATGTTCATATGGGAAATACGAGTCACTGCTTTGCAGAGCAGTTGCAGTGGTTTCCTCATGACCATTTATTATTCTTCTTTTCACAAAAAAAAAAAGAATCTTCAAAGTTTTGTGGCTCATGTTACACTAGATTTCAGTTCAGTAACAACTAATTGAATGTATTGTGCCTTTCCTAAAGCAGTCTTGATTGCCTCTTCTTTTTTCTCCACTTTAATCCAAATGAAAAAAGGCATTTATTCATGCTAATTAATTTATTTGTGTTAATGAACATCTATTGACTCTTCCTTCTGTATTGCATGAAATTTGAGGTGTGCTTGAAATCAGGCATGGTTTAGCATACCAATAACATAAAAGCATTTGGGGGCTGTGGGTTGGTTGTATGCTACCAAAAATAAAGACAGTTAGGAAGCTGAAAACACTGACTGCAGGCTGCTGGTTAGAGGAAAGCCCTTGTTTTCAGCCTGAGATGCGGCTCAGCTGTGTTTGTGGCAGCAGCTATTTACAGCCATTTATACCCAAATACACATTTATAAAGAGTTTACAGAAACGTCACTGAAGTTGAACAAAGCAACCTTTACTTTTTCCAGAAGTGATGGTATGAAAGGCTGGGGAAGTTGTTGATAGAAAGTCACAAAGTAGGGAAACCAGCTTTGTCTGGAGCAGGATGTCACACGGCCATGAGGAGATGGGCACAGAGCCTTCCAGCCAGGATGTGGCTTTTGATTGTCTTTGAGGATCTGTTAGGCCAGAGCAGCAGGGCAATAACCTCTGCTTGACCCAGGGAGTCAGAAGAAGGGCAAAAGAGGTGTGGTTTGGATGTCCTGAGGGGGGAACATTTTTGTTCCCAGCAAGAGGAGCTTCCCCAAAGCCTCTGCACTAGCAGAAGAGCATTTGACCATGGCTGAGGTAAAGTCCCCAAGATGAGTATGAACTTACCTGTTTCTCGCACTGGAAACCAATTCTCTACAGTGAACTGGCTGTTCCCACAAGGGAGATGGCTTGCAGGGCAAGATCAATCCATTCTCTGCCCAGACTACATTTGTGCTTGGGACTGTCCCAGTCTGTGTGTAGGACCTTGCACTTGGCTTGGTTGAACTTCATAAGGTTTGCATCAGCCCAACCCACAAGCATGTCAAGGTCCCTCTGGATTCATCCCTTGCCTGAAGCATCAACTGAATCACACAGCTTGGTGTCATCAGCAAACTTGCTGAAGTTGCACTCAATCCCACTGTCCTTGTCACCAACAAAGATGTTGAACAGTACCAGTCCCAATACCAACTGCTGAGGAACACAACTTATCACCAGTCTCCACATGGACATTGAGCTGTTGACCACAACTCTTTGAGTGTGAACATCTCGCCAATTCCTTATCCAGCAAGTGGTTAATCCTATGTTCTAGGCAAGCTTCCATGGTGGGTGGGAAGTGAGCTGGAAAACCACCAAGCAAGTACAAAGTTCAGATGTACTGACAGGAACCTCAGTGCTTTACCATGCAAAGAAATAAGCAGCATCTCAGACAGGCATACAGAAGGTGTCGTGTCTCCCCAGCTACTACAAAAAGCTTTGCTTTGTATACACACTCACAGCAAGCAATGGTTTCCTTTCACTGCAGCTGACCAGACCTAACTGAATTTCAAAGTTCTTCACTCTGTGGCAGGATTCTGAAGCAAATTCACTTCTCTGGCCCTTCTACTGGGGTTAACTGCCCAGTACAGGGGAATCCTTAGTCTTTTCTGGCATAGGGAGTCCTGCTTTGTGATTTTGGTTCCTTTAAAACTGATTAAAATACTTGTGGAGATAAGTTTTTAATGGCGTTTCTCTCTGTTGGGTAGTCTGGTTAAACTGAGCATCATCATTTCGGTGAGTCTGCCTGGATGCTCACTTGGGGATGAAAAGCAGCAGCTTTTGTTTTCCAATTGCTTTATGTTTTGCGGAATTGCTTCCATCTGTGAGGCTTTAAATAACATCAAATTTAAATAAGTGGTATTTTGCATTGATTTTGTCCAAATGTAAATGTTTAAGCTGTCAGGCAGCAGAGAGTCAGGCCCAGAATGAAATTCTTTACTTACCTGTAATTGAAGAAATTCCCCTGAGGAAATACAGCCATAGTTTTATCTGTCTCTAAAATTTCTACACTGCCTTTAGTCGTATTTCTTGCATACTTCCTCTCCTTTCCCCAAAAAGAGTAAGTTCTTGGCTTTTCTTTTATTTTTCCAGTTTCTTCTGTTGAAAAATTGGCAAAATCATTCGTGTTTGGATGAATCTGTTGCAGGGAAAGAAACCAGCCAGTTACTACCTCTAGAAATCAAGTCATGTAAGGTAATGTTATGCATCCAGCTGGAAGCATTTCAAACTTCTTGTTACCAGGAGTTGCAGCATTTCAAGCTACCCACTTTCTGGGAACGTCACTTTTTCCTTGCATACTGCAAAGTGGGTGAATGTACTACTATTTATGGCACAAATTAGAAGTTTGCTTGACTATTGATTAGCTAACTTCAGAATCTGCTTTGAGGAGGTAAAATGTGCTATCAGCACTTGTGTTTCAATAGCGTAATTAATAAGTGTTCAGGATTTGCCTGATTTTTGAAATCACCTTATTTGTTTGAATATTTAGCTAATGCTAAGTTTAGTTCATGCAAATTCCTCAGAGAAAATACTTATGTTATTCAAATTTATGGAAACAGAGCATTATTGAATGTTTTTTGTCCTTAGGAGCTGCTAGAAGCCTTTGACACACCTACTTTGGCTTGATTGCTATTTAACCTTAATTGCCTTTATTGTCATATAGCCTTTGGGTCGTCCTACATGAAACCGCTTTCATTTTATTGCTATATGAAAGGATATGGAAATTAGAGGGTAAAACTAATCCACTTCAACTCCATGCTTCTGATTTTTCCCAAATTTTTCATGTGATGGAGAGTGCATTTCCAGAACATAAATTTGACACTCAGGCAACAAATACAGCAAGGGGACTGCTGTACAGGCATTCTGTGTATGTTCAAGCCATTTGGGGATTGAATGAGTCAGTTCATAGTCACTATGGGATTACTTTTTGTGGCTTTCTGCTCAGATAACCATGTACAAGTAAACAGGAATTAGTGATGTTTGAAAAGGTGAGAACTATTGTCTGTGTGTTGGTAGCTACTTGCACCAGTATGAGTCCCAACCACTTTTATCATAGAACGAATTGTTTCAACTTAAAATTACCCAAAGTTTATTTATGAATTTAAGATCAATTAGAACTTACTGGTTCTCTAGATGAAGACACTGTTTCCTAATTAAAACATAGAGATATTTTTTATCTGTAGAAATACACTAGAGGGGCATGCTTATGCCTATGTGTAACTAGATATTCACACTGGAGGAGATATACTTCTTCATTGTGGTGGCAAACACAGCCAGTAAATACAGGCAATAAAGTGGGCCAGGCTGGTTTGGAAAAAAGAATTATTATGTACATTTTTCCATTATTTAATGTGGTCTATTTTTTTTCAACTTGAAAATATTAGGAGATAAATTATTTCAGCAGTGGAGGTCAATGTTACTTACACAGGTAGCTTGGTATGGAGAAGCTAATCTGCTAGAACAGGAGTCTTTATCACTCCCTTCCAAAAAGAGAGATCTGTATCATCAGTGGTTTGTTGGAGGTTGCTAGGAAATGACACGTTAGAGAAGTCATTAGGCGGTTGAAGCTAACATCAGTGCTTGGCTATTGCAGGCTTTCTTTTAATCAGAGAGGCATAATTATAGCTTTGTTATGGGCATAAGAAAATCTGGCCTCTGAACTTGCATTCCATGTATTTATATTTGTCTCATGCATCTCTTAGTTCTTGTCAATGGTGCTGGATTTCCACTGGAGATCCAATGTATTGAAAAGTTCCAAAGCATTATGTTTCAGAACAGTTTCAAGTACCTCTTCCTAGATATTTTGAATATATAGCCCCACAGACCTCAAATATATGGTCTAAATCTCCTTCGGAAATCACCAAAGTCACCTTCACCTCTATCAGTGTAAAAATCTCCTTGAAGACACTAAACACAAGGTGCACAGACAAGGACTTGGGGTTTGTAAGTCATTTTTAAGCCTACAAACTGAAATTGTTGATAAATTTGCTAAATCTTCTCTACCAAAGAAAAATGTCAGATGCCCATAAGTCTTCTTTAGTACATTAAAGTGGAAGGATGGTGAAATGTAAATGAAGGCCTTTCAGATACAAAGTGTGTTTGCATAGCTGTAGAAATCTGGCAAGCAGATGGCAACACATTGAATTTCAATAGGAAATCAGATCTGAAAAACCACTGTTTGTTACCAGGTTGCTCTTGAAAAGATCGATTATGATGACTGATAGGAGTCCCTGCGATGAACCCATTGCTCAGGCTGGCAAGCAGTTGCTCACGAGAATAGCTGCAATGATTCCAGCTTCCTGGCTTTCTCCCCAGTGCAAGGCAAGTGCATAAACCAGTCCAAGTCTTTAGTCATAAATCAGAGAGCAGGTCAGCAATATTTTCTCTGAGGACTGGCAGATGATAAGATTAAGAGTTTATTGGTAATTGCATGCACATGCTTAACTCATGATGAGTGAGGAGTAAACCGGACAGGCATTGAGCACTGCTGAGTTGTGCTGTGTTTAGTGCAAGCTATGAAGATCCATATGAAAAGCTATGACAGTGCAGCTGATGCATGTCTTTAACCTTTTCTGGGCA
This sequence comes from Melopsittacus undulatus, assembly GCF_012275295.1. Classification (NCBI taxonomy): domain Eukaryota; kingdom Metazoa; phylum Chordata; class Aves; order Psittaciformes; family Psittaculidae; genus Melopsittacus; species Melopsittacus undulatus. The sequence continues at coordinate 10,916,513 of NC_047533.1, read as the reverse complement.
TGAAAGAACCTCTTTTATAGGAAAATCCCATCTGAAGAAAGTGGGGGAAATTCAGGAGGGAAAGCACAGAGCCTGGTATAATAAATAGCTTCAGAGTGGGAGGAAATCTGAGAATTGTGCCTGGAATGCAAAAATTCATTTTAGGAATGTGAAGAAAATCTTTCAAAAGCTTGTTCTTTTCTTGGAAAAGAACAGGAGAAAGTCCAAGTGATGAGATGGGCTCTTGCATGGGTCCCTCAGGTCTTCCTGATCTGTGAGTTTGTGCTTCCACTGGGACATATTTAGAGCATAAAGACAGAGTAAAACTGCTAACCACTAGTGTAAAAGATGGTTATTTTGAAACCTCTGAATTCCATCTAGGCCTTGGAGATAGTTATTATGCAGCGAATTCTCAAAATTCTTTTGGAGGCATGTCAAGAAGTGTATCTGTAGAAAACAAAAATGTTAATCTGAGGTGCCATGGCTCTTCTCACAACTGTGCATTTTGCCACTTCATTTGGTTGTATTTTTCTTTGTTTTTTATTTCTTAGGAAGATTTTGACTACTTCTGGGATTCCGAGACTCAGTGCTGTTCCATTCATAACTTACTGAAGGTGATCCATTCTTTGGGAAGCTGTGCATTCACTACTTTGCAGATGTGGACACTGGCATAGTTCTGCAAAACAGCCAAGGTACAGCTTTCACAGGAAAATGTGAATAAATGGTGAGAGAGGAAGGAAAGAGGATGCTCGAAAATGATGTGATATGGCCAAAAAAGCTCTGAAACACCTTAAAATAACATTTTGGAGATAACTTCAGCCCACCCTCGTATACCTTCAGAGTTGTATGGGTCTTTCTCTACTCATTTTTGGGACATCTTCGTCTCAAGGTTCATTTGACAAAGCAAAATGATGATAGTTACAATCAAGGTTCTTTATGTCCTTGCTAGAATTTGGTGAAATGACAGGATTTTGTGTTAGCTTTTAAAAATCTGTTGGTGTTTCTTCCTTGTTTCAATTTTCAGTAGGATAGTTGTGTGTGTGTGTGTGTGTGTACATTCATGTTTTCCATTCATGCTCCTTACATGAAAAGTGTCAGCTTCATTAATAGTTATTGCTTTCTAGAAGGAAGAGCAATGTCACTCCTTGGGATTTTCTTTCCAAAATAGTAATCTCAAAGAGGACTTAAAGTAAAAGGGTTAGATGCACAGAATCATACAATAATTTAGGTCAGGGACATGTGCAGTCAGCTACTCTGACACCCTGCTCAGAGCAAAAGGCCAAGGCTTCAGAGCTAGGTCAGTTGGTTCATGGTTTTATTCAGCAAAGTTCTGAATATTTCCAAGGCTGGATATTCCACAGCTTTTTCAGCTTGTTTCCACACTTAATCACCTTCCTTGTGAATTTTCTCTCCTTATCTATCTGGAGCTTCCTATAATTTGCACCTTGTCGCAGTCCTGCTCTTGTGCATCTCTGGGAAGAGTCTGTCTCTGTCTTCTCTTTAACCCCTTATTAGACAGTTGAATCTAGCAGCTAGGACTGCTCCTGTGCAGGCTGAAGAGGGTGAGTTGTCTCAGCCTTGCTTCACACATCATGCTCTCAGCCCCAGGTTGCCAGCAGCAGAACCTGCTCTGGTTTGTGAAGCTCCCTCTGTACAGTACTCTGTGAGTCCAAAGATGCACACAGAGTGCTAGGTGTGCCCTGATCAGTGTCAAATAGAGGGCAATGACAAGTTGTTGCTAGGTCCTTCTTTTAAGACTATAACGTGATCCAAAGACTGATTCCAAATAAATAAATAGCATCCTTTTAATTGCTTTTTGAAGAAAAATTAACCATGAATGTTTCTAAGGAAGCAAAGGATGTGGATTTTCCTTTACTTACTTGATTCCACAGTTTGTGCCACAATATCCTTATTTCATAACAGGAGCAAGGTATTGCATGATTAAAAAATAATTAGAAGTGGAGATTATAAAAAAATAATTTAGGATTTATACTTTGCCAATAAAATGCCACAAACTGAACACTGAAGTAGGAAAAATAGCAATGGATGTGAAAGAAAAGTAAGTTTGCATGCTTGGCATTATCACTGATATTATAGCATAGCCTTAATTCCTTAAATTCAGGCATATAAGAAATGGAGATAAAAAATAGATAGGGTTTTTGCTAACTTTTAAACGTGGGAGTACAATGTACTGACACTTCACTGCTAATATTTTCCACTAAGGGCCAATGTAACCATTAACACTTGCAATTTTGCCTTTGTAATTGCCTCTAGAAGAAAACTTCTGGTCAGGATAAGGATTGGAGCCACTTTTTAAAGGGCATCAGTTGATTGCCTTGCTTGAGTGCAGTAGAAGAGAAGACACATCCAGGAGCTGGCACCCATTATTGTTCCTAGATCCTGCTAATGACAGCAAATCTCACTGATCTCCTGCTGTCAAATATTTGAAATTTGGAAGCCTGAAACTAGGTGTGTAATTCCAAAGTCATGAGCTCTGCAACTGCAGACCAGAGTCAATGGTGTAAATACCATAGCCATAGCTGACAATGTTGATTGATGGGATTGCCTTGGATCCAGCTGTCCCTATTAAAAAAGACATTATTAAAGAATAAGAGCTGACAAAATGCATACTAATTTATGCTTCACAGAAAGTCATAATGTACACCGTGGGGGAAATACAGTGTGATACAATAGACCTGCAAATCTCTGCCCGCCTTCCCATCTCCTGTGTCTAGCACTGTACTGGTCTTCTGTATTGCAGGAAATACTTCAATTTATCTTTTTTCCTGTGTGTTTCCCAGTACTTTCACAGCTATGTCCAGCCTTATGCCATTGCACGGGGGTAGAGGGGCTGAAAGCTACACTCCTGGACTCAGGAAATGATTTCTAGACAAATCATTCCACAGGCTGAAGTACACCTCTGCTGTGCTCGCTGCTCTGCAGAGCATATTGCACAGCCAGCCTGAAGTCATTTAAGTGCAGTCCAAAGTTGTGTGAGCTTGTACTTCAATCTCCATTTATCAGAAAATAATTAAATGTGAGAAGAACTTTAATACGATAGAAATGGTTTCAATTTTGTAGCAAAAGAAGAAAAGTCCCATGGGAAGATATAAGTTCGAGTTAATTTAAATCTGATAACGAAAGACTTATGGAGGGCTTCTGGTCAGAAAGGCAGCTCATGATCCACCTCTATTCACAGTATACTATTCAAGAGGTGGTCCAAGAAGAAGTCATGGCAAAGTCCTCCATTTTGTTTTCATGTTCATTTTGACAGAAGTCGCTGGAAATTACCCCTGTTGGTCTGATAGAATTCCTGTGGCTAGCAAAAGCGGGAACGACTCAATATTATAAAGTATTTATAAGTCCCTAAGGCACATTTACAGATGTCCTTAGCAACATCAATTTCCAGCATGTTAATAGCTCTAAAAGCTAAAAGCAGAACTGTAGACCTTTTCTAGGCACTAAAAAGCAGCAAATGCTGACAGACAAGTAGTGAGTAGGCAGATACCTCTCTGCCCACCTCTGATAACAATCAGCTGTATTGTGCATTAGCTTCAGGAGATGGATTAGCCCTTTTGGCAGCCCACTGTAAAGCACTTTGCAGTAATCTCATTTTGAGATCTCAAAGCATGAATCATCCAGGTCAAGTTTAAACTAAGCTTTGAGGGCCAGATTCTTATCTTGCTTACACCACAATGAATAGAGAGCTATTGTATTAGAGCCAGTGTTGTTACACAGCTGAGTAACACCCATATGCAGCCAACCAGAATCTGGGCCTAAGGGTGAAAAATTGACATACTAGTAAAAGTTAGCTGAGGGAGTAAAGACAGGTTGCTATATATAACAGTAAAGAATCAACTATTTCTAACACTGAATGTGGAGCTTTATTACAATAAAGAAAAGTGAAAGGTCCAATTTCAACTAAATATTTAAGTACCTTACTGGTTAGATTTCTACACCTCCACTGAGTTCACCGAGACTCTTCTATGACCAAATTATAAACAGTTTGCAGGCAGATGTGAATATTTTGAATACATGCATCCTCCCTCCCATCACATCAATACATGCCCATCTGGTCTGGAATGAGATCTCTTACTTCTGCATGCTGCTTCTTTGCGTGTGAAAAGGGTGGAAAATAGGAAAAGTGACAGACAGTGGTCTGTTAGGTGACTTTAACCAGACTGTCCTGCTGCCACTCACATCCGAGGGGCCCTAGAAAAAGAGGGTTAAGATGACACTGGGTGTAGGAGCTGTTCTTTGGGCTGTATTGGCCTTGTAGGCAGTATTAGCATTTTCCCTATTTGAACTGTTCTGTGACTACTGACTTCTGTGTGAGTATGCTGCAGGATACATCCTCAAAAGAAGGCATACATTTTTCAGCTTCATATCATTTAAACAAGGTATATAGCACTGAGCTGTTTCTTAGTCACGAATATCTAGGTGTGAAAGACCTAAATACTTTATCCTCCACAGACCTGCTCTTATAAGTAGCTGTCAGGGCACATGTTTATGCATTTTTGAGGCAGCTGACCCTGCAGCCTCTCTCCCTTCTCATCCCCACCTTTACATTTAAATTACTTGCATTTTTCTCATTTGTGGGCTCCTGATGATTTATCCACTGGAAGAGAGAGCAAAGGATGAGCCCAGTGGTAATGCAAGAATTTGCTGTAGAGTTGCACACAGGTTTTCCTCTGCAAAATGATCACTCAACCTGTCCACCCTTTTCTGCAGGCGTGCTTTGGAAATAAACATACTTAAAAGCCGCCTGGATCTCAAAACCTTCAAATGCAGAGGATGTAAACAGCATCCAGAAATCTGAAATGGAACAAGATGCTTCTCTGTCCAGTGACCTGGAATAAAAGCAGCGTGGCTCAGGGGAGCTTGCAGAGGTCAGGTCAATGCCCTGCCTTGCACCAAGCTCAGCCTTTCCTAGACTATTATTGACAAATATGAGTTTACCTTGTTCTTAAAAGATCTTTTGTGTGGAAGATTCTACCTCCTGAAGCAAACTGCTCTGGTACACACCTCTCCTCAATTGCCTATTGATATGTAACAGCCCTGAGAAACTGGACAGGTCTGAACCTAGGATTCCCTACTTGGTTTTTCTATTGTGACAAACATGGGTTTGGTCTGCATTGGAATATTCATTTTTGAAGGTTTGTTGGGGTGAAGACAACCAGGGCTCTTTCTTCACATGTCAAGCATATCCTCTGACTGAAAACAAAATTAAGAGGGTTCCCCAGTGATTCTGAGCTCAAAATACTTGCAAGGCAAACATATGGAAGCTGAAATTCCTCAAGTCACCAGTCGAGCTCAGACTTCTGGGGTTGTTAGTCATGGTGGGGAGTCTGTCAGCCCTGTGAAATGCATCTTCTGGGTGCTGCTATGGGCAGTAAAGGCAAGGTGATGGAAAGGCAAACACATTTGCTTTGAAAGGCTAAATTAAACCAGCATGTCCCTGCTAAATATGCAAATTATTGAACTGGCATACTCCTGGGGGTGGGAGGGAAAAGTCTGGTTAAAAATCGCTAACCAGCCTTTTCAGAAACCACTGTCCCACCATGTGTCTATCAAATATGCTAACCCTTTCTCCTCAGATAGTGTGAGATATGCTTTTGTATGGATTTTCTTCTCCACAATACAGATGCAAGATTCTTTAGGCCACTCTATGACAACAGTTCTGTTTGTGGTTTCTTGTAGCAGCCCTCTATATGGACAGACTCCCATTTCCACTTGAAAGACTGCCAGACAAGAGCCTTTCTGCATGCGGGTTTTATAGGGAGTGATCTAATAAATGGAGGGAAAATAATGAACTTTGTATGTTTATGCAGTTCTGTGATAGTGTATCCCTTATTGCCTGCAGTGAAATCAGCTTTCATCATGATTAATACTGTGCTGCCAATGACACAAACTGTCTGCATACAGACATTCAGGGGAGCAGCTTGTGGAGTGGGTTCACAGCTCTTGGGTTCACCTTCCAAGAACTTCAGAGGTGTAGTTGGGCCTTTTTAGTTTGCCTGTTTACAGCCAGAACACCAATATTTACAATTCTGCTCATTCTCTGATCCTTCTGTTAATAGTGGCTGACAGTGGTTTTGCAAAAGTTAAAAAGAGAGCTATAGCCTGTGGAAATAAGCCCTGCTGCTTCTCAGCTGCAAACAGCGCTGTCACTCAGCTGCCATTCAAGCCCAGGGTTATGGGGAGGGTTTGCAGAAAAAAGCTTGCTGAACGCAAGAGCACTTTCTTTTCTGCCCACTCTTTGCTCTCTTCCACAACACTTGGAATTTAAATGCTTCACTCGGTGACCAGGCTCTTCTTTGTTTTGCTGTAAAATGTTATCCTTCCCCCAGAAGCCCACAGCATCTCCAAAACCACAAGTGGTTTCTTTATGAAAGGGGGGAGGCAAAAGTTATTCTCTCTGATGCTTGGGCAAGAGGAAGAGCAAACAAATGCTGTTCAATTACACAAAATGAATTGAATGTGGAGGCAGGGCACATCTTAGCAGAGTGCAGACAACTCAGGATGGGGCCAGGACTCTTTACTATGTTACAAGATGTTCCTTCTCCACAGTAGAGGAAAAGGACAGAGATACAGCTATCAGGCATGATTTCCTTCTTCCACACTAGAGCACTAAAAAACAGGCCACTAAAGTATTCACATACAGAAGTCCTACAGCTCAGAAATCTGTCTGTAATCCTGTTCATTTTATTTAAGACCTCTTTTAAGCAACTCAGACCCTTTCTAGAACTTGGTGAGGATCTCTGCTCCAGCATCTCACATGGCACCAGCAAAAGGTATGTGAGTGATGGTTTTTGGCTGTTCATATGAAAACTTGTTTCCATGAAAGGAGCAAAGAAGCAAAAGGAGCAGGAGAAAATACTGGAAAGGTAAGAACAAGAAAAGTTCAAAAAGAACAGGTATGAGTACATTCACAACACCATGAAGGTGCTTGCAAGCACTAAGGGTAGGTTTCAGAGTGTCTCTGCATTAACTAGGTGTTTGAAAGCTGGTTAAAGTTAATGGAGGTGAGAGGGCAGCTGATCAGGCATAGGTGTTGAGGGAAAGCATTTGCCCTAGAGCTTCTCTGTCATAGAAAGGCAGGTGGGTCTCAGTCTGTGCAATCTGACATGTTAATTGAATTCTTGACATCTATACTCTCGTTCTCCTTATTTTCCTCTTCTCCTCACTTTTCATCTGATATAGTTTAAAAAAGACAGAGCTGAAATGGATTGGAGGCTTACAAAGACAACTACCACCACCGGTTGACTGTATATCCACAGAACCAGCCTTTAACAGTTTGCAGGCTATGTGTCCTCTTTTAGTTACAATCTGTGGGTCACATTGAGGCAAAGATGTTTTCCATATGCAGCACCCTGCACTCACTAGACAATTTTGTTTTTCACTGGCCTGCCTGCTTGCCTGTAACTGAGCATGTACACTGGTATTTTGCAACATCCTGTAGATCACCTTTCAAGGAACATTGCTATACTGACAGTTTAGGTGGTGGAAAATGGATCCACTCAATACCTAAATTGGGCTTTTGTTAGGTGAATACTTGCTTGTCTTGCCAGAAATACAGTGCTGTAGAGTCCTGGAAGATACATCTCTCACCAGGAAGTGCTCTCAAGGTAATTTCAACAGCCTTTTATGCATCATGTTTCCTCTCAGTCTTCCCTAACCTAAACAACTGCACTTCATTCAACTACCCCTGACAAGCCATGTTTCTAGAGCTCTGATTATCCTTGCAACTCTGTCATTGACACGTCTATTACACCCTTCTTTCTCTAATTACAGTATTCTGTACGAGAGGCAGGATTCCTACTGATCCCATGCCAGAGCTGGAAGGAAGGTAAGGATTACTTCACATCTTGCATAAAACCCACCTACTTCTACATGCCAGGAGGAGGTAGATATACTGCAGCTGTGTGACACTCTGAACTCTTCAATTTGCAGATCTGACCCACTTTCCCAAAGCTTATCCAGTGGTTTCCCATCTTCCATTTGTGCAGTTGATTGTTCCAGTCTTCTAAAAGGGCAAGAAGGAGGACCCTGGGAACCAGAGGCCAGTCAGCTTCATTTAAATCCCTGAAAAGGTGATGGAACAGCTCATCCTGGAGGCTGTCCCTAAGTATGTGGATGACAAGAAGGTAATCAGAAGTTAGTCAGCATGAATTCACCAAAGTGAAATCATGCTTAACCAATCTGATTGCCTTCTACAATGGGACAACTGGCTGGATAGATGAGGAAAGAGCAGTGGATATTGTCTACATGGACTTCAGCAAGGCTTTTGACACCTTATCCCATGACGTCTTCATAGGCAAGCTCAGAAAGTGCAGGCTGGGTAAGTGGATGGTGACCAAAGAGGTTGGACTAAATGACCTGCAATGGTTCCTTCCAACTTCAACCATTCCATGATTCTGTGGTTCTATTTATTTCAGACTGCTACTCCAGCTAATAAAGATACTGTGCTCCTTTTAATTGTATATCCAGAGAGTTCTCAACTCACACTAAATTTCACATTGTATACAAATTTCATAGAAAGCACTCCCTATGAGTCAGTAGTGGGAATACTGAGAAGTACCAGAAGCAAGCTGTCTTTTTGCAGAAAGCCACAAGACATCCTTCTGGTTTAATGGTGAGCATTGGTAATTTTTGGCATAGAGTTTGCAGGCAATTTTATATAGCTTATAAAAAATTTCAGCTAGGGAAGTCATTTAGAAAACATGGTCTAAGTACCTCCAGTAAAGTACTCAACCTACTTTAAAGATCTTACTGTTAGCAAAATGCCTCCTTTTTACCTGAATGGTGCCCAGCAGAGAGTCAGGGACTTTTTACCATTACTGGCAGTAGTAGCTTAAAAAAAACAAGCCTGGGAACCCCTTCTCTACAGAACATTCCTCTAGCTGGTTTGAAAAGTGTCAGATTTTGGGTCTTTTCATGGTGTTTTGAGTAAAAATAGTGCACTGCACATCCACTTGAAATGATTTGGATCCACTGTAGAATAAAACACATTATTCAAAATCAGTTTGCCTTGAGAAATTCATGTTGCTGTTGCTGTCTTTTTAGGACCCACACTCAGTTCCCCATAGACATCAATATGGGTTCCACCAGGTCAGACTGAGCCAGGAAGAGCAATTTATAGAGATATATAATTTAGATTACAAACCAGTTCTGGAGGCCATCTATTGCAATACCTGCTCACAGGACCAACTTGACTTTTTCTATGTATTTTGTGCCTTTTTTCCCTACACCTCCCCCCCCCCCCCTTGTTCATGCTTCATCTCTCTCCTTTGTATTACTGAGGTTGTTATAGCCATTTGATTATTATTAATCTCCACAGAAGACTAAACAAAGCAGAAAACAACACCAGAAAGTTGTTTATTAGCTTTCTAGTCTCAAGGAATGATGAACCAAGTCCTTCTATCTTTTTCTAAAGAATGTGTTCATTGAATATTTGCCTGTATTTCTGCCTCTCTGTTTGTCAAAAAAGAAAATGAACCACCTGTTAGTCATCCTGCTTCTACACAATCCAGAAAGTATCTCATACTCCTCTTCAGTAACTTGAAGTAGCAAAACTGTCTTTTTGTGATATTAGAAAAGTAAAGGTATTTAGAAGTGCAACTGAACTATTCAAACTGTTCTTTCTCCAGAGAGGTGAGTCCTACTTCAGTCTGTATTTGCTCCTTGAAGGAACAATTATTCAAAATTCCTGTTCTTTTCAATGTAAGCGTAGCTGCTCCTTTCCTCAAATCAGGAACCTTACTGCTTGTTACTGATAATTTTTCACTTTCTACTCTGTTGCTCAATGTAGTCCTCAAAAGTGTGTCAAGAATGTGCCTCTTAAAAAAGTCTGACCATAAAACTCCAGTCACTTTTCACTGGAGTAGCTTTAAAACTAGAAATACATTCCAATCTTTATCTAGATTTGTTTTTATTGTACTGCTAGCTCTTAATCTGTTTAAATCTAGAGTGTTGAGGCACTTGTCCAAGTATTACTTAAGCAAAAGAAGGCCTGCTCCTGTCTTTCATTGAACAAGAGTTATTCTAGGCCTATCACCTACTGACACAGGCAGTATAATAACAAATTTTATTTATATTAATCTCTTGAATATGGTGGACAAGCATGTTACAGAGTAGGCATTGGAAGCTCTTCCTCAGATTTATCTCTTTTAGAAAGAAATATCAATATAATTTCTAATGATGTGATTTTGAATGAGGTCTCTGGACATTAACTTTATTAATGAAATGTATTATCACTCACATTGATTTTTGCCTGGGAAAAAAGGCTGGCACTCAATTTTAACTGCTCTGGATGTCTTCTGGGAATGGCACCACTCTGACCTGCAGGCGACTGATGCACATACTCACAGGAGGTAGTTAACATTGCTGCTGTCATGGAAGCCGTACCAGCTACTATGAGAAACAGACAAAAGTTTCAGAGCTGGAATTTAAGGGTGTTTAAGTGTTTGGGCAAATGCTGTTATTCATTTGTTTGTGGTTTCTAAACCTCAAATAATATGTCTACAACAATCAGTGTGATGTCCAAGTGAGTTTGAAGTAAACTAGCACACAGATATAGTAATTTGAGTCCTGAAAGTAGTAAAGCTGCCTTAGAATTACATTATAGTGGACTAATTAATACTGTTTCTTGACAAGGCAGTTGCCTTGGAACAGAGCCTTGCTGACAGGGTTGTGGATGTTGAAGCTGTAGACAGCTATTTGAGTGCTGAGCTGAGTGTCAAATATCTTGTTACTTCAGCAGAGTCATGTATTCAGAGGTACATTTCTATGTCTCACAGGGTAACACAAAAGCTTTCCCATTTAAACAAATCACTTTCTGTTACATGAGTATACAAAGTAATTTACCTGTACATTGGTAAAGCAAATGCAATAAATAAAGTGTCTTCATACATTCGGATTCAGTTCTACAGAATCATTTTCTCTTTCCAGCAAAGCAAAAACATGGAAGATGACTAAAAATGGATGTTGCAATATTGATGTCGTACTATTGCATTGTGCTGAATGCATTCAATTCAGTTTTGTAAGGAAAAATATTGTGACATCAGTATCTATGCCTTGGAATGCCATCTAGTTGTGCATAGAATTAAGCTTTTTTAATGTAAAAGATGAAAATGCAGCTACATTCAGAGCTTAATAATTATTCACAAAACTATATTTTTCCTTTTATTTCTTCTTTTTCCTTCTTACTTCTTTCTTCCTTTACCCTTCTCTTGTCTCTTTTTTTTTTTCTAAAACAGAAAGGAATTGGGAACCTCTCAACTGCCAGTAAATGGCACAAAGGGAAGGAAAATCGTAGAAAATGTCATTTTCAAATGGTCATATATATCAAAGACTAACAGGGGAGACTTCTGTTAGGGAAACACACCACAGAGTCAGGAGAGTGAGTGGTTTTAGAGTACCCTGTATGACAGTTCACATGTGAAATGCATGCGGGAAACACTGCATGGATTTAAATGAGTAAAAGCTCATGTATTTGGTTTATATTGCATGGCTGTTTTTTCCCTTTTACTCACTTCTTCACTGTCAAAAGTGACAATTTTCTGACTACAAGGCCTCAGATACTCCAATTTTAAATGCTGGTGCAAGATTCGAAGAAAGTTGTGTGAACCACTAAACCCCAATGTTTCATTAGTGTCTAAGAAAACTTAATTACATATACCCATAGCTGAGTAACCCCATCTGAATACAGAATCACAATCATGCTTGTACAATGGACTTAATGCAACTGTGCATGCAAACGAAGTCCAATATTTTGCTTAAAACTCTGCAGATCATATCAGTTGGTTACAGGTTATCCCTATTATTTCCCAGACTGTAGTCTGGTTTGGAAAAAAAAACTAATAATAGTAAAGCTTCAGGAACTAAGTTGAAGTGCAATCCTCTCATCAAGCATCTAATTATAGAAATTAAGGTTGATTCTTTGCACAAAAATTCTTATAAACTCTATTGTGGCTATGGCAAAGAAAATATTGGCTGCGTCAGGTATCTCCACTATGAGGGAAGTGGGCTCTGTAGTTGAAGAAGCCTTTAAAAAGCCCCTTAAAAAAATAGGTCCAATTCATCAACTACAAAATAGGAGCAACACCCATTGATTTTGAAGAGGGCTACTTGTATTCTACAGTCAGAGAAGAAAGAGGTATGATTAAAATAAAAAGAAATAAAATAGCTTTTTTTGGCTAATAGTACCCATGTGTGGGAGTACAATCACACAAACATTTAAGCTATTCAACTAACTACTTAATCTAACTTTTATTACATTTCAGTGTTCAATTTCAGATTTCAGCTTTATATCTTATACTGTGCCTCGGGTTTCATTCAGCTGATAATGAAGTTTTGGAGGAAGAGGAATCTAGCTTTATAATTGCAGCTTCTGCTTTCAAAGTATAGTAGCTTTGTCCCTTGGAATAAGGTGGAGCTGCACAGGGATTTCCAACTTTCTTCTTTAAGAAACTCTCACCTGTTTTCAGAAGTGAGATTTTATAGAATATAACTTCTGATCTATGTGAACTGTTCCTTGTTTTCTCACGCCCATGTATTTGAGATATAGATTGTACGTTTACCACTGAGGGCCCCTATTCAATAAATAATGGACAGTTCATGCATTTTTTTTCCCTCAGAAGTACTAAGCTTTTCATTATCATTTTGATTTGGGTATTAGCCCTAAAGCCTTTTCCTGGCCAAGATTCTCCTGAGTCTCAAATCTATTGTTGCATTGCTGAGATGGTAGATACTTTTTATTTATCTGTAGAAGAAACCTTTTGAATGGCTTGTCTATAGTCAGCTCCGGTTGCTGGCACTAGTGACAGCCTTGATAAGTGCTGAGAATGTCACAGTCTACATAAAAGCATTTGGGAAAAACTGGCAGACATAAAAGACATTGTTGTAGTTATATAAAATGGAACCCAAAAGATTTTTTATTAAAAAAAAAGCCAAAACCTCAACAAAAACCCTAAACAAAACAAAACCAAAAGTAAAACCAAACAAAAACCTCCACAAAACAAACAAATCCCCAAAATCGAACAACTGTATTGGAATAGGTACATGAATGCATTTTAAGATATTTTGACATATAGTCTGAAATATGCAGTTGTTTGCTCTCTAATATACAAAAAAAGATTTCTATGGAAACACTGATATAGGTCATTCCAAATGAGATGCAGAAAGATGTCCCAGTCAGACAAATTTACCAGTCAGGTAAAGTGTCTCTACTATGTTGTTGAGGTTCAATTATCCACTCTCCCATCTACCTCTTTGCTACATATACTGTAATTTAGGAATAGCTGTTCCCTTTTAAATTAATGAATTTCATCTTTGTTAGAAGCTACTAAATTTCAACAAGTCGTTGTTAGCCACTGAAGCATCAAGCTTTTCACTTAGCAATGTGCAACACCAACTTGGGCACAAATACACACTAGAACAAAATTAAATGTAGCAGGAACAAGTTCAGGTGTTTCTGAATCACAGAACATTCTGTATCAGGGACGTTTTAAAACCCACCAATAGTAGGTAAGTGCGCGGCTCAGTGCTGACGTAGTTTTATCTCCTCAGCAGTGTGGCCTGCTATGCACATTTGTTTTTTACGTTTGTTTTTTGTAAGAGTTTTGCCTCCAGTTCAAGGTCTTGCCCTTATCTTCAAGAGACTCCAGGCAGGATTCATCAGACCAGATGTAGACTCCTACATCTGAGTGAGTCATCACAGGCTCACTGTACTGCCAGTGAAGAGAAATAGGTGCTTGATAGCAGAAATCTTCTCATCCTGAGGTCAATGCCTAAAATAGTGCAGACAAATCTTACCCCACAGTGCTTATTTCTTTCTGTGGACTATATTTGGGTGAGATGAATTCTACCCACACAAAACTGAACTCTGCAGCAAAGGGAAAAAATGGCCTGCTGACTCTAAATACCAGCTGGATTATTACAGAAGGCACTTTACTGCAAATATTCCTCCTGCTGGGATTCGCTGAGTGAACAGACGAATTACAAACATGTTACAAGACATAATGAATGTTGGAGAACATACTGGCTACAGGGAGAGTTGGATGTGAATATACACAGGACGTGGCAATGTAGAAGGAGATACGAGCCCAACTGCTCTCCCTGATTTGGTAATATGCTACACAGCTCTTATTTTATCTGAGTATAAATGTCCTCCTGTTCAATGTAAAGAATGTATCTCGTAAATCTGTGACACTGGTTTCCTACCCCACTTCTGGGAACAATTAAAATATTTCATATTAAACTAGTGCATATGCTGTTCCTGGTTAATGTCTGAGATCACTTACTTCTTCATATGAGTTGAAAATAAATGCCTGGGACATTACAACTACTGCTATTCACAGTGAAAAGTCCTGCTGCGGAGTGAATGTTTTCAAATGAAGTCTGTGTTAGAACTGGTTCTCTATCAAGTCTAGCAGAGAGTGTTTTCCTACTTTCTGACTTTCTGGCAATGAAAACGTGCTTACTGATTATTTTTCTTTTTACATCCTACTATCACTTGTCAAGAAGAGATGGATGTTTCTAGGTCTCCTCTACACAGGGAATTTCTTTCTTTACCTAAACAGCTTCTGGCTACAAAAGAAGAGTATTGCTATTCTTTCCACATGAGCTACTGGCCTTTGCAAAGATATTCTGCTGTTTATGAAAACATGTCTGTCAATTTAATAATTAGGCAGATATCAGCTTTTATTCAGTGGATCAGAAAAAATGTACTGATGATCTAATGCTACACGGCTCTGCAGTCTGATTGAAACACTGTAGTTGACTCCAAGATTTCTGATTTCATTATCATTCACATAATTTTCTGGTTAGTGTGGGTTTGTTTTTTTTAAAGAAATTGGTGCTTAGGATTTCTTACCACTGCTGTGCAATCTATGCCAATACTAAGAATTCTGTCTTTTTACCATTACACCAGTCCACACGGTTTTGGATGAATGATACTTATGAGAATTAGTAGATTGTTAATAGTTGCAACTATAAGATTATAATAAGGTTTTGCATGTAAAGTGGCTTAACTGGTGCTCTTCTAATTCAAAATGGCAACACTGAAAGTAAATTCCACAGAGTTGGATAAGTTGCTTTGACCTGAAACTAGTAAAAGAGAGAGCAGAACTGGGATATTTTGAAGCTACAATGATCCTGCTGAGATAAATGTATCTCATGGTGAGCCCAGTACCTCGCTGGAATCACCAGCTGGAGTCAATATTGATTGCAGTAGAAACATAGACACCATGATACCTGTATTTAGGCACTCAGATTTAGATACCTGCTGCCTGAGCTGTCTTTCTTGAGTAGACCAAAAGGCAGTGAAGACTTTGAAGCCTATTGGGCCACAACCTGAAATTCATCTTTAGTTTTTCTGCTTTTACTCAGTCCCACAGAGAACATTTATGAGTTCAAATTTATGAAGAGGTTTGTTCTGAAATTATTGTTTCAAGAACACTGTGATTTGAAGATACCATCCTTTACTAAGCAGAAGAACTTGTGATTTATAAGCATTCAGAGCAGACTTTCCTGTTATTCTGGATATATTGCCTTCAGAAAGAGAAAGTGAAATGCAGTGGTCATATAAACCTAATTTGGCACACCTAGAGTGTTTGATAGTAATGTGGTTCCAATGTTGTATCTTGTATTTCTAAAAAAGATATCTTCCTTATTCATTTCTTGCAAGTCTCCCAGTCTTTTCTGTTGAAGGTGCAGGTTGGTAATGCTGCAGAAATAATGAAAACAAACTTCTGCCGTACTTCTGTGAAATAGCCTTCAATGGGACATTAATTCACTTTGCCAATGATTGGCCAAAGAGAGTGAAGGCTGGGACAAGGGCTGGGACATAAAGAAGATTTTACTCCAAGTTCTCCAACCCATATCTCCCCTACAGATATTGGCAAACACAGCTTGATATTGCAGTATACGGAAGATAGGATCCATAAACAGCAGGTCAAGCTTCTAGTAGTCTGAGTACTAGTCACTCAGCTTCTTCAGTTCCTGTTGGTATAGATGAACAATATCTGACAACTAAATGTTTGTATAAAGATCTGATAACAACTTTCAGAAAATGCTACTTTCTCAGGAAGGACAGGGACTCAATCTGGAAGAGGAAATTCACAGGGCAGGAGTTTTGTGTACACTCTTGCTGGTTTCCATATATTAACTTAAAAGAAAGTTCTTATGAATTGTTTTAGAGAGAAATCTAATACCAAATGAAATCAAGTATGCATGTATTCCTCTAGATATACAGTTACCACCTTTTGTAATTAATCTCTCATTAATCCATCTGTACTTCAAGAACCATGCTATAACCTGTGACTGCCTCTGGCGTATGTTTGGAGAAGCCTATGAAGCTGACAAACATGGAATACGTTTTCCAAGCATGGGAAGCTCCCTTAGTTTCTAAAGACTGAATGTACACTAATAGAAGGATGCCCTAGCAGGTGAAACACAAATAAGCACTTGTATTTCTTGAGTGTGGCATAAGTATTACATCTCAACCCTCAGACTAGGCACAAATCTCAGCCTTGCATTGATCAAACCCTTAAGCTAGAGATATTTTTAACTCCTGTATTTATAAACTTTCCACTGTGCTTTGACTGGCTGTACTGGCAGGAAAAGCCAGAGAGTGATGTGTCAGGCTAAATGGCTGTTATCATATATTCCCATAGAGTTTCAAAAATAGCTGCTGAACATGTCTGGTAATTGCCATAGTTAATCTCTGGATGGTTCCTGGTCCTTCTGCTGAGCTGCTCTGCTCATTCTTCAATGCACATATGCCTGTGGAGATTTGAACACATATCTCCTGGCAAAGACAAAAGTTGTAGTATCATACTTGTAAATTATAAACGTCAGAACTGATTGCAAAGTGTCAGATGTTCAAAACCTATGAACAGTAGTTTGCCTCCTATTCCTGTTAGTGCTAGGTTTTAATTTAGATATATATTTATTTGTAATAACTGCAGAATCTGTTTTTAAGAAATATGCTGGCAAGCAGGTTTTCTTGACACTTTCCAGCTGAAATATTGCAGCTTCTTTTGACCATCTTTATTGAGGAGAAAGTATTCAGCTCCATCAAACAGATGGACTTAATATTTCAAGATCCCATGCTAAATCCTATACAGGACCTAAACATTTAAATAATGATTTAAGCAGAATTGAAACTATGATATCCAGAGTACGTGACTCATCTGCTGCCCATCCTGTCTGGATTTAATGCTCTCCAGAAAACCCAAATTCTTCCTCTGTGTGTGCCCAGACAGCTCTAGCTGAGCCTGTGTCCTTCATGAGATGTTGATGTAGTACAGGGTGGGGGCACACAGAAATGCCCAAAGAGCTGCTAAGCAAGCCTAGATGCTTGACAGGCTCCAGCCACTGAACAGTACTGCTTTACCCTCACACTTCCTAAGAAGCAGGCTTGATTTGTCTGGATGAATTTTTTTAAGTTAATACAGCTGTGAGGCTTCCCCAGCCTTATTCTAAACCAGTATTTTTGCTCAACAGAGCACTGCCACACTCTGATTTTTTTCACTTGTTCCCAGAGGAGCCTGATCAGCCATGCATAGAGTATAGTCCTTTATGGAGTCTGCTTGCAAGAACTTTCCTTGGAAACAAGGAAGAAAGTGATGGTGGCCTTCTTGGATAAAACAGCATAGACCTTAGAGCAAACCAAGCAATAAGACCTCACTTCTACTTCTTCCCAAAAGGGATTCCTAGAATTACCGGAATAAGGCCAACATTTTGGTGGAAGAAGTTAATCATTGCACACAAAGTGCTTAGGATTCATTGACATTTGACCACTGGCCATTCTGAATACTCTTTTAGGAAGAGTCAGCTCTTCTACATACAATTCAGAGTCCAGCTACACAACTCCATGCTCAATTCTTTCTTCAGAAGCTTCTCTTGTGAGTTTTTTACCCAGTAATTTGGACTAATGATAGTACTCCCAGCAAAATTAGTGGATTATAAGACGATCACATTTTGTATATAGGAAAGAAAGTTGCATCTCCATGATGTCTTCATCCTGTCCTCTTCATTTCTGAAGACATGGAATGGCAAAATCTGCTCAGACAAAACTTGCTGATTTTATTGCTTGACAGAAGTGGGGTTTTTTTCCTAAATTCCAATAAACCCGCAAACTTCTGTCATCTGCATCTCTTCTTGTTGCTGAGCTTCAATCAAACAGTTTCTGAATGTTCAACAATTAAAGCATTAACTTGAGCTTAATGTCTGATTGGAGAGAATTTTCTCAGCAAGCACAAAGGAGCACTGTCTACTGGCTTCAGTCATGTTACCTTTCAGTAATAGAGACATGTAAACTAATCCTTTCTTTCCAGACACACTGCTCTGAAAATAGGCCAGGTCCCACTGGGAAGATGCTCCTAGAAAAGTCTGTAATTAGACAACTTCAACTGCTCTGCACAAATACCTTATTAAAGTTCCACTATGATCAAGTGTGTTGATGCATAAGACAGACACAAGCATCTCCACTGAAAGCTGTATTTTCTTTGATTCTTTCTCTGAAGCAAATATTACAGACAGGTTATCTCTTCAATCCAAGCAGACAGCTGTTTCTCTTCATTGATAACCCAAGCAAAAGTTTATTGTAGATGACAGAATATTTTCCAATAATTAGGAAGATGCAATAATTTGGATCTGGCCCTGAGAAAGGTTAATGCAGGGTCTGCAGAATAAGCTGCTAGTAGCACTTCCTTCATTTCCAACTCAGATAGAAGCATAGTCTGCAGCTGTGTCTGGTCACTGACTCAGAGTCAATGCCAGGTAGATTTTTGTTCACTGTATTTATATGCTGATGTTAGGTCTGATACTTCTGTAAGTAAGGTCAGAATGATGAAGCCTGGGAGAAAGAAGAGCACACATGGAAATTTTGCTCATTTTTTCTAATTTATTCACAGTGTTCAGTGTTGTTTGCCTTTGTGCAGTACAGCTGTCTTCAACTGAAACTCAGATTTTCTATTGTGAAATGTAGATTGCAATCATTAAGACAGACAATAAATTCTAGTTTTCGACACTGATTCCTGATTCCACATTTTTTCCCACCCCACAAAAACCCATCTACTGAACCCAATCAATGGTTTCTGCTGAGCACAAGACCACACCTTAGCCCTGGTTAGCCTGTTGCTTCTGTGTGATTCACTGGCAGATTAAATAATCAATTTTCCTCTTTTAAGAGTGATGGTGTCAGCTCCTGCCAGTCTCTTGTAACTAGGCTGCATGTCTTTCAGCTGGCAAATGGAAGCAGAATAGAGATCCCTATCCCTGAACTTTGGCTAAATAAACAGCAATGCTAGAAGAAGTTTGTTGTTCAAGAGAGAAGTCTTTGGACACTAATGGCAAGCAATTAAGTTGGGTATAACCCGTTCATATTACACATTTTCCCAATGGATACACCTCCCTGGAAAGCACCTTGACCTTATTGAAATGAAATGAGGAAGACAGGAAAGAATGGTGAGCCTGAAGCTGAAAATCTGAAGCTTTAAGATATTCACAGAGAAAACATATGATTGTGGTGTCAATTGAAATAATCAAAAGAAATCCAGAAAGAGGAGATGAGCCTGCAGTCAAAGAGGAGACATAGAGAAAGGGGCAGGCTTGTAAGGCTTTATTTTGCACAGGAGACAATTCCACATTTTATTCTTTATACAGTTATTTCTGCACTGTTTCTAGGCTTTTTCTGCTAGGGATTTACCAAAGAGTTTTGATGTTCAAGACTTATTTTGAAACTCTCTGCACTGCAGTTTGCTGTTACAGAACCTGGGGACTGACAGATGCTCTGATCCTTCTTGGTGCAGTGCCAACAGTGGCAGCAGGTAGTGAACTACACTGGGCGCCACCAGTCCATATGGCATGTCCACACATTAATTGGTTCTCAAGAGTCAGTCCTCCTGAGACCATCCATTTACTGCTTTCATTGACTGCTGCCTCATCTCATTAATCAGTGTTTCCTTCTGCAAACTTTTGGTAAGGCCAGTTAGCAGACCTGTAACAAGTAGAACTAGAAATACCGCTTTTTGTAGCATGGAATTTCAAAACTTAGAGATCTGCATGGTAAGGATGGCTTCCTTTTACACTGGAGACTAAACTGCTGGCTCACAAAATGATCACACAATATTGATGTACTGAAACATGAACAACTAGCAGAGAGGCTTGGGTCTCTCCTCCCAGACACGGTGTCTTTTTCCAGCCCCATTGATGTTAGTTGGTGCAGATTGAGTTCCTGCCATAATGTCTTTATCTGAAGTTTGGAAGTGGTATCCCTCTTTTCCAGCAAGACTTTAGGAGGAGAGGAGCTGTAACTGGTCATTTCACTCTCTCCAGACACAAATGGCGACAGTAATATTAAAAAAAAATAAATAAATCCATTACATTTATCAGCTCCTTTTCAGTGTCTTTTGCTGTTTTAAATGTATCCAACTGGAATGAACTTCCCATTATCTGCCTTCAATTGGAAAGTCCCGCCAGGATTATTCCAGGTACCCTGTGCTTATGTTTTTCTTTATTTTAATCAATTATTTCAAAACATTGGGAATTTCATGCAGACAAGTCATCCTTTGCCTTTCAAATGAAACTTTTGGACTAGCATGTTTTTGCCCTTTCCAGATCCCTGCAAAGTGTGCTTTCCCTATGTCAGGTTTTTTTATATGCATGTAAATAAGCCATTCTTAGGCTTGCAAATATTGATCCTGCCTGCTAGACACTTCATTTTGTTTTTATCTTAGTCAAGTCTTAGACACATAGTATATACAGTATGTACAGTAAATAAATTAACAGATGAGGTGATAATCAAATAAGGAATAAATTATCTATCTTATATATCTATCCACTCAGTCATTTGTTTGTCTGTTTATTTATGCAATGGATAGAATTCCTTTTAGTGTTTGGAAAGAAATCTTTTCTCCTCAGAGCTTGAACCAGTTGCCCAAAATAGTTTTTGAGGACCAGCTGGCATGCCTTAGGCTATCCCACCTAGCCTCCAGCTCTCACTCAGCATGCCCACATCTTCTGTAGGTCCTGAGGCTATTCTGCCAGCCTTGTGCAGGTCTCCACTTACTGAGACCATCCTGCATGGCACTGGATGCCTCTGTGAGCACAATGTCTCCAAATGGCTTTCTTATGTATTTTCTTTTTCTCTGGTTTCAGCCCCAAGTATCATCTCTGCTTTCCTGCAGCGTAACCTTGCAAGTAAGGGGATAATTAACTGAGGTCTACCATGCCACAGCAGGTAGCCAGCTTGCAATGAGGGGCTTGGGGAGCTCCTCTTCAGGCTGTGCTCTCGCAGAGGGCTGATGAGGAAGATAACTCTTCACATGGAATCTGCTTCATGTGTAATAGTATCTTTAAACCCCAGGTATCTTCTGCATAAGTAATATCAAGTATAAGCATGATGACTGTACACCTGAATGATAGCAGTGATACTCCCCTGTGCAGTAGCTCAGGAAAGGTTATCTCTGAAGAGAAGATGTCTGACTTTAACCCAGGTCAGGTTGGTGCTTTCATCTTCTCCTGATGCAGAAGGCAAGGTGAGGTGAGAGGGCAGGACATATGTCCAGAAAAGCCTTGAGCCATCCTGACTCCTGGTTGCAGATTGATCCCTTGATGGTGGTGTTCCCTGCTGGTGGGAATGAGTGCAGCGCATGAGAGCTCCAAGCTGAAAATGAGAGCAGTTCTATTAAGCAGCACAGGAACCAGCCTAGTGCCCATCTGTACTGTGGTTACAAGACCTTTCAGGTATGGAGCCTTTTAAACCCAGTATATTGTTCTGTGTACTGCATTTGATCACATCCTTAAATGTCTAGGTTACTTGCAGCTTTAAACTTAACCCCTGCCCTCTGAATTAGAGGCCAGATATGTAAAACCTCTGTAGCTCAGTCCAGCATAAGCCTGAGACTTTGCTTCTGCTCATGCCCAACTCCATAAGTTTCCACCTTATCAAATGTATCATAAGCTCTGTGTGGCGTGGCAAGATAAGTATTTGTAAGATGTATGTAATGCTGACAATGTATATCAAAAGTAAAATTGTTGTAAAGTACAGCTATAGAAGAGTTTTATGGTATTGGGGTACAGAATGCCCAACATAATTCCGTAACCAATTAAAATTAAAAAAAACCCTAAAATTTAAGTAAAATCAGATACAAAGCACAATATTGTCCCTTTTTTCTTTTTTTTTCGTAACCCCAGATTTCAATAGTCATTACCTTTTTTTCTTAAAAAGAGACATTTTGCAGGTGTAATACAGAATTGAACAGAATACGTCTTCTCATGTACTAATGCTGTAATCCACATTCTTGTTTAGCTCTGGGCAAGTGCTGGTAGGCATTTTAAGAGAATGAAAAAAACTGAAGATTAAACCTTAGAGAATTATTCACATCTTCATCAAATTAAAGTGTTATCTGTGTTTACAGTTTCTCTGTCTTGTAACAAGACCTTTTGCTGGAAGTTAAGGGACATCTCCTCCTGTAGTTCTCAAAGACATAGCACAGACTGCCTGGACGTAGAGCTTCTGAAAATAAAACAGCCACAGAGAATATGATGAGACAGAAAGGAGAAAAGTGGAGTGCAGCAGGGAAAAAAACTCGCCAGCAAGACTATACATCTGCTCAGCAGGGACAAGTGCATGGTGGAATGAGGCAGGTCTGAGAGAGGAAAGAAATAACTGTCAAGGTAGATAATGGTTTGGTTGTTTTGCCAAATGAGTGGGTGCTCACAATGGTCTGAGGATAGTGTAGGTGATTTTGTAGGTGGTCCTAGGAAATGGAAAAGAGCCTGGGGACGGTGGTGAAGGAAGCGGATATGTTTGGGAATTTATTGCAGCCTGGGTAAACACACAGAAATCTGAACATGAGCTTAAATCTGCTCATACTTCTCAAGAAGAGCCACAAGTTACTGTGTTGGTAGGCTAACCACTGTAGGAAAGTATCCAGAGACTCACTCATAAGGAAGGAAGTTCCTGGATGTGTTTGCAGTGTAAAGAGATCAGAACTAAAAGCCAGTTGGGGGATGGAGGATTTCCAGCCCTCTGCTTATTTGTTTTAATAGGTAGTTAACCTCACTTGAAAATCTCAAATCCTCATTTCTGCCTTGAGATTTGTGAACTTCACTTTCAGCTGCAAGGTACTAAATTACATTTTCCTTAAGCTGATGCCTTATAGATCTCACTAGTACCACTGCACAGTCTTGGGTGATTTTCTTGGTTAACTTTGGTTTGTTTCGGTTTTAACACATCAGCCTCCTACAGTGGATGTAAGAAAATATCTATTTCCCCAGTTAATTTGTGTGTGGTTTAGGAGCATTTGAGTTTTCTATTACCCCTAAAAAGCTCCTAAAACACTTTTGCATTTCTCAAAGGTAGACTGATCCTTAGTAAAAAGTGGGGTGACGCAGAAAGAAGCTGGTTATTGTTATAACATATAACACATGGGAGTAACTGCTGTAAAAACTGGTGCTGAGTTTGGCCCATTAACACTTTGTTTTGCTTCTATCTCCTGCCCCTGGATCTGCACCTGATATGAAAAACATCATGTAAATTTCAACAAACAAGAGCTTACATCTCACCACACATTCTGGTTCATGAACAGAATATAGACCAAGATGTGAAAATGAAAAGTCACAAAATCCTGTTTTGATGTGGATAGCTTTTGTACTTCAGGACAAAGCTTGGCAAGCTGCATCTATTTATTTGCTGAAAGCAATCTCCTGAAAAAGATTTGATGTTGAACTGTAATTTCAGGTTATTACTGCAAATTCTGTAAAGGAAGGGAGTAGGAATTGACTACTTATTTTTCAGCTTCTCTAGACTAAATAAGAATGACAGCGCTGGGAAAAGAAACATCATTTCAGACACTGGGTGCTGTCTTATGGGAAAGAAGCAGAAATAATTGATGTCTAAACATAAACTACTCATTAGGATGGATGAGCATGTGTATTAGAGAACCCGTGGATGAACAACTGGATTGAATTTAGTCAGAGTATTTTTCTTCTCATTCTTGCTGTATAAAAACAACCGCAGTGAACAAAATAGATCTACACTAAAGCCAACACCAAATGCCACCCCTCTGGAGGAGGTAATTTTAAATCAAAAGTTGTCTTGAGAACTAGACCAAGGCAACTTGCCAAAGCTATTTATGTGGTTCCTCAGCTTGTTCTTCTCTGGGACAATGTTGTTCACTGAGGTGGAGGTATGAATATAATCTTCTTTTGCCATCCAGCATTGTGACATCCATTATGAGTTTTGCTGTGTCTCTGACTATTTCTCTAAGACTGTCTTGGTTTTTCTTCCATGTCCTTTTATATTGCCTAAATCTTTGAACTGAAGTAAACATTACTTAACAGGCAGTGTGGTTACTGCTCTGCAGCAGAGTGAGGCACATTACCCAGTTATTAAAAGGGAAGAAATAAGTATATATGTTTACATAAATATACAGGCCCTTTTCCATAATGCTGTAAGGCAAGACAGACCCGAGTGGGCAGGCTGTAGTGCCCCCAAGCCCTGGCAGCCAAACCCCAGGAGGACATGGGGGTGCTCTCCAAGCCCTCATAGAACCTTTACAAGTGGTGAACAGGCAGACTGTTGTGCTGGTGGGAAGCCAGTATAACCATCTTTAAAACAGGAGCTTTAGGTCAAAACCACAAGGGAAAAAAAAAATTAATTTAATAGGGCCCTTGGCTGCAGTGCCAGGGGTGCAGATCTCTGTGCCCACAGGTCTTCTCAACACAGCAGCATCTTGGCTTGTAAACCATGGAATTTGGTGATTGATACCCAAAGTAACATCAGTCTAGCTCTGTCCCAAGTCTCTTCATAAGCCTGGGTTTTCAACCACTCCCCTTTTGGGAAAAGGAATAACTAATTTACTCAATTTATTTTTCAGTCCTCCCTATTGACCATGTTGTCACAGATGGAAGAGGCCATCGGGAGAGTGCTGCATCTGGTGTGTTTGCTTTGCAACCAGGAGGCAGGTGAATTCCTTACCAGTGCACTCACAGCCTGGTGCTGCTCTGCTGTGTGTTGTAGTGACTTCCTGGGACTACTGATAAACCCTGATAAGGAAAGGGGCCTTTCCTACTACTGCAACTAAGAACATGCTTTGGCACCTGGGTTCCATACTGCTGTGGGTACTAAAAAGCAGACCTAGGTCCTAGCAGGAACTTGAGATCATTGTTGCCTTACCACACAGACAGCATCACTGAAGGATGTCAGCTGAACATGTTTCCACTGTTGCCTGTGTAAGAAAGGAGTTAAAGCACTTCTTTCACACACACAAGTTAAACCCACATAACATAACATGGGGGTGAAGCTGACCTTTTGAAGCAGAACCATGCCTATAAACATCTGAAATTTAGAAAGGCATACAACCACACTTTTTAATGTCTTAGCTGCCTTCCCACTCACACATGCATTTTTGAAATCCAGGGAAAAAAACTTAATTATGAATTTCAGGCAGCATAGGTACAAATTGGTCCTCTATTTTAAAAACTGCTATAAATACATTATGCAGGTGGACCAATAAGCACTCTTACAGAGCCATGATTGCTTATTATGGTTTCCAGGGAGTTTATTTCTGCAGAAAGGTGGCAATTCACTCACTCTCCATTGGACTTTAGTTTCAGTAATCATTGCAATCAGATTTATTTTTGAGCTTTTCCTGATTCAGGTGACTAAGCAACATGTAAATGGCATGTACTGCTTATAATTGTTGTTCTGGGACCATCTTCAAGACTATTTTTTAACTGACAAGGAAGACAAGGTTTACGTTCTTTGTGGACAAAACAAACGGAAATCTCTTTGTCACTTCCCTAGCTAGTACTGCCAGATAGAGCTGCACTTTCTAAGCTGTAGTGAGTGAGGTAGTAAAAGCTCAATGTAACTCAATTTCTATTTCATAGAGATTTCTGACATTTGGAAATTTGTTTTCCTTCCAATGCAGAATGATTTGCAATGCCTTTGGAAATCCTGAAAAGGTCTGGGCCATTTTAAAAAGCATTTCTAGGAAATCTTGTATTGCACAGTTGAAATCATGTCAATGTCAAAGTGCCATTAACTTTTTGATAATGTTTCTTCTATGCAAATCACTGCTGAAAAGAGTAAACATCCCAGAGTCACACTGAGTGACTCTTTAACTTTCTTTTCCTGTGGTTCCAGATGAGAGAAAAGTGAGTATTGCAGCAGCTGCTTATTCCTTCCCACAAAATTTTCCAGCTATGGATATGTTCTAGCTTTTCCCATGAGGATGAGGTACTTTTTATTCTCTGATACTAGCAAAGTGATGCCACCATAGTGATGCTGTGCCACTGAGGTAGTTGTCACATGGGTTCACACACCTTGAAGAGCAGGAGATGACACTTATCAAAGGGGAGGGAAAGGATAAGATGCAGCAGCAGGCCCCAAATAAGGAATAGTGAGAGGTGAAGAGAGAAACAGTGTAGCCTATAAGGATGAGAACTCAAAGGAAGGAAAGGAAGAAAAAGAGGCTTTTGTCAAAAAAAAAAAAAAGGATTGGGTTGAGGTTAGTTGAGGATATTTCTCGGAAGTGATCAAGAGTTTCCTTACTTTTAGGGATCCTGAAAATCTCCATTACTTTGCTACTGCTGCTGAAGGAATTGAATTGTCAATTATTCTCACATCCAAAGTGACCATTATAAGGAATTTGCTATTGTAATCTGTTACAGAAACAACCACTTTCAGATGTCTATTCTCTTACCAAGAATGTGTTAAAACCAGTGGCTTAATTCTGGCTGATTTGGTGTCTCAAAATTAACAGAGTTCCAACAATTTTTTGTAAAAGTGGGTAACCAGAGAGGAGGAGAGGGCTGGAGTTTTGGACTTTGCCAAGTTTCTTCCTATAACTTCTGATCATTATTTCATAATTTCTCATTCTCTTGCCTTTTTCTTCTTCAGCAGCATGACTTTGCACAGCACATTCATTACCTTTGCCTCCAAATTATACGAAGACATGTGAGGCAAGGAGCCTTTTATATGAACAGTTCAAGAAAAGTCTGTCAGATAGTCCCATCATCTGTACTGCCACATTGCTTCAGTGGTTGGAGCTAAGCTAGGTGTTCCATAGCAGTTTATTGTGGGGTTGAGAAGACAGAAATTGGAATTTGGCATACTCTTTGTGACCTCTGTGTACTTGATGTGGGCTGCATGTGTAAAAAGGGTCATAGTAAATGAACAGATAAATTGTACATCTCAGCTTCTACACGCCACGCAAAGCAAAGCTGCTGCACTGCACCTCCAGATACATGGCAGAACCATTCTCATTCATTAAATCTACCTCTGGTCATAGTGATAACTCCTCTTTTACTGACTTTCTGCCTCCAGTAATAACAAGCCCTAGTTCCTGTGCTTGAAACTGTTGAAGGCCTTTTTACTAGCCCTGGTTTATCTATACTTCTTTTGCAGGTATAGTGCCTATACAGTCAGTTCTCCATCCACATCTGTTTCTAACTCCAGAGTGGGCTGGCTGATTCTTCTGAGTCTGACAATGTTTTAGCTTGTAGCATGTTTTTTTCTATCTTAGACTTATATACTTCCCTAGACTTATGTCTTCCCTAGATTTATGTCTTATGTTCTGATGTCAGCCAGCAAATTTCAGCACTCTTCTGATGTCAGCCAGCAAATTTCAGCACAGCATTCTCCATGAACACTTGTTTTGTTTCCTCTAGTAATCCTTAAATAAGGATAGCTGGAAAATATAGCTGAAACTTCATTTTTTAGTCTTGTTTCCAGCTCACCTATGCACAAATAACATCATTTCTGATTTTCAGCATTTTTTAAATGTAGTGTCAAAAATTACTCTTTACATTCAAGAATAAACCCAAGCATATCTCACACTCTAATCCGCTTATCCTGATATTCTTCAAGTATTTCTTTTTTTCTGATTTATCTTAATCTTGCAGAAATAAAGTTTTTTTCTTCCTTTTCTTATGCAACTTTAAGTGCTGTCATATCAGGCTCCTGCCATGAAAACCAATAATGAAAGTACTGCTTTTGAAAAAGCCCACCTCATTCATTAATCATGGTGACATCTCATATTAACTGCTTAATCATAGAATGTATATAAGCCTTTGGACATTTATGAATCTGTCATTTCAGAAGAACTAAAATTAAGCAATAGTACTTCAAGCAACCAAGGAAAAATTCACCAAGGGCAAATTTATATTGTTATGCAAGTGTTCTAAAAATATGCATTCTATACACAGAACAATACATTTTTTAAAAGCAAAAAGCAAAACATACTAGAGATTTACATATGAAAGCCTGGCTGCTTTCTAGGCAGAATGTCAATTCTGTATTGAATCCTTATCATTCTGAAGGTTTCTTCCTTCCTTGCAGTCAAAAAGCCCTTTGAACAAAATAGGAAAACACAGTCACTAAATTTCACAGGTGGTTTTTAGGGTAGTATATTTATGCACTTTATGGGAAAGCAGCATATCATATGAATGACTCAAATATTTCTATACTACATTTACTACATGATACCTTACCCAACAAGTAGACCTACAGATTTTTAAGGGGTTTTGTGTTACTTTGAGTATGTTTTGTGACCTGTGTGATTCTGAACTGAACTGTACTGAAGTACCCTATGTCACCAGAGAAGTCATTTATGATGGGAAAAGACTGCATCAGACAAACTGATATAAATTGTTTGAAATTGTTCAAGTGAGATGCAAATGCAGAATGTTCAAAGGAGCAAGAGGTATAGTGAAGGAAAAACAAAATAGAGGCTAGAAGAGTAGCTTTACGGGAATACATCTGTAATACGACCTGGCAACATCTCATCCTGTGACCACCAAGTCCTTTTGTAAAGTTGCTTTTCTCACACAGAGTATTTTGTAATCACTCTGTTTTGAAAAATAAAAACAGTCCTTTTGACTTATAGTGTGTATGAGGGCAATCTTCCGATAACTGTGTGATAGCAGTGCATAGGGACAAGTGGAAAGGCACCTGTGACCTCCAAATTGTGTGACCACCAAAATGTGTGTCCCACATGCAGCCTTGCTAGAGTTGCTCCTTCCCTCTGTTGTACGTTTCTGTGCAGTCTCTGATAACTGTCCAGGTGCATATTAAAGACTTCAGTATGGTATTACAAGTAAAATTAATTATTTAGCCTGTGTGAGTTTTGAATTCATGACCTTGTATCTCTACTGAGCACAGGGATATGGCTGTATGAATAAGTTACTGTGGGATATGATAGGGGTATACATTTTAAAAGTATCAGCTGCCCCATGGAACTGTTCTACTTGCATGCTTTTACATTTGAAAAGTATGAGAAAATTTAGGAAATGCACTTCTCAATGTTTACAGTTGGACTCGATGATCATAAAGGTCTTTTCCAACCTGAATGCTTCTATGATTAAAAGCATAGAAACTACCTTGCAGGAGTATTCCTGGGAATGAAGCAGATGACATGCTATACATCCACACTGGTTTTGAAGTTTTGATAGCTTTACAAAGTCTCCCAAAATATGGGAATGAGAGTATATGTACACTGTTCTTACCCCAGTAAATGATATTTTATTTAGTTTACAGCTGATACACCAAAGAATATTCTTTGAGAGCAGAATATTTTCTGGCAAATAGGATATTAAAAATTGACACTTTAAACTGTCATTAACAAAGTAGAATATTACATGGAAAGGTCATTTAATCCATTCCCTACCTAAAGACAGGATCAACAATACATTTATCATTCCTTACATAAGATTGCCTAACCTTTAAATTTACCTCTGGGGTAGAATCTCTATGACTTCCACAAGCAGTAAATTGAAATTCCTTGTAAGACAGTTTCTAATTAAAGAGGTTTCTTACTGTTTCACCTAAATATCTTTTGTCCTATCTACCACAGATATGAACAACACTTTATAACCTTTTCATTTTGCAAAAAGGACTTGAAAACTTACTTATAAGACTTTAAAGAGTCTTTCTGAACTCAGATGGTTTACAGTTCCCCATCAGTCTTCCAACAACTTTAATTCATTGAACTGTTCCTAACATGCAAACCCAAGCATTATTTTCTAGACTTCTGTCAGTCTCACTGCTTCTTTCTGAACTTCATCTCTTCCTGCACTCTACTTCTGAGTGACATTTCTGCAAAACAACTAGACAAGCTGCTGCTCCCTATCCTGTCTTCTTGGTTATTCTTTATCTTTAGAACCCTGCACTTGCTGAATTTCACACATGCTGTATTTCATTCCAGTTTTGGACCATTCCTCCAATTTGTCAAGATCATTACTAAGCTGATATCCCATCCTACAGTCTATGCACAGTCATTTATAGCTTTGTATTATCTACATTTTTAATAGGCATATTGATCATCCATCATCCAGATTATAGTGTGAAATATTGCACAGACTTTAGGAGAACACTGCTTGACAAGTCTTTCAATTTTGTCAGTGAACCCAATGAATTACTCTCTGGAAATGAGTAGCCAAACTCTTTTTTAGCATTTTCATTTAGAGCATGAGGAGCCTGTCCTCAGGCAAAGCTAATAGACTTACCAAAACCTACATATGAAATACCTACTTTGTCTTTTTGTCTGCAAAGACTGATGATGCTGCCATACAAAGAATTTTCTTTGTTAGAGTCAAAAAAGATTATACTTGATAACTGTGTTAAGAAATCTCCAAGTTCCTGATTCCTTGCTAAGAATAACTGGTTAATCAATACTTTCTACATTGGCTCTTCTTTTTGAAGGTAGCTATGGTTTTGGCTTTAGAAAGTGTTTCATTCAGTGTTATAAACATCGTTACCAGAGTCTTATAAGCATCATTAGTTGTTTTGAAATTGTTTCAGCCAATTCCAGCCAACAGGATGCTGGTTTGTGCCTTGGAGAATGAAACACTCAACTTTTATGTTTCAATGAGCAGCTCAGTAAATAGGAATAGGAAAATGAATTGGTTCCTCTTGATTTACAGTGAGAAAACTGCAAACACAAAATTTGTTTCCATTTGGGGTTGGTTTCACTCTGCTGATAAGAAAGCATTACATAAGTGATAAAGAAAGCACTACACATTCCCAAGGTAATGTTGAGACCAAATTAGAAATGAAAAATTTCTTTTACCCTTCCCATGATGGCTCTTTGTGTGGTAATGTTCTCCTTTCCTGGCTATGATTGACAGCTTCAATTCATCAGTTACAGACTAGTTCAGCTTATTTCTTCCACACACATAAACACACACAGAACATCCACACAGAAAAAGTCAATCCCCTACCATAGAGTCTAGTCTACAGTTTACCTTTTAGTAAAGTTGGTAACATGTAGGAAAGAAACTTATAATCCCTGATTCTCAGAACCAACTACAGATAAAAGTAGACTTCAGATCCATGGTGGGCTTTCTCTAAAGTGAGCAATTAACATTAGGTCTGTGCTCAGTGACTTGCCTTCCATGGCATTCTTGTTCAGAAACCATAGACCCAAGAGCTCATGGTGGCATATTTGGGTCACTTCAGAGGTCAGTTTTGGAAACTGAATTCTCTGAGGGAAATCTCGATCTAAGTAACATTCTCT
Organism: Melopsittacus undulatus; assembly: GCF_012275295.1. Classification (NCBI taxonomy): domain Eukaryota; kingdom Metazoa; phylum Chordata; class Aves; order Psittaciformes; family Psittaculidae; genus Melopsittacus; species Melopsittacus undulatus. The sequence continues at coordinate 10,885,002 of NC_047533.1, read as the reverse complement.
TTAACATTCTGGTTAGTTCCAGCACTCTGTAATAAAGCAGAGTGTCTGATCTAAAACATTGTTTTTTGTTTCCTTTAACTTAGTCAATACATTATACTCTTGTCTTATTTCTTCTTTCATACATTGTGTACTCAGACCAAGTCAAAAGACACTACTGTATTCCCCAATTAATTAAAATTCTTGCTGGTTTCTTATTTTTTCATGTTCTTGCTGAACTGCCTAAAATATGCTATGATGTCACAAAACTACTGTGGAGCTTGCATTATTTCAGTACTGAGATTTATGTGGCTCTTTAACAACCTCGAGATTACAGTGGAACAACTGTATTGTAGGGTTAGGGGAATCTAAAGCAAATTATGACCCTGTATCTTATGTAGTTGCTCTTAGTGGCCCAAAGAAGTGAATGAGAGTTCCTCTGACTACCTTTCTAACAAAGTTACTTGAGGAATATTTTCCTGGTGAACTTAGCAAGTGGCATTTTTTGTCTCATATGTGATAAAGAAGTTAATGCCTTGTACTTTCAAAGTGTATCGTCAGTCAGGTGCAAATCAGAGATGAACTGCTCCAGTTTATTGTCGTTCTTGCAATAGAAAATATTTTTGAAGCTGGTATCATCCTATTTTATTTTTGCTGCTGTTCCTGTCTGTTACATTTGGGAAAACTTTACGTGAAATTATATTTACTTTTTGGACAGCAATAGGTTACTCTGTAATGGTTGACCAATTAAACAGCATTTCATTACTTCTGTACTTTGTGTCATTACATCATGTTTATCTCCTTATGGAGGTACAAATAATCATAAATTGATCACTGGGAAATAATGTGTGCTGAAAGGCTATTACTTTTGAAATATTAGATCAGGTTCTTATAATGTGAAGAGAGATCTGCATACAATGGGCCTCGTTTTTCAGAACCAAATTTTTACAGAAGCTCAGCTTTCGGACCTAAAGAAAAGTGGGGCTCTAAAACAAAGAAGTGTCTAAATTTTCCCTCAGATACCAATGGATTATCAAAGGATTTGAAGTGTTGAACTCTTTTAAAATACCTGATCATTCATTTTGTTTCATGCTTTTTCAAAACTTGTCCCAGCAGTGTACATTCTTTATGGCTTAATCAATTTTGTGTCACACCTGTGAATTGATGTTTTCATAGAGATTCATAGCTGTAAAGCTGTTCTGAAACAAGACTCAGTGCCTTTGAAAATACATTACTGTGTGAACAGATGTGTCTGAACAACAGGCCTGGAATTGGAGGACTTGGTATCTCAAGTATTTGTTCTCATTGTGTCATTTTCTTTAATGAAATCCTCCAAGGAATGGCAAATTCAGGGATAAACAGCAATTAATAATTCACAGTGGCCGGAGGGAAGGAACGGCTGGTTGCACTTCATTGAACATATCTTACAACTGCTACATAGATTGGACACAAAATTGCAGGAGTTGGTCACTGGTTAATTCTTCCACAATTCAATCTCAGTTTGGGTAAAATGTGTCTGTAAACATAAATGCATGTCTTCACAAAGTAATATAAAGAATTATTATTTCTCTAACCATTGTTTTATGAATACAATCTAGAACCTATTCTGCAATGCACATTGGTATTTTACCTCACTAAATGGGATTCTTTTTAATCATCTGGTATGTATAGGAAAGAAAAAGAAACCCAAAACACTGTGAATTCTAGTCCTTTTCATGTTTTTTCCATCACCTTAATTCTCACTGTATTTTGTTATAGACATAATAGCCCCATTGTATTTCCTGGAGCATTCCTCCCCACCATGGGGAGCAGCAATTATGGCCTTTTAGTCATTGCACATGTAGTGCCTAAAAACATCTTTCTTGTTCAGGCTCTCTTCAGTTCCCATTCAGGTTTACTTTACCTTAAAAACCTACTTCCTTTCCTACTCTGTGCCTGTTCACACCTTCTCATTATTCAGGGTGCCCATTTTTTAGGGCACGGACTTCAAACCTACCCGAGATGTTCTGCTGAGGTCATATCACACATAGAATTGCCTTTTCTGCCTTTCATATTAAAACCACGATTAACAGTCACATTTTCTGGGCCCTTCCTGAGCAGGACAGAAAACTATACCTAAACAAGACAGACTAGCAGTGATATTGCAGCGGACTACTCTCCAGTTCTGGTGTTTGTATTGCTGGGGTTTGTTTTAAAGACTTATTAATGCAGTTTTCTTCTGTGAATTTGCAATGTCTCCTCTTGAAAGAAAACAAAATTTTAGTCATGATAACTCCTCGTGGCAAGGAACTCCACAGCTTCCTTTGGTATTGCTTCAAATGATTTTTGTCCTGCCATCTGCTCTTTTCATTTAGGTCTACTTCATATTTTTGCATCCATAGTCTGTTTGCTTTTTCCCCTCCCATCTGAAATATATTTTCCATGATATCTCTTCCTCAGTTATGTCTTCCTGGCAGCTTATTAATCCTCATGCGTAAATTATTTGGGTTTTTCTTTTCCTTTGCACCTTTCTTGAACTGAGGTCATTCCAATTTATTAGAAATAGTATAGATAGATTCCTGTCTGAATCTTAACTACATGTTTACTTTGATTTCAGTAAACCAAATAAGAAAAATATCTCTACATCTGAAAGTGTTGACCGATACCCTTGATCTATTCTTCTATTAACATTAGATTATGAACTACATAGCCTAGGTACCATTTCTCTTTTGAGTACATCAGCTGAGTACATCAGCTAAATACATATTACTAAGTAATTGAATATTCAACTACTGTTTAAAAGTCACATCCATTACGTAGAGAGTTTTCATAGAAAACAGGTAAAATAGTAATTACAGAGTTCCACAAAGAAAGAATCAACTTGACTTCCTATATAACAACAATATTTTGAAATTCTGAAAAATCTGTATTTTTTTAAGATAATGCTTTTATTTCTCGTGTTTATCTTGAATTTATCTGGTGTTTAATGGTAAGAATTTAGCACTTTGGCCTTTAGACCAGAAGTCACAAGCATGGTGTGAGAGTACAAAAGAATCAGTTTAACTCAGACTCTTTGGTAGTGTTTTAGGCTGAATTTTACAGCAGCTAGAGGAAAGGATTAAATTTTCAATAAATACAATATTTTTTACTGTTATTAAGATTTTATTTTTAATGTATAGTAAGGACAAGCTTAATTACTGGGCTATGAATAGATTATTTTGATGATTCTGAGCTTACATTATTCAGTATCTTCTTATATTTGGTAAAGAATCTTTCTCCTTTTTTTATCTAGTTAATTTTTTCCTAAGCATGTTGTTTCTTGGTCCATTAACTTTTTCTTTTCCCTTAAAGCATGCATTATTTATTTATATTTATCAAAATTCATCTGATCTTGCAGCGTGCTGAATTATAGATACACTGGAAGGTTAGGTGAGCTGCCTCAAACTGCTGAGAGATCTTATCTATTCTCATCCTGTTTCAGGAAAATATGTGCCCTGTTAAGGTGGTTTTTGTGAAAGTCTAAAGTCAGCATCCAGAACATTAATATAACTGAAAAATACTGCTGGTGACTAGGGCGACAAGTATCTCTTAAGATGCCACAAAGAAGAAAGGGTGAAAAATACATGTTCTCAGTCATAGGACATCTATTTAAAGCAGTTTGAGGTTTTTTCATAAAAAGGAAGACATGAGCCCTTTCCAGAGGTCAGTGAGTGGTGAACGAATGCTAAAATAAGATCAACATTGGTTGTTTGAGAAAGCACAAAGGTCTATCACCCCTAAATTAGCTTGCCTGTTGCATTGGTCAAATAACAAGTCTTTCTTTGAGAATTATGCTCCGTGAAAACTGTGGATAAAATCTCCATAAGTTTATCAACTCTTCATTTTTTTTTTTTTTACTTGGGTTAGGTTTTGGGGGGGTTTCTTATTTGCATGCTATTTGCTCAATATGCAGTGAAAAATAGATTCTAAATATGCAGGTAAAGAAATGTATGGGGAATCAAATGTTTTCAATATTGAGAAAGCAAATTTGATCCTGCCTGAATTCCCATTAATAAAACACAAACTACCTCAGAGCTTTTCTCAGGCTGCACAACACCACAGAAGTGATGGGGTCACTGCTGAAAGTCATCACATAAATTCTATGGAGCTTGGTGTGAAGGGTGCCATGAAAGTGCTTTAGACTGTGATTTGGTTTGTGGAAGCTTAGTGACTACATATAAAAGCCATAAGCATCTCTCCAGTGAAGTGGTATTTTCAAAGTGGAAGAACAAACAAGTAAGCAGATATAGCAAGGTCATTTTGACATCTTGTAAAGCTGCTGTTAGTCCGGAACTTCCAGACTTGCTTTACTGTGGATAGCATCTTAAGAAATAGAAAATCTGTGGACTCATCTCTTTGTAAATAGGCAGTAACTTACAGCAACTATAACAGATGTGATTGTATGCAATTATTCTTAACCATTTTTAAGATGTCATAGCACATTTCTTAAAAAATTTGAATTTTAACTTTTGCTTTTATCCTCAGTCACCCTGCACCATTATTGTCTTCCCTCCCATCCTGGACTCAGCAGTAACAGTCATTTTTCAGCTTCTTAGTAGCTGGTGCAGTGCTGTGGTTTTGACTCTCAGCCTGGGAACAGCGCTGATAACACCAATGGTTTTAGTTGTTGCTCAGTAATGTTTACTCTGACCAAGGACTTTCTGTATCTCATGCTCTGCAAGGGAGGAGGGGAAACCGGGAGGAAGCAGAGACAGGACACCTGACCCAAACTAGCCAAACAGGTATTCCATACCACAGCACGTCATACCCAGGATGTAAAATTGGAGGCAGTTATCCGAAAGGGCTATATCACTGCTCAGTCAGGCTGGGTATCAGTCAGCAGGTGTGAGCAGTTGTATTCTCTTCCCTTGTTATTTCTCTTATCATTGTTATTATTGGTGGTAGCAGTAGTGGTTTGTGTTATACCTTAGTTACTGGGCTGTTCATATCTCAACCCATGGGAGTTACATTCTTTCGATTCTCCTCCCCATCCCTCCTGGAACAGGGGTGGGGAAAGGAAGGGGAGAGAGAGAGAGACTGCATGGTCTGATTTACAGCTGGTCTTAAACCACGACACCTCCCATACATGCTTTTCTGCCATGTGGATTACTTTTGATTCTTCTACCTGCTTCTGCATGTTGGATACCAAGTTTATGTCTGACAGTTTATCTGACAGCGCTTTCTGCTGGCCTTTTTACTGACTTCCTAAGAGTCCATGGGAGAGGAATCTGATTTCTCTGAGAGCATAATAACATAGCAAAAAAAAAAGGACCACAGAGATCATCACATCCTCTCCACTGCACTAGCAGGGAGCTCTGCACTGGGCATGTAACTCAAAAGGATGTGCTAAACATCCAGTCCCCCTGCCTCTACTTGCCAGAGGGTGCAAAGGGTTTTCAGCATCTTGTAACAACCTTCAAATATCGATCCCTGACCTGTTTAACCAGTAGGCTTCAGTCCAGAAATTTGTAACCCACAGACTGCCAGGGAACAGTCATTTAATAGCTTTAGATAATTAAGCTTGCTTTATAGGGCAGGAAATCTGAAACCTGTCATTTTAAAATCGGTGGAAGCAGAAACCTATGGGCAGACACGTGGATGGATTATCCATTACAATCAATGGCATTAGCAATATTTAAATTTACTGTCCTTGCAGGTCAACCCTGCAAGGTGGTCTGAGAGGTGGTTTTGCCGTCAGGTGACAGGAAGCTCTGCACCACTTGATAGTGGTAGGAGGGAAAGTTGCTCAGCATCACACAGGAAAGGATCAGGCAGGGATTTTCTTGTGGCTTGCTGACCCTCACTCTCACCATGTATTGCTCTTGCCTTCTTCCATTCTTCTTTTGGAACTATCGCTAGACAGCAAGCAAGATTATATTTTGACTACAATTAATACCACTTCATCCATTATTAAATCAATATTCTTACCACTGTTTATAGGCTTAGCTGTTTCTAAATTCTACCAATGTCAATTTTACACACACATTGATGAAAAGCTTATTATAAACTATAAACCCATTTACCATTACTGTAAATTAAGAAGAAATAATAAAATAAGGCAAATAGTTAAGAACCATCTGATTCTGAATTTTCTTGCAGGTTTAATAGGTAAACATTACACATAATGTAAATTATAACATCCCTAAAAACACATTCGTTTCAGCCAAACAATAGATATCTGTCAGTGATGATCCCTATCAGAAGAAATATCAACCCATCTGCACAGTTTGTTGTTTTCCAGTGGTCTCTGCTAGCTCTTGGGAGAACAATGCAAAGTGTGCAGTGAACAAAGCATCTTTGTAAACCTGACTCAGATTTTCAGCAGTATTGATTCAGAAGATTATTTTGCTATGGAAAACATATGAATCAAAACATGAGCCTTTGCACTTCTGACCCTGGCCAACACTTCCTTATATTTCCTGTAAGAAAGGATCTTGTGGTAATGACTTATTCGTATTAATTTTTGTCCTTACTTTTCAACTTAGAAGTGACTGGTTAATTCAGGAGGTTTCTGGAACAAGAGAAACAAATAAATTAAAATTTATAGACCTAATTTGATAATGATGCTTGTCAATGATATGCAGGTTAAACATGTCTGAGTTAATTTGAAAATAAAGTACATCGCCCTCCACCATACTTTAATGGAGTCAGTAGCTGACATATTCAGCTTCCATTTGATTTTTGCATTTCTTTATTTGTTCTACTTATTGATTCTATTTCATCCTTCACCAACAAAAGCACTTTAAAATCTGTTCTTCATGTCTTTAAATTATTTCTCGCTTGCTCCCATTACATTGTACTTCTGCAAGTCTCCATTTGCAGGATATACCAAGAAGTCTGTGTGCACTTGACAGAAAAAGGCATCACTGGCAGAAAAGCAAATAAATTGCACCCTTTACTTGGATTGTCCCTCTTTATTGTATTGAGGGTTATGCCTTTATAGCTCACTTCTCCATTCATTTATAATAGCATGAGCTGCAAGAGTGGAAAACCTTCTCAAATATGCCTATTAATGTCAAAACTCTTTGGATTCCTGGGGCAGAGGCTTTAGTCTGAGGTGTCTTGTTATTTAGATATCCAAGCTTAGATGGCAGATAATGTTTCATGAGTCAAATCCTGTGGTCATAGCATCACTGTGCCTGACATCTGGAGTCAGTGTGAGTTTTATATGGCATAATGTCCTCAGTTAGAAAAAAAAAAAGCACATCCCTCACTTAAGTAAGAGATAGGGTCCAAGGAAGCATGAGTTAAGGAACCGAACTCAATCATGCTGAAAACACAGTGCTCTCTGGTTTTATTGTGAAATAAGAAACTATAGATATTTCTAGTCTTTTAATGTTTGAATCAATATGTACGTGTGCTTATATATCTAGTTGAAAAGAAATGCTGGAATATTTAACATATGATTAATTAGACTTACTAGAAAAAATAAAATCATAGATTTCCTGGGAAATCTAGTTCCCAGTAAAGTTCCTAGGGAAGAGCCAGGTGTCACTGAGCTGTTGAACTAGTTGCACTGAACAATAAGAGCAGTCATTAGTTAGTATTGTGAAAAAAGAAGTAATTTCCAACAGGCATTGAGAAGCATTTCCATTGAATTAAGTCTTCACTACAAGCCATTTTGGTGACTCTTCTATGGCAACATTCCAGCTAATGCAGAAGTCCACCCGTGTGTATTCCTGGGGTCCCAACCTGTGGTCCCAGGGACTAATAAAAGACTTCAACATTCCTGGGCCCAAAAAAGTCTCAGGCTGTATGGAGAACCCTAATGCCATTTCATGCAAACTTTGTCTGATTATTTTTTAGTGGTTTGTTTCAATGTAGGTGTTCTTTTGTTTCGAAGAAATAAATTGTTAGATGAAGAAATTATTAAGTGCAAAAACTGGAACCAATTTATTTTCAAATGACAGGAAAAACAACCAAGATATGAGAGAGTTCGGTGCTCAGACATTAAATGTGCTGTCCTAGGTTTGAATTTGCATTTCTGTGCCTTTCAAGTTAAAAAAGAAAGAAAGAGCTTCCATTATAATGTCAGATTTGTTCATTTCTATTCATATGTTAAACCTGGCAGGACCATTGTGATCACCTACTCTGATTTCCTGCATGAAAAAAACCCAAAAAGAAAATACAGGCAACAGAACATTAGCAAGTAATTCCTGTATCAAGCTCACAGACAGCTGAGACTTTGTTTTTCAAAGAAAGAGATTTAATCTTGATTCTAATATTAAAAGCTGAGTGTATAAACTAAACTGAAAAAATGAAGACTGTATTTAACATGTCTTTTGCAAAGCCATATGACTAAATTCTTACTTCCAGTGCAAAGCTTGAAACTTTCAAATGTTCATTCACTCTTTATATACATTATAACCTGTACATAAATAATACTTCTCATTATGTCTGACAGCTGATGAATGTTTTGTCAGACAAAAGCTCTCACCATTTTCATTCCAGTGCATGTTTCCTGCTGAGTAAGAGGAAGAGCAGTGATGGAACTTACACCACTGTTGCTGATTTTTGTTTGGTTTCTTTTGACAAGAACAAAAAATTCCACATAGAATACTCCGAGCAGCCTAGAGGGACTGCTTCTTTTCATAAACAACAACATGCTTCACTTACCTTTGGTTATTACATTTGATGGATAAATGGAACTGTGTATTGGATTAGGAGTAAAATCAGAGTATGAAAGTACCTTGCTTTTAAGCACCTGGTCCAAAGACAGTACCAGAGTTAAGTAGGCAATATCTTTATGTATGTAATTTGCATTCACATATACATAATTTACAATTTGTACAGTTTACAGAAAACCTCTAGATAGTCTGAAAACCTCACCAGCTAGTAAGAACTTGCCTGAAGTTAGATAGGTGTTGGGAATGTCACTGCAATCCTTTATTTCTTCAGCTCTTAGCTTGACTCAGGTCTTTAGTCACCTGTAATCCATGCTAAACTCTCTACCATGGAGATAGTAATCGCTGTCAAAGAACTAAGGGAGAACTAATAATTTGGGAGAACTAAAAATTTAGAAGAACTAAGGAAACGTTGGGGTTTTTTCTCCTTTTATTTTTTCCCATTATGCCTTTTTTGTTATTTTCAATGGTTGCCTAATAACAATGTCTCTTACAGAAGATATGCACATTTATTGCCCTTCAGTCCAAAGGAGAAAAACTTCACAGCTGTAGTTCTCAAGAATGGCCAGAGAAAGGTATGTTTATGGGGAGGACTATTTCCCATCATTCTATGGATACTGTGCCATAAAATAGTCTTGAAGGGAAAGGAGTGGAAAACGGTCTTATAGTTTGTCTTCCATATGAGTACAAGACACTAAGAGTCCTTAGTTCGAGCTTCTCTTCCAAGTAATTTCCAAAGTGGGATGTTTTGCTTCTGTTCTGAAAGACTCTTGAATATGTAATGCTCAAAGGGGTGTTCTGAATTCAGGCCGCAGAGCCAGTGTGTGTGTACCACAGGGAGATAGCTGTGTGCTCCCATTCCTTTTCCAGTCCCATTGACCTCCCTACACTGCTGCTCAGGCCCAATAGCAAGTACAGAAAAACACATTGATTCACATATCACCCTCCTTGGCTTCCAGATCTCGGTGTATTTTACTGTTATGGCTGAGTTCTAAGGAAAAGACAACTGCAACCCAGTTTCAGTGAAGTGCTCTTGGCTGTGCTGGCCATGCTCCACGCCTGTTGGATGGAGAAGAAAACCCAGCTGCCTCGGCACTTCACTTCTGGGTATGAGTGAGAATGAAGAGGCAGTTTAGGTGCCATCTAGCAACAGACAGATGCTCACCAGAGATTTTTGGGCATCATTTATTTTGCAAATAAATATTTACTCATAATCTTCTGGATCGTGCAGCTCTTACACGACCAGAAAAATCATTTTCTTGGGTTTCTTCAGATACCAATCACCTTGTATGATGGAAATCTCACAGCATAAGGCATTTCCATATCATTTTGAAAACCTGCATCAAAATATGATAAAGCAAAATTTCCATACGATTTCCATTGCCTCCTGCTTAGAAGGATGTGGCAAATGGATGTGCTCCCATCATGGTCTTGTCCCATTAGAGTATGCACTGTTCAAGCAATCATAATATCTAGCAGCCATTCCTTAATCAATAATCTCTCTTTCTATGGAGAGCACAGGGAATGTACAGAATAAATGGGGGCTGTGTTTGGGCCTCTTTGCACTACAGGTGGATGCTCTCATGCCATTTTCACAGGATACACATTGGGTTTGGTTTTATTTTTATATTCATCTTGTGTGGCTCTGTTTAGTTTTACAGTTTATTAAAGTACACTGGAATCCAGGAACTGAGACATGAAAAGCAGGAATCCAGGAACTGAAAAAGTATTTGTGCCTCAAATATAAACAAATGCTGCTGAAGCTCATGCTTCTGAGTGATACAGCTATGACAAGCTCCCGCCAAGAAAGCTTGCCTACACCCTGTCTCAACATGAATCTCTCTGTCTGGCTGTTTCTGCTGTAAATAAAGTTACTCACTGGTGAACATCCCAGGAAAACTTGCACGTGCACAGAGAATACAGATACTAAGAGACAAAAAGGGAGAGAAACAGGTGATGACCAGGATGAACTGCATGAACTGAGTATGGAATGATAGAACTGAATTTCATTCCATTCCAGGACAAAGTTCTGGAAGAAATTGCCTGAAAGAACCAAATGATTACATTTTTATCAGAAAACTACAACCAACAAACACCCTATCAATACTTACTGGAGCAGTGCAGTGTTCTTTTGGGTTAACAGACTGATTTATGTATTGTACGTGTGAATTTTGATGAATGCTATTACCTGGGGGGGGGGGGGAAAGAAACAAGCACTCAAATTTTATCTGTTGCAAAGTATTTTAAGTTCAGCTGAAGCATCAGTTCTATAGGCACTTCACACATTTGAGTCATTACAATGAAGTCAAAAAGGTTATTTGGGTGCTTGGGCTCATAGACTGGTAGCTTCAGAAGTAGGTTTTATCTTCCTGGACTTTACACTAGACTCTAAAAGAATAAATCCCAGTTGTAAGTAGTCTTAGTTGCTCAGATTGATGTTTGCTATAGACTAATTAGAAATCTGAGCTGTACAGGTAAAGAATGGAAAGAGGAACTCTTCAGCTCCTGCAGAGCACGATTCAGAGCACCTCACTTAATAGCCTAATGATTGCCTAATCTATATGATTTGAATCTTCTCCTGGAGTTGTCTGCCCGCCAGGGAGGGCTGAGCATGTCCAAAGTCAGGAGTTAAGAATACCAGCTTTGCTTCCACAACCCTTTGGTTCAGCTCAGCACTGAGACTGGGGACAGCTGACTTTGTTGTGAAAAAATGTTAGATGGGCTCCATGTCTGTTGTATCTTTTGAAAGTCCTGTTAATTTTGTTAATGTCTTGTTGGTATGGCCTTGTAGCCTCCATTCCTCCGTGTTTCTGTCCCACATTATGCCACTAACCCCCCAGTATTCATTTTCAGACTCAGAATCTATATTCTGCATTCCTCAAAAGGAAAATTAACTTCAGCTCAAGGGGTCACTAGAAAGAGACCTTTTCTATTCTCCCTTCAGCACAGGAACAGTCTGGTTTGTGATGACTCCCATTTCACCATGGCTTTACAAGCTGCCAATACACCAAGCAGCTTATTCAGTCATCTCTGTGCCTACCAGTCAGCTTCCTGTTAAGAGACATTGGCTCGGCTGACAGCATCCCACACAGATTTCACTTGGGCAGATAAGATGGAAGCCTTGCATTTGTGTTTGGAAACCAGTAAGGCTTCCTTAATTTGGGCTTTCCTTTGAAGGTCCTCAACCCTGAGGGGAAGCCAGGTCATAGGAGCCCAGTGGGCTTCCGAACAGGCTCTAACCTGCCAGACAGCAGTTTTCTCTCCAGTTCCCTGATTCAATCTCTGCACCCTGAAATTTAGAGTTTCATTTGCCAATGCAGCTGTCTCCATTACAGCATCAACCCATTCATTCTCAGCAAGTGGGTGGACTTTGTTTCTTTCTGTTAATAGCAAAACTACATTTAGCCACTGTACATTACCATTACTCATAACTGTTCCTAGTAAGCCAGTAACCCTTTTTTTTTAACTTGCCTGGTGTTAGTGAAAAAAGAAAAGAAAGCCTTATGGTGGGACTTAAACCTGACACTGATCGCTGTTGGTAAAAAAGTTAATGACTAAGAAAGGCAAAAATATTCCTGTGACTCAAAAAGCACCTGAGGTTACTGCTTTTAAGTTTGTAACTTTGGTGAATTTTGGTATAATTCCGTCGTTTGTAGCCCATGCATTAAAAAAGGGCTTAATCTCTAAACCAAGTCCAAGAAGTAATCTTTCTGGAGAGTTTACTTTTTGTCAGTCTGATTTCCCAACAGGTCTGATGAGGACATGAAAAAATTGATCCCAGCTTACTGAAATCAAAGTCAATGCTGTCAATGATGCCTGAGCAATGTAAATTATTAGTAGGACAAAGGTGGTTCAAAACTGTGGTTTTGTTTGTTCCAGTAAGTCAACCTCCATATATAATACAAGTGAACTGGTCACATTTCATCTACTGCAAGTCATCCCCAGGATATTTTTTACCCCTTTCATTTGTAAGACTCTTCCTGTGTTCAACCATAACATCTTTCTTGGTGAAGTGAAATACATCCACATGGTATCAAACAAAGGCCCTCCTCTTCACAAGGACATCCACCCCACACCATGCGTTGCTCTGTAGGGAAATCTCTATAAACTGCAGTTCTGGAAATTTATATTCTAAGATTCATTTATATTTATGGTTCTAGCTAACATCTGAGCTGTGGATTTAGGACTTCAGTGCACTTCTTTACTTCACTGCATATGTCTAATTATGACAAACCTAGCACTTGCCCCAGATGAAGGGACACCATAGTAAATCCAGCAATGGAGTATGTGAGCCAGTTCCTCAGCTCTTCCAATGTACAGTCCATAGATTACTGTGCATTTGTGCAAACAGACCTGAACCTGCAACATGGCCTTGTGTTCAGTGTGAGCAGAAAGCTTAGGGGAAAGTAAAATCTTATATGGTCATGGCAAAACTCTTTATTGGTGTCTTTCACCTCAAACAGGCACTGGTATGTCATTGCATCTATTGTGCCATTTGACGCTCTTCTGTGAAGGTCTAATTGATGGATCAACAGAAAGCCAGTGTTTAGGTTATAAAGAATGCATTTAAAAGGTCCAAATATTGCTCTGCTATTCAGCTCAATATTTTGTAAAGTGTCTTCACTAATATGGAGCTGTGAGTTTTATTTAAAATTCATATTAGTGTGCATTTCAAGGTGACTGCATTCTTTATTCTGAAAACTTCTTCTGCATTACTTCATTCAGCCCTATAAACACTTATGGAATGCACACTCTAAAAATAAATTCCTTTTGCACTTCTCTCATTAAAATTGCTTTCAGGAAAATGCTGATATGAGGAAAGAGGCACCCACATCCATATGTTTACATTTATAGCAATTCTCAGTCACTTTTCTGATGTTAACTAGGAAATTATGTTATTTGAAAAACCTGTAATTACTCACAGAGCAGCACTCTGTCTTCTTATTCACTGTTCTTATTAGTGTTTATGGTACCTACTAAAATTGCACTCAGACTCAGGGCTGAGGCACACAACTGAGGCAGACAAGATGGAGACATGCTTTTAATCTCCAGGCTATCAGAGGTCAAAGTGACCATCACTGGGCTGTGCATAATGCGGGTGAGAATTGACATCACAAGATAAAAGGTGTGTTCCTGCTGTAGAAGCACACATTGTCTGCCTGCAGCAGACCTCCTCGGCTCAGGAATGGTTGCCTTAACAGGGTTAGTGCCAAAGAGAGGTTCTTCTGCCCCAGACACGTCTCAGGGAACATTCTTTTCCAGCCATTCCTGTGGGTAAACAGGGTAATTTGAATCTCCTAAATGGTCGCTGGAGACAGACATGGTGAAAGAAGGAGTGAGGGGGACAGTGCAGATTGGTGGGTGTGGGGAGGAATACGAGCCTGTAGCAGTTTTTGTGATGGGAAATTGAACTGGGTTCAATAATGCAACAAACCCCAAATCTTCAGCTGTTTGGTAAAAACATTCTTGTCAATCAACTTTTTATAGCAAAATGAATGTCTCCTTTTCTAGGAAAGAAACAGAGACCCTACCATGAAACCTATCTACATAAAAATGTATCTTGCAACATCTTTGTCCTTCTCAAGCCAAGTGATAGTTCCTTTTTTTTTTTATTGGAAGTATTATAATTTAACCTAACAAATGCCTTGGACAGCTGTAAATAGTACATCACAGTTATATAGATCCTATGGGTCTCCTCCCTGTGTAGTTGGTCCCACCTGGTCACGTCCCTCCATGAGAGGTACAGGGTCATTGATGCTGTGTGTGAGTAGATGCTTCTTTGTCAGATTGCTAAGGTCTCTCTTTAGAGTCCACTGTGATGTACATAATAAATAGTAGATACCACTTTGTGCACTTGAGAAAGGTTGTGTGCTGCAATTAAATGGTTGAAAATCAACAAGATGTACAAGTTTTAAATGTAATTATATTTTTTTTGGGGGGGGAAGTTGTTCTGATCATTGCTAACTCTAGAAAGAGTATTTAAAATATGTTTTGCATTGACTAGATGGTGTCTCTTGTGTCTCAGTGAGAGACGGCATTTTACAGTGCTGCAGAGTAGCTTGCTCTTGCTGTACAGTTTCTGAGTACATCAAAAATACAAGGTAGTCACCTAATTACAGAGTAGGTACAGTGTTATTGGTGATGCATAACTCAAAATGGAACCATAATTATGTATGAAGATCACTCCAAGAAACACTTAATTGCATCACTTATCGCTAACAACTTATAGCTACCAGCATGCTGCTGAGTGATAAAAGCAGTTCTTCCCCACACAGTCCTGGGTCATATAATATGCTAAATCTCTGCCAGGACAGAGACTGAGAAAAAGATTGTACTTATATCAAGGGCTCTGATATAGCTCTTTAGAAGAATACATTTTGTCTAAAGCTAAGTGGAACTGCTTACCTGCTTTTTCATTGCTCAAAAAATGTCCTCTCTTAAAAGCAAAGGTTCTCCTTAAAAGACAAAGAACTGCTGATTCTTGATGTTCCTCAGGAATATAATAATGGCAGTCCTGAGGAGAAACACTTGGGAGTGCTGGTCTATGAGAAGCTCGACATGACCCAGCAATGTATGCTTGCAGCCCAGAAAGCCAACCTTATGCTGGGCTGCGTCAAAAGAAGAGTGACCAGCAGGCTGAGGGAGATGATTCTCCCCCTCTACTCTGCTCTTCTGAGACCCTAATTGAAGTACTGTGTTCAGCTCTGGGTGCCCCAATATAAGAAAGACATGGACCAGTTAGACTGAGTCCAAAGAAGACTACAAAGATGGTCAGAGGGCTGGAGCACCTCTGTTATGAAGACAGACTGAGACAGCTGGGCTTGTCAGCCTGGAGAAGAAAAGGTTCACAGGACACCTTACAGCATCTAAAGGTGGCCTACAGGAAATCTGGAGAGGGACTTTTTACAAGGACAATGGGGAATGGCTTTAAACTGACAGAGGGGAGATTTAGATTAGACAGTATAAGGAGTTCTTCCCTGTGCGGGTGCTGAGGCACTGACACAGGGTGCCCAGAAAAGCTGTGGATGCCCCATCCCTGGCAGTGTTCAAGGCCAGGTTGGACAGGGCTCGGAGCAACGTGGTCTAGTGGAAGGTGTCCCTGCCCAAGGCAGGGGGTTGGAACTTGATGAGCTTAAATGTTTCTTCCAACTCAAACCATTCTATGATTCTATGACCCTTAGGATTTTTCTTCAGTTATCAGATGTATAACATATTAAGCAAGTTATGAAACACTGCAGGTATAAAACAGATTGTACATGCTTAAAAATGGTTCTGAACATTCTATTCAAAATTCATACATTTGTGTGTTCATATTTGCATATTTTTACAGTTTACTGTCATTTCTTAGCATAATTTTTTAAGAAATAAAAAATCACATTTTAATTTAATATTTCTGTAAAATAATCATAAACAAAATAAGTCCATGCTTAATTTTATCATAGTTTTTAAAAAAAATTCCTGAAATTTTCACTTCATGTTTCAGCTCTGTGAAGTGTATTGAGGTTTGTTATGAGTACTCTTGAGACAACAATATAACCATGTTTATAGAACAGCTTGGAACTGCTTTCCAAATTAAACATTTATAAGGCTTTTTTCATTTAAAACTAACATAAATGAACTTAAATTAGTCTGTTGTGCACTTTGTTTAAACTTGGTCTTAAGAATGGGAATTTTTGTGATTGAAGAGGAAAATATTGGATGTGCATTGTTAGATAATCCTTTCTGTCTTCTTGCTTTGTCTCAACATTAGCAAACCCATGATTATGAAGACAGCCCTGTATGACAAGGTTAATTTGAGTTTTCACTTTCAAAGGCAGGAGATAGAGACCAGGCTGCATATCTGATTTAATTAGTAACATTAACTTTCTCTTGTCTTGAATTTAAGTTAATGCTGGACACATTATCTAGTTTTTCATCCTCCTTTTTTGTCATGTGTTTGCAAACATTATCTAGAACCAATTCTAATACTTGTATTTCTTTCTGCACAACTTGGGGGGAAAAGGCAGAGCTTTTGCTTTTCATTTTTTTGCAGCAGAGGGGAACTGGGTTAGGGTTAGGGTTAGGGTTAGGGAACAGAATGAATGCTGGGAACAGAATGAATTGACAATTTCAGTTACTTTTCTTCAATGATAAAGATCCAGATCTGAACCTGGACTTTTCGTCTCTAAGTCCTCATGAGGGAAGGGTGAGGAGTCACATTCAGAGGTCCTCTCCTTGGATGCTAACTCCAGCAGGCAGGTGCCAAGCTGCAGAAAATACCTAAGCAGTGGCATCTGTTCCCTAAGGAATATAGCATTCAAGACTGGAGTCTTTGTTTATTCCCTCTGGGCCTGCCATAGGGATGTCCTGTCTTCCAGACTTCCTTTTGCTTGAATGTTTCCTTTATTTTTAACTCACATCTCCATCTGTTCACGAAATGAATATAATGTCCATCTTCCTAAAACGGGGGACTTCAGGAATTCTTGATATGTACATATAGAAAAGCATACACCTACACAACATGCATATATTTACAACCTACATACACATATATATACATTCACAATCAGTCCTATAACCCCACCTCTCAGTTTATTCTGGAAGTTAGGCTGTGTCTTTGAATGCCTGCCTGAGGAATGAAAACAAACAAAGAGAACCTGATAGCCCTCCAGATGCCTTCTCAAAGAGTCTTCGAAGTGGGGAGAAACTCCCTGCACAGCTGACTAAATAAGTGATCCAAGGACGGAAGCTGCAAACTTAGATCTTACGTCTGGGAAAGTTCTGTGGGTCATGAGGCCCCACATGCTGTCTGTTCTGAGGGTAAAGGCGTGGGTGGCATGGGGAGAGCCCTGTGTTTGCTTCCAGATTGGAGTCAGTGGCTTGGAAAAAGAGAGAGATCCTTCAACGGTGCAGACAATTGGCCTAAGGCAGAGAAAAGCTGCCTGAGAGTTCTTACCAGATGCTTTCTGCAAAAAAAATGGGGGGAAAAAATGGAATCACGTTTTAAAAATTGTTTAATAGCTATGCACAGAAAATTAAATATATTTTTTCTAGCTATGGATTTCCTTCTAATGTGGTAGAGGCAGAAGCTGGTAACAACTGCCAGGAGGTTTGTGTATCTCTGTGGTAATGCCCCTGAAAATGTGTAATGTCAAGGAGGAGTGAAAAAAAAAAGATCAGAAATTAAGATCTCTGTGAAAAGGAAGGGAAGCAGAGGATCTTCAGTTCATATCACCCTATGGAGGTGAGCCTTTTGATGCACAGCACAGCCCTATGTATCAGTGACCTAGTTAAAAAAGGTGGCAATTGACTGAAAGAGGGAAAGTACATTATAACATAGCACATAAGAAATATACTATGAAATTGCAATCAAATGTATAAATCTGTGTGACTGTAAAGGACTTCTCAGCATGATGCAGTTGCCTTGTATTTCTTGGCATTTTCACAAAGGGGAAAGCGCTGCTTCCTGAAGAGGCAATTGATCCACTCCCCAGTGTTAATGTTAGCATACTCAGTTGGGACTTCACAGCTGCTTTGTGGCTTTCCAATTGATAAGAAATATTTTGACTACTATCTTAATTAATCCAGATTCTGTCGCCTTTGGTCATATTACAGGGTATCAATTTGATAATAGGCTCATTGCTTTCCTTCTGCCAGCTTGCTCTTCTTCCTGTCCTTGTCTCTGGCATTTCTGCCCTTAGCACCCAAATTAGATGCTTTGCCTCCTGGTTGTCTGTTGCTTAAAGCATGGGTAAAAACAAGCTATGGCTTTCAATATCAGGGTCAGGCTTTGCAACATCCCAGAGCATTGAAAATCTGTCTTACAGAGTCAAGTATTGCACTAAATGCCTGGACAGGGGATGCTCTGAGCGCTGCAGTTCTGCCATGGCAGGGTTGGGGATGCTCTGTGCTCAGGTGCTCTGTTGGCAGGAGGCAGGGCAGCAGCCCAGCTTGTGGGAGGCAGAAGGGGGTTGATTTCTGTTTAAATGCAAGTTCACTAGGCATGGCAAAATGTGTGTTTCAAAAACATTAAAGATTAATATTCACATGTGGGTCATTATTTCTTTTCTCTTCCCTGCGCACACTTTTTCCTGGCTCTGCCAAATTTGAGTTCCTTCTCCAGACCAAAGAATGGAAGAACAAAAGTGAGAAAAGATGCATATTTCCTTAGCATGTTCAAAACAATGTATATTCCCTCCTTCTAACATTTTACCAGGGTTGTTTTAATTGATATTTTACATGGGTTCCTAAAGAAATGTTATCATGCTAGCTGTCTCTCATTCCTCATCTAACAGCTTGCATTGGCCAGTTTCAGCCAAAAATGAAAGAGAAGTCTTGGCCATAATTTAGTTTTTACTAGTTCTATTAAAGAGAGTAAGGAGACATAACCTAAATCAACATCACCACTGAGGAAAGATGTAGAAGATAACTCCACTGTAGACTGTATGTCAGTCAGCACCGTCAGATTTTCCTGCACTGTTGAGCGCAAATGTGTTCTTCCTCGAATGCTTAGACATAGCACCATGCTCTGCAGCTGCTTTTGGTTTGTATCCAATCAGTGAAGGTCTGTTTGTACATGCTCAGACTGACATACTTTGGCATTACCAAGAAAAACCCAAGAGTTTTTAATATCAATAAATGAGAAAAGAACAAACTGTTAAGATCTGGTTAAGGAATAGAAAATCAGTACCAATTTTACTGAGAAAATGTCAAATTAGAGAAGCAGGAACATTATAGTTGTAGATACTTATTTTCTCTGTGTATATGGCCATTTTCAAGCAATTGATTTTAAAAGACTGCTATTATTTTTTTTAAGTATGCACGATTCTTGCCAATGTCTTTTAGTTGCTCTGAAACTTTCAATCTGTTCACAATTAATAGAAACCCACTATGCCAAAAGCTGGTCAGCACAGAAGGGATGCTTATAATTGCAGCAAGAATAATAGACAGAAAGGGAGAAATAAAAGTAATACAGTCCTGAATTATAAAAATTGATAGGTTTTCAATGGTCACAAGCTTTCATGGGTGGATGATCACTAGTTAAAATGTACAAAGGGTGAGACAAGAGAGTCCAGATTTGTGAGGATGGTATATACATGAGAACTTTAAAAAAATTCAGAGACTATGAAATATCTAAGTGTCACAGTGAATACTAATTGGCTGAAAGGTCGAATTTGTGAGTAATGTAGGTTAGATCATCAGCACTGAGATGCGTGAATGCTGTTCTGTTTGGGTTTATGTCGCTTACTATGTATGGTCACTGGCTGGCATATGCATGTAGTGAATGTCAGGAGGCTCTATAAGTGCAGTTTCTATACCTGCCACTCAAAGCTGTTGCAGTCAGAAAACTCTCACTAATCTTAATAATGCATTTAAAACATTTACCATGGAAGGCCAACATCCACAAAACCACAGTGTAGCACAGGAGGAGTGGAGGAGATAACAAGGACATCACCAGTGTTGTAAATGGCTACAACAGTAGGAAATTTATTAGGTGAAGATAACCAGGAGAACCAGCTCAGTGAATAGGTCCTTTTTCATACTACACAGGAAGACAAAACCCCAATAACCTGCTATGCCTGTCAGTCTTACCCAAGGGAAAACTCCTGTTACTGAAAGGGTAACTGGTTTGGAAATGACTAATGGACAGACATCAGATTTTCTTTACAGCACAGCCTCCTATAAAAGTTGCCAGAACCAGTATGATAACTACTGTCAAGCAGTGATTTGTCTGTGTTATGAATACTCTGTTCCATGTTTTGTTTATTGTTTTCCATTTCCCTCAGATGTGGTCACCAACACTATTTCTCCAGGAAATAGTGTTTCTGTGTCTTGTTTACATTGCTGAAGCACACAGCTGAACTAGTGACCATGTTTCGTTTAAGACATGCCTTTGTCTATAATGCTGACATGGATGAGTATGTTTTGGGAATTCTACCTTAAAAAGACATCAGCAAGATATGGTTCACTGAGATACCACAAGTCCACTCACTTCTCATGAAATGCAGTTTCAAACATACTAACTCTATCAATGGCTGGGTGTTTTGTCAGGTTTAATCCCAACCTGGGGTTCATTCCTGTGAGAAACTAAAGTCGAGCACTTGAAAGTTTCACCAAAAAAATGTGGGTTTTTTTTAAGCTGGAGGAATGCAGTGTAAGGAATGTGATGAAAGTAAGGACACAGCTTCAGAGAGAAAATATGTAATGCTGGGATACAAGGGGTATTAAATAGTGTCAAGAAAAGATTACATGGAAAAACTCAATGAAAGATTACTGTACTAAACATGGAGATTCAATCCAGCAGTGATTCGCATATCAAACAA
Organism: Melopsittacus undulatus; assembly: GCF_012275295.1. Taxonomy (NCBI): domain Eukaryota; kingdom Metazoa; phylum Chordata; class Aves; order Psittaciformes; family Psittaculidae; genus Melopsittacus; species Melopsittacus undulatus. The sequence goes on along the minus strand of NC_047533.1, from coordinate 10,864,082 downwards.
GTATGGATCCTCCTCCAGGTATGGAAATGGAGACCACAATGCCTCTAATTACAGGTTATGAGTACTGCTGACCAAGGAACAAACATTGCACAAGCATAAACTGAGGTTTCAACCTCTGTCTCCATTCTGATGGGACTTGAAAATAAATGTTCTTTGGTGGGGGGAATGGGGAAGAGAGGAGTGGTAAGGTAAAGTGAAAGAGGAGAACTTTGTCTATGGTGATCTGAACAAATAAGTGAGTTATGTGATAAAACCTTGACCTTAATCTGGCAGAACAGAAGTTCAAATATCTCTCTCATCCTACCTGAGAGCTCAGTCCCAGTAGGGAGGGAGGACAATGATCGTTCCTCTTAGGAAAGCTAAAGACAGAAAGTCTTGATGACCAAGGCAAAAAACTTGTTCAGTATGCCAGCCTTCTCTGCCTCTTGAGTAACCAGGTCTCCCATTTCCTTCTGGAGGGGGACCACGTTTTCCTTTGCCCTGTCTTTATCCACAGTGTACCTATAGAAGTTTATGTTGTTGCCCTTAATGTCCTTGGCCAGCTTCAGTTCTGTCAGGACTTTAGCTTTTCCTAAACTGATCCGTAGCTGCTCTGAGAATTTTTCTATATTCTATATAAAATATTCTATATTTTATATTCTATATAAAATATTCTATATTTTATTTATAGTCTACATATATTCTACATATAATCTATATATATTCTATATATAATCCATATGTATTTTATATATAATCTATTTAATATATATTGTATCAACATATATATTCTATAGATTATACATTATATATTATATATAATATCATAGGATCATAGAAACATAATTATATAATATATATTTATATGTTCTATATGTAATCATATAATATATACTATTCTATATCAACATATATATTCTATTCAAAATATCTATTCTATATAAAATATATATAAAATCTATTAAAACATGCATATTTTATATAAACTCTATTTTATTTTCTCTATATTTTCTCTATATAATGATTACTTGTACCTTCACTTTCAAGCCCACCCTCTTTTTGTTGCAGAGTCGTGCAAAGGCAACTGTGAAGACCAGTACTTAAATTGCATACTTATAATGAACACTGCATGGAGTGATTTAGGAGCCAGAGTGGTTTAAAAGTTATGCCTGCTAAACTCGTTTCTTTTTTGTCTCCTCCTGCAAGAGTAGCAGAGGTTCTCAGCCAAATAGTTGTGCCTGTCAGAGCTCTGACCTTACACTCACTCTCTTCTCAAGGGGTTATTTGATTATTTTTGTCCTATTTTCACATGTGCTGTTCAAAATCATGAGTGAAGCGTATCCCCCACTGACACAGTGGAAGACTACAATGAAGTTTATTTTGCCTTCCTGCAGGGACCACTGAAGATATGACAATCTTCTCCAGTACTGCAGCTGTGAGACAGAAGAACCTTTGACCCTACTGATTATTACCTGTTTGCACAGTGGAGGTAGGGAAAATAATCCATCAGAAATGGTTGCTTTTCTTCCTAAGATGATATGATACATTATTTTGGGTTGAAATGATTCCAGGATCTGCTGGGAAGATAATTTTCTTCTTGTAGCATACCTAGGAAAGCACCAAATAGAGAAAGATTAGGAAGACTAACCCTTGCTTTGCAGATGTGGTTTCTTTTCTTAATACAAGTATGATCTTTTCCAAGTCACAAGAGGACATCACTGGAAACCAGGTCCCTACATGCCTTTGTAAATCAAAGTGAAACTGTAAGTGAAAGTTAATGGCTTCCATGCTTAAATATGTATGTGTCTGAAAATTTCTCTCACCATCCATTCTGATACAAATGTGTGAAGGGAAAATTGAAGATGTTACATATTTAGAGTTCAGCAAAGCACTTGGCACAGTGTTTCATGAAATCTTACTTCTAAATTAATTCAGATTGGCTTGGATAGCAGCATACTCATGTGAGCTGAAAACTGCCTGGCAGATTGTAAACATGTGGCAATGATAGAATCCTCCTTCTACTGTGTTAAAGATATGTGTCTCATGGTATAGCTGTAGGGCCTGCAACTACTCAAATCTCATTATGCCATTTAAAAGTATAAAATTCTTCAATATTAGCTGAAAAGAGAAACCCAAATCTGGAAAGGCTGAAGTACCTACAGCTTTGCAGAGGTTTCATAATCTTTTTGAGGTCTAGAGATCAAAAGTCCTGAAAAGAGTAGAATTATAACATTAGAAATAAGATTAATTTGGACAGCAAATAGACAAAACCAAAACCAAACCAAAAAACCCAAGGAACTTAATAATAAAAAATGCAATGAGAGGCAAAAAAATGGAAAAGGGTAATGCTTTATTGACAGTAATCAAGAATTGCCTTTTACGAAACTTTGCAAGATGATACAAGAACAAAATAATCTAGTGCCTTCAGACTGTGTATGCAAAGCCATGATGCAATGGGATTAATTTTGTTGCCATGCTAGCTATTAACCACGCTAATCATTTCACTGCTATGAATTCACGTGCTAGCACGCTAATTATTTCACTATTATTGCTTGAAATCATCTTCTTTCTCCTGTGGAACATAAAAAGTATGGTGGAACAGCAGTTTGTACAGGGAAGCTCTGAGCCACCTATTGGCATTCCAGAAATATGAGGCACACAGATGCCTTTTTTCTTTATCTTCTAGATGACTCCTTCCTTCCTGAAGACCACATTGTTCGCATTACCTGAAACACATCCAAGGAAATTCAGAGAAGTAAAAATAACAAAAAAAAAAAATCTGAACCGAGTTTGACTGCAAGAAAAGACTGAAACAGCCAAACCTGCAGAATTTTCTATGAAATTAAGACATACTAGATATTTTTCTCCTTGAAATTATTTAAAGGCATTTTATCCATTACAAGCTCACTGAAATAACCATTTTTCATACCACTGAGAATTTGCTTAACATTCAAAATGTGCATTTTGAGAACACAATCCCTAAACTGAGGAGCACGTAAATTAAGAACCATTCCTCAATCGTTTCACCGTAGTTTTACTCTGACGCAAACTTATGATATGTCACTTGTTTCATAGGACCCTCCCAGATGCTAGATCTTCAGCCTGTGATAAATCTGAGTTCTTCTTCAATGAAAGAGCAGTTATTTACTAAAGAACAATATTGCATAAACAAATGGTTACCACTGATAATCAGTAACTGTATTAATAAGATGTCATAATAAATGACACTATATATTTTCATTCCCATTTACCATATTTCATCATATGCAAAAACTTGTTACATCAGTGTCTTGAGAGCTCTGTAGCAGCTACAAAGGATGCAGCCTTTTGCCATCAAAAATTATGTTAAAAGCTATCAGGTGTTCATTAACTCATAAGCATTACAATATAAGCTTTTACCAATAGGTACTGGGGGATGGTTCTGCTTCACATCTAAAAGAGGGGAGGAGAAAATGTAAGTTTGATCTGTCAAAATGTGAAGTCTTTCTAGTGAATGTCTTAACAAGCTCAGCTTCCAGTGACACAAAAGGAATGGGCCAAGTGAGTTCAAACTTAACATAAATGAGAAATGCTATAACCAATTGAGTATTTTGATCTATTATGGCCTTATTTGGTACCTTCTGACTGTTTACTGTCTCATCCTCTGCTCAGCTATCAAACAGCTGGTTAATAGAGAACAGTACTTACCAGTCTGTATTTGGCTGTTTGGGTACAGCTTCATAGCAAGTAGTTATGAACAAATAGCCTTCAATGTATAAGCTTGAAAAAAGGGTTCTGAACCAGTTCTGAAACTGAATTTTAATCTGAACAAGGCAAAAAAGAAAAGAGCCTAGGCTAGTCCACTAATGTAACATATGTTTATATAGCTACATTACTACTTGTATCCATTTTTCCAGGTATGTGGACAATAAACACATGCATTGGCCAAACAACCAATTTGCCTTCAGCCTGGCCTGGCAAGGGAGAGGGGTTTTCTTGTTAATCAACATCCATTAATGCTTAGCCAGCTGAAAAGAACTATGAATATAACACCTCTTGTTCCGCAGCACTAATGCTATAAATTGAGAATAATTAAAGGTAATCAATTATAGCAGTAGATGTTGGGATGCTGCAGTTTATTCTTAGTGTGGCCAAATATACGCACTCCCAGAGAGGAAAAAAAGACTTAAATTCTGATTTTTTTTTGTTCCTATTACTCATACCATCAAGGACAGAGGACAAGGTTAGCAAAAAGAAGTATAAACAAAACTGCAGAAATATAAGTAAAATGCAAATAAACAACTGAAGAAGATACCTTAAATTGTATCACTTGGACATTATTTCTCCTGGTTAACTCAGATTCTTTTCCCGCATTCAGCATTTTGATTATAAATGTATTTTTTCATTATTTTGTTTTCTTCATTTTTTTTCTACTTAAGCCAGAAGAAAGCGCTAGCAGTTTAAGCAGAAATGCTTGTCTGTTAGACCTGCTCGGAAAAGTAAGGTACATGCTTAGTCACTCCAGTTTAATCTTACTGAGTGCCTTTGGGAATCAGGAAACTGAGACTTCAGCAGAGCTGCTGGCCTAAGCGTTGCTGGAAAGCTGCACTGCCAGCTGAGCCTGGAATAAGAAGATGGAATGAGTATGAGCCGATCACCTGTCTATTGGAGAAGGGGAAACACTGTTCTCAGATCTGCATATTGTTTTGCTGTTACCTGGAGTCATCAGGAATTTCATCAGATTCAAATATGCAAAAACCAGTTTTGCACCAAATTCAGAAAGGGACAGGAATCAAGCTCTCAGATCAGGAAACCTCCCCATGCCTCCAGCAGACACCAATATCATCTGAAAAAATGCTAGTCTTATAAAACAGAGCGCATTGTTTTATGAGATTGCAACTCTTATTTTTGTTTTAATATTGCTCCTCAGCCTGCAGAATCATCCTGTGTGTCACTTTATATTCAAAAACATCACCTGAAGATTCTGAGTGTAGAAATGGCAGGATTTCAATCATTATTTTCACAAAAGTTGTTTTTTTTCTCCAGCAACAGAATAAAGTTGTCAGTTTTTATTCGTGAGCTAGTTATTATAAAAATCAATTTACATAAAAGTCAGTTTAAGTTGAGAAATATCATCAAATTGCTGTTTCTTAGAGAATACCATGGGAAATTGGTTTTGGTCTGCAATATTTAATACTTTGATCAGGGACTTGGGAGATAATATAAGATCACTGATAAAAACTTCATCTCAAAAAGAGAATGGAGATAAGTAACAATGAAGAAGAGAGATCTATATCCTAGAGCAGTCCAGATCAGCTAAATAAAAAGTACTTTACAGTGTATCCTTTAAAACAGCCAGTGTAATATCATACCCATAGGGCCACTTAATTTAGCTTATATTGATAAGAAGGAGCCCTCTGAACTTGGGAAGAAAGTCTTGTAACAAGGATTTTCAGGTAACTTCGAAATCAGCTGTATCTGATGCCACAGTGTGATGTTTAATATAAGCCTTCAGCATATTGTCCATAATCAGTGTGGTGGGTATTACTTGTGAGCACATCTGGAAGGCAAATTAACAGTAAGAAACACATGTTGAACTGGAAAGGGCTCACATTAAGGACTGGAAATTGGTGGACTTAATCTGACAGTTTACAGTAGTAGAATTTAGGTAATTGACTCTTTTATCTGATGAAGAAATGTGTAAGCAATCCCCTCCCCTTGGTGAAGCTGAAGCTGAATACAAGAAATGTGCTCAGAAGTGAGTCATACCTTTTTCAGCAGTGAAAGCAAATAACCAGGACAAATTTGATAGATTCCCTGCAATAGATTCCTTGCATAAGTTTTTTTTTGTTCTCAGGACTGAATTTTCTGATTATTTTCCTTATGCTGTAGTCCAAGCAAGATAATACCATAGCCATTTTTGATATCAAGTCAGAGTAAATGATCACAACTTTTCACTTTATTTGGTTTTATGATCCATAAATCCTCTTAATATACCTTGATTATTGATTTTTAACTTTAGCTAATTTAAAGAAAACCTCCACAATTTTCAAGGCAATACTGTCTTTTAAGCTGTTATGCATAAACCATTTAAAGTTAGCACTTTGTTTTCAAATACAATTATGCAATACAGTTGGAAAGAAATAGCAGATATATAATCTCAAAGAAAATGGAGTATAACTTAAAGAGCTGTTTCTGGCACATTTTTACTAGATATATCCTCTCATCTCAAACAATGAGAACTTCTGCTTATAAGTGTCTTGGTTACTGAGACCAGCAATCTGTTTAGTCGACATGTTATGACCCTGCTCATTGTAGCAAGTTGGACTAGATGACCTTTGGAGTTCCCTTTAATCTAAACTGTTCTATGATTCTGTCATTATCATGGTTGGAGATTACTCTTCTGCAGCAGAGCTTGTACTCCAGGTAGCTTACTTGCATTCAATACTGACTTGTGTTTCAGACCCATCCCTTCCTTCCATCCAGTGCAGCACTCAAAGGCTAATCACTGAGCTCCAGCAAGTGAGGTGCCATCTACTACTGCTCCAAGGAAAAGCTGTCCCACTGACCTGGTACATTTCTCACCTGGTACAATACCTCCTTCCCATCACTGACCTAGAATGTTCAGGCACATTAGCAAAGATGACAATATCTCATGCTATAGAGATTATTTTAAAGGCATCTATGCATTTCGGACATTGCTTAAAGAACACTGAGAGGTAGAATTATTTGCTATTTCCACAAAGGGAATGTACAGGGCCCTCTGCCAGGGTGGCAGCTCATAGGCAGTGATGTTAACCTCTCCTGCACATACAGGACAATGTAAATATGAGTTGGGGCACAGCAAATTGTGCAAGGAGGTAGGAGAAGTGGGAGTTGGGGGAAAGAATGGAGAGAAAAACACAGAGTATAGAAGGTACAATTTTGTGAGACATTTCAAGGCATTACATTTGTTTCTTTACAACATCAAAACAAAATGAAAGCTTTCCAAATGTTCCACCGTAGACAAGAAATGGTTGTTACCCAGCAATTTGATTACTGGCCTCTGCTGGCTTAACACCCTCTTTGGGTTAAAACAAGGTAGAATTTTTACTGCACACTATTCAGGCAGATTAGAGAACTAAACCCAAGGTTTTCCCATCCTAGACTTGCAACTGAATTAGCCTGGCTAGTGAAAGGTTTTGCCAGCTCCTGGGATATTTTTTTTTTGCAGGAAATAAAGTACTCATGGCAGATATAGACAGCAGTTGCCCACAATTGCTCTGTGTATGGCAACAGAACAGCACATTTTTATTTGCTCAATTCATTGCATGAAGCTAAGTGATGGGTTTAAAGCTCTGCTCAACTGTTTCCAAGACTACTCTTATGTTAATGAAAACAATTATCAAGGAAAGAGACAATACCCTAAACGACCTAAAGAGGCACAAAAATGAATATGGTTACTAATATTACTATTCAGAATAAATTAATAATTTGTCACGCAACTCCAAAGAAATTGCAGAGGTTACAAAACTCAAGGGACCTCATCAGCATAAGGAGGAAAAACTGTTATTCTAGGAATAATTGATTTGCACTGGGCTTCTAAGTGAAGGTCAGATAGAGCACAGGGTAAGTTTTCTGGTACTTTTGAGGAGCTGCGCCTGGCCAGACACAACAGATAGCTGCAGGTGTAAATAATCTCTTTCCCTGCTTGTGAAAGACCTACATGCCCATCATCTGCCCTTCGGACCAAGGTTTAAGGAAGCAACACGAAAAATGTGATGTGTCAAACAAGCATCCAGTCCAAGGGTCCCTCAGCCCCTGCTGCCACAAACATGGAAGAGGTCAGGGCAAGGTTATTCCAAGCACAGTGCTTTGGGAAGAGGGCCCTTCTTGTGGCCTTCTGCATAGGTGGGCAAAGGTAGGTGTAGAAGGAATGGCTTTAGACAGCCATCATCCCCACCTTGCGCTTTGGTTCTCCATTCCTGTGTGTTTCTGATCATCTTACGGGCTTTGATAGCATTTGTTTGTGGAGGGGGTCCTGGCAGGACTGGGGGCCAACTTGTCCCATAGAATCATAGAATAGTTAGGGTTGGAAAGGACCTTAAGATCATCTAGTTCCAACCCCACTGCCATGGGCAGGGACACCTCACACTAAACCATGGCACCCAAGGCTTCATCCAACCTGGCCTTGAACACTGCCAGGGATGAAGCATTCACAACCTCCCTGGGCAACCCATTCCAGTGCCTCACCACCCTAACAGCAAAGAACTTCTTCCTTATATCCAATCTAAACCTCTGTTGTTTACGTTTCAACCCATTACCCCTTGTCCTATCACTACAGTCCCTAATGAAGAGTCCCTCTCCAACATCCCTTTAGGCCCCCTTCAGATACTGGAAGGCTGCTATGAGGTCTCCACGCAGCCTTCTCTTCTCCAGGCTGAACACCCCCAACTTTCTCAGCCTGTCTTCATACGGGAGCTACTCCAGTCCCCTGATCATCCTCGTGGCCCTCCTCTGGACTTGTTCCAAGAGTTCCATGTCTTTTTCATGTTGAGGGCATACCCGTCATGAAAACCCATCCCAGGTAAGGATAAAAGCAAGGCCCAAGGAGGTGTGTGATATTTATTCTTCACTTCTATGCTTCTGGTGGGAGACTGGGTCTCTTCCTGCTTAATCAGAGGAGATGATTTGGGGCTACATGCTATTATTGTTCCTAAGCAACATTGCTTACTGTGGGAACCCCCGTTGTGCTAGTGTGCAGAGTTTGTATTATACAGTGTCGATTTTGTCCTGGCAGTTCCTTGATTTTATTTCTTTACTTTAATGAAGGTGGGGGGGGGCTCTTGGTATTGGGCTTTTTTTAATACACTCAGTGAAACATGCAGTAAAAGGTGCATGATAACAGAAACCCGAGATAGCTGGGCACTCACAATAACCTGTGTTCACATTTAAAAGCCTTAACCCCAGAGAGTGTTTTTGTGAAAGCTGCATAGCACAGGCCTATTTATTACCTGCCAACTCCATTTCTTAGAGTGAATATCTTCTGAGCCAGAGTGTTTTATTCTGCAAGAACATGTTCCTGCGGATGGATGTGGAGGCGGGTGGATGGGTGGGTAGGCAGGAGAAAGGGATGGGTGTGATGGGAGGACAGTACCTAGATATTACAGAATTGCTGTAGAAAATATCCTGCTATTTATTCCTCGAAACAGATGGTGCCAGTTGATTACCTTCGCCAATAGAAACTGTACCTGTTAGCAGGGGTGTGAAGAAACCTCTCTGCAGTGACTGCTGAGGGAAACACAAACTATTGCTTAGGGTATTCAAACAACAACCTGCACAGAAAGATTAACACATGAAGGTTAAAGGAATGGGGCAGGGTCAGCTTAGTACAGCACATGGCTGTTGCTTCTGAATTATGGGGACTGGTGTGCTGCATGTCCATGAGGAGATAAGTTGTGCCTGTCCCTTAGGAGGGGATTTGCAGACCCAAGTGGCACTGTGCCATAATGTCAGAGCAATTTGACTTGCTGTGGCTGCTCTGGTCACGTCTGAGTTCAACCCACAGTGGCTTTTCCATCCCACAAGCCCAATGCTCTCTGTTCCTTTGATTCAGCAGCTGTTTAAACTGCTCCTGAGCAAACAGCTTAGAAAAGAGCTCCTGTCTGTGTGCATGCACTCCTTCCTCTACAGCTATCCAAAGGGCTTTGCGCATCTCTGTCCCTGAGCACCTCAGCAATGATCTGTCAGATCAGCCTTTCTACTGCACAAAGGGGTTGGGTTGTGTGCTTACTGAGAGTAGTCTGTGTAATAAATAACCAAAATGGCCCCCATCATAGAAGCTTCATATTACTTCAACAGCCTTCTATTTCCATTGCATTGGTTTTCCCAGGGGCTTTAAGGGACGCGTCTTGGGTTTGCACTGACTCAAGGAAAGCAGAATCAAACTGTGCAAGATGAGAGAAAGAGGAGGGAATTCAAGCATGTAAGGTAGGAAAAGGAGAGTTTCTATAGAACAGCAGAACACATGCTGTTTTTTTCATATTCTGGTTTAGGAACTTCACTGCAACAATAAATAAATTGCCTCAGCAGTTTCTGGGAAATGCCATTTAATGTTTGGTGGCCCCTGGAAGTGTTAAGCATCCTCACATTTGTTGAAAATGCCAGTAAAAGATTCCCAGGAATTCCATCCCCATGTCTGCAGCTTTGATAAGTTTTATAACAAGCTGGTGTGGTACAGCACTGCCAGTATGAACCACTGTGTATGTGAAGCACTGAGGAAAAATAGCAGGGAAAATGCACTTTAATCTTTATTCCTGTCAGGTTAGAAATATATTGATATACCAAATCCTTAAGAAGTGAACAAAATAGATGAACATGGAAGGAGGCTACATGTTCTTTTACACTGAGATTCAATAGGAATCCACTAATCATTTTATTTTTATTCCAGACTGCGGAAGAATTATACCATTGTAAAATGAAAAATTCCAGTTATGGCCCAATTCCTAAATATTCCATTAAGTCAGGAGTAACCCTGCTGTAGAACCAGTCTGAGCCAAAGAACTGGCATAGTCTAGGTATTTTGACTAACTTGACCCTGAGTTATGGAAGATAGATAGAGATTCAAGTTCCTGTGCCATTTTCTTAAGGAAATAGTATTTCTGTCTGAAGACAAAATGAACTAGTGGGAGAAAGAGAAAGCATTGACACATATTCATACATATCCATTTTCAGAATTGTATCACAGCTGAAACTGTTTTGAATTCTGAGTATTTTGTTCTTTTCCTTTCATACTCCAATATTTGTATATTTCCATTTCTGTTAAGAAATATCAAAAACAGAATAAGTGAATAATAGAATAATTTAGGTTGAAAGAGATCCTTAAGGTCATTGAGTCCAGCCGTTAACCCAGCACTGCCAAGTTCACCACTAAACCATGTCCCTAAGTGCCACATCTACACATCTTTTGAATACCTCCAAGGGTGGTGATTCTATCACTTCCCTGGGCAGTCTGTTCCAATGCTTGATAACCTTTATGGTGAAGAAATTTTCCTTAATATCTAATCAAAACCTTCATTGACACAACTTGAGGCCATTTCCTCTTGTCCTATCACTTGTTACTTGGGAGAAGAGACCAACACCCATCTCGATACAACCTTCTTTCAAATAGTTGTAGATATTGATAAGGTCCCCCCTGAACCTCCTTTTCTCCAGCCTTAACAACCCCAGTTCCCTCAGCTACTCTTCATGAGACTTATTCTTTAGACACTTCTTTCTTGCTCTTCTTTGGACACACTCCAACACCTCATTGTCTGCCTTGCAGTGAGGGGTCCAAAGCTGAGCACAGGATTCAAAAAATGACCTCACCAGCTATTCTTGTGGTGGTTTTACCTGTTTCTTCAAACCTCAGCTCCATCCTCCAAAATCAAATATTTCTGCTAGAATTACTCTGAGATCAGTTTTTGTAGACTATAGGAATACGTGTAGTTTGCATAAACACAAGTACAAGCCAAAAGAGTTTTGCAAGCTTTGTTATATAATTTCAAGATTCTGTTGAATTATGAGGCTCCTTATAACAATATTTAAGCAATTCAAAGTAATTTAAATCTGCAGAACTGTTGCATGATTGAATTTCATTTTTCTTCTCCCTTCTCAGGAAGTTGTGTAGTTATGTAGTTGTAGTTATGACAAATACACATGCTTTTTACTACTCCATTTTTTTTTCCCTGCAAATTGAGGTTCTACAGGAGGAATGTGCAGACCTTTCAGTTTGGCTTTGCTCCATTTTAGGAAGATCTTTATGACAAAGCTATTCCACAGGTGGTAAATGTGCCCACTGGAATTCTGCCACAGGAACAGTGTTGAAGGATTGTATTAGACTGAGGCAGGCTTTGCATCTTTTCTGAAGAGACTAACAGCGTGTTAGTTATCACATTACTACTATCTGCTTGCTTATTTGTCTTAAAGTTCCAGAAAGAATAAAAGCCGTATTAGTATGCAGGTAAGGATGTCCTGCTTGCTCAAAGACCCCATAGTTCAAAGCATAATAAGGCAGGACTCTGAAAAGAAAAAGGGAATAAAAAATAAATGAAGGAATTAAAAAAGAAAATAAGTTGCTGTGGAGTCTTAATGGACTCGGGGGCTCTAGCTTCACTAAAGCTTCGTTAACTAAAACTAATGCAACAACAACATGCCCACTGCCATTGTGGGGGTGAGAAGACATTTCCATGTGGTTGTTGGGAACTATGATTACCAGAGCTGTTTACAGAGCATGCTGAAAAATCTCATGGATATTTTCATTCTTGCTCAGTTTTGAAATAGGTCCCTTTTTAGCAAGTGGCCTAGTAGTTAAAAGCTTTGTTTTTAACCTCAGTTCTATGAGTCATTCCACTTCTCCCCATATTGGTTAATAAAGTTTCATTTCCCTCTCTTCACTTATCATATGAGAATCTGGGGGAAAGGGTTGCTTTTCTCTGTACTTACAAATTATTTGATATAATTTGTTTGAGATCTCCTTCTTTCATAGTGCTTTCTTAAAATTAGAACCAAATAAAATGTTTTTCTAGTCATTGCAGAATACATTGATTAGGGATGAATTATGCTCAGTTGTGATCTAGATTGAAATTTGCATGACACATCTCTCCTGGAGTGAAACTAAAAGGGAATTTAAATTATCCCCTGTTCCTTTCCAAAGAATACAGTCCATTAACCATTAAACCCAATAACTTGCAGTCAATATTTAGAATAGATGAATGTGTAGATTTAATGAATGATGCAGATCTTAGAATAAGAGTCTCGAGTACTTACCTAATCTGTGTTAACTAATAGTCTGTGTCTATTAAAGGATAATTAATGACAAGCGCCTCTTTCTTTTCCTTTTCTTACTTGTAATGCAGCAATCTCCACAGTCCCCACTTTCAATCAAGACAGCATCCTTGATTATGAAAGTAAACACTGTAAGATCTTAAAATATGTGTGTTTAATGAGTTATTTGCAGTGATTTATAGATGTTTGCTTACCTGCAAAAGGTAGCAGGAGTACCTGTGTTTTCAGGGGATAAGGTGGCAGATACCTGCTTTTGCAAACCCACAGTGGCAAGTTCAAGACTTCTAGTCTCACATAAGTGACTGTTTTGCAGCCTCATAAGATGTAAATGGGCATTTGAACATCAGACTGAAAGGTGGCCAGTATGAAGTGCTGTGGGTTGCTGCCTGTAAATGGGAAAGGATCAGCAGAAGACCCACATCCCACAGGAAGTTATGTATATGCTTAGCTTATCACCTTGGCAATGGTTCACTGAAAACAAATGGGAAAATATAACATTGTCATCCCCACTGGGTTCTTTGAGCCCTGCATATTGTTGCAGAGGAAAATACAATTCACTGTACATGTGAAAAAGCAGTGTAATTCCTTTTATAGCATTCTGCCACTGGTCACCTTTTTTTTTTTCCCCTTGTCTTATTTTGATGTGTTCTTTCCCCATTAGCTTTCAGAAACAAAACATTCTTCATTTGAAATGGTTGTACAAGACAAATTATGTGTGTATGTGCCCTCCATCTGCATGCAACCGGAAATAGCTTCTCAAGTAGCTATCATAGTAAGAGAACAGCACATCTAGGTTGTCTCTGCGATGCTATAAAATAGCATCTATCCCACCTGACATCACTACACAGACAGCCTCTAATCCCAGATGGCTAACATAAAAGCTCCGTAACCTTGTGGTACTATTAAATGAAAGGTAAGCCATAGATGGGTTCTGACTAATAGGAACCTTAAGAATTGCTGATGTGAGACAAGGAGTAATTGCAAAACCTCTGCTCCACATAGATACAGCCAGCTTCTCCCATGACAATTCAGTTCTTCCCAACCCTCTGTGCAGTGTCTGGCTCTGCAGTGTTGACTCTCTGATGATATAAATGCAACAACTGAACTCTGAGAGAACTGGTCTTGTCAGGCTATTATAGACTATTTTTTTCTTCAGTGCTTACACAGATATGTATTGGGTTTTTGTTCATCAAGCCAACTGTATCTGCTCCTTTATAACTCTGGAAATGACAGCTTTCTGATCAAAGAAAACCTTAATTTTCTTTTCATCCTGAGGAATAATACAGTACTGGTTCTCTTCCAAATAACACATCTTGTGTCTTGCTGTTTTGCTCTTTCCTTAAGACACAAAACTTACCATAGCAAGCTTTTCAATTAGGGCCTGATCCAAAACTTGTAACTGCTATTGGAAAACACAAACAAAATACAAACACTGCCTTCAGGCTCTTTCAAGTAGTTTTGTGTGCAGTTATTTACACAGTGGTCACACTTGCGTGACAAGACTACATTGTAGGGACAAGACATAGAATACAGCATTTCCTTAGGATATTAATAATCATTTGGGATAGTGGGAAAGCTACCTTTTTTCTCCTTTTTCTTCATGTCAGTTCTGGCGATCAACTGTAAAATGTGATAGTGATTAGACATGGCAGCTTTTTTCTGTACCAGTGTTTTGATGCACTAAAACTTACTCCCTCTCTTTTTTTTCTTTTTCTTTTATTTTTAATCAAAGTCAAAGATTTATGGTGTTTTTTTGGAATTAGCTGTGTAATCCATTTTCCCTACAAATTCTGAGGGAGAATTTCTGGACTCTTTCATTTCTGTCTTTTCAGCCTTTGCCACAATGTGATAACTAAAGGAACCTTGCTTACCATCACACTCTCGTGTTAACAATGTAAATGGAGAATGGTAAGAGAGATACTTTAGTTTTCCACAAAGTATTCCGGCATCACCCTAATGTGGGCATCTGTTCAATCAGCTGGGGCTTTAATAGTGTGAGTTCATGTGGCCAAAGTCTCTAAGCAAGCAAAATCCCTCACTGCTGGCTGCTGGGGAAAGAGTGTTAATACGCAGGGGGTGGGCAACCATAGTTCCTCTAGGTGCTAAGAGACAAAAGGAGGAGAAAGGGCAAGTAATCCCCAGCCGTAGCGGGGACACAGGCGCTGGCTTTTCGCCAGGAGCCAGGAATGCTGGAAGCAGCGGTGCGCTCAGGGTGTGCCTGAGCCCCACGCACGGGTTAAACTAGTAGCAACTCGTTGTCAGCCAGGTCTGATCCTGGTCTGCGCATTAGCGGAAAGTTGGGCTTCCTGTTGCGCTCTCCTGCGGTCCAGGAGTGGATCAGACAGATCCGCGATCCCTGGCTGAGCCTGTGCCTCGCAGCCGCTCGTCTGCGCATGAGCCGCCGCGGGAGGCTCGGAGGCTCGAGTATTTCAGGGGCTGGGCACCGAGGGAAGATGCTCAGTGCCTGAAGGAGGCCGTGCGCCCGGCGGAGGGGCAGCCGCTGTGGGGCATGGAGCGAGGGCTGGCGTGAGGGGCAAGGCGGACCGCGGCCTCAGGCCAGGGCGGCGCGGCCGTCGGAGCAGCGCCCGCTTCAGCACCGAGGACAGCGCGCAGCGAGCACCGCGCCCCGGCTCCCCCCAGCCCCAGCCCGGCCCCGGGCCGCACCACTCCAGCCCCGCTAGCCCCGGTTTCCGGGTGCCCCGTCCCTGCTACGTCCGGCTCCCATTCCTGGGTACCCCGATCTCCCCCTTACCTCCGGATCCGGCAGCCGGGTGCCTCGACGCCGCTCCTCCGGACGCCGCTCATCCGGACCCCCCTCCCCCGCCACCTGGCACCGCTGTCGGGGAACCCCGCTCCCCCACAGGTCCTCTCCGCTCTGCCAGCCCCGCTCACCTCGCCCCTCTCTCTGCAACTTCGGCTCTGCCTCCCGCCCGCTGCTGCCCTCCCTATACCCCGCTGCCCCGGCCCTTGCTCCCCGTCCGCGCCGCCGGCAACATGCGCGGGCGGCCGCGGGCGGTGGCAGGCGAGGCTGCGGTGCCGGTTCGGGTGCCCCCTTCCTCCTGCCCTCGCCCGCTCCCGGCGACCCGCTGAGAGATGGACTTGGCAGGCGTGCTGCTGGCGTTGCTCCTCGTGCTGGTGCTGGTTGTCTCCCTGCTCTCCAACCTCCTGGTGCTGCTATGCTTCGTCTACAGTACGGAGATCCGCAAGCAGGTCGCCGGGGTTTTCCTGGTGAACTTATCCTTTTGCAACTTGCTCCTCACAGTCCTGAACATGCCTTTTACCCTGCTGGGAATCCTGAGGAGCCAGCAACCCCTCGGGGGCTGCGTCTGCAAAGCGGTGGGTTTCCTGGAAACTTTCCTGACTTCCAACACGATGCTGAGTATGGCAGCGCTCAGCATCGACAAATGGATTGCTGTGGTGTTCCCCTTAAGCTACACTAGCAAGATGCGGTATAAGGACGCTGTGATACTGATGGGCTACTCGTGGCTCCACTCCCTCACGTTCCCCTTGGTATCCTTGTTTTACTCATGGGTAGACTACAGCAGCGTTTATGCCTCTTGCACCTTGCACCTGAAAGAAGAGACGGAGAGAAGAAGATTTACAGTGTTCACCATCGTCTTTCACTCCACCAGTTTCATGCTATCACTGGTGATCTTGTGTTTCACCTATTTAAAGGTGCTGAAAGTTGCACGGTTCCACTGCAAGCGGATAGACATTATTACCATGCAGACTCTGGTTTTGCTGGTGGATATCCACCCCAGGTAACGCGTATGTGTTCGTATGCATAGTCCCGGGGCACCCGCTGTAGGTACCCAGAGCGGTGAGGATGCCCTGCCTCCCCCAGCCCGTCCTACCCTCCCCTGCCCCAGCCACAGGGCAGCGCTTCTGCCTCTACTTTCAGACGCTGTTCATAGTGCCAGAAAAAGGTGGGTTGTGCATTTGTAACCTGCTTTATTTAAATGCTAATCCCGCTCCGATGGGTGCTCCCCTTTAACCGGAAACCGCTGCTTTGGTGAGTGCGATAGTCCCCAGCCTCGGCGGGGCTGGGGCTGCCCTCCCTTCTTTACCGGCTCAGGGGCTACACTGCCTTTCGCTCTCCGGAGGCACATGCTCTCGGTCCGGGAGCGAGTCCTTCCCTTCTCCCCTGGGCTCCTCTCTCGCCTCCCCGATTCTTGCCTTAACCCACCAACTGCTCTTTTCCCTTCGCAGTGTGAAGCAGCGCTGTCTTAATGAGCAGAAACGGAGGAGGCAGCGGGCTACCAAGAAAATCAGTATTTTTATAGGGTCGTTTGTGATCTGTTTTGGTCCTTACATAATCACCAGGTTAGTATCGTCTGTTGGGGTGGGGGACTAATATGCCCTCTGATGTGCAGGGTACCTGGGGGAAGGAGGGAGGCTGCAGCTAGTTTTGGGGTACCAGAACCTAGTGGAGACCTGGGGCTGGTTCTGAGTGGCAGAGCACACTGACATACACTCACACAAGCTTACACACACTGACTCCGCCTGCACACCCAGCCTCTAGCTTTCCTTTCCCTATTCCAGCCAGGTCTGGGCACCCCTGCCAAGAGCAAGAGGCTTTTAGGACAAGTACCAGGAATTAATTACATGCCAGTGGGAGATGAAGGTAGTTGAAAAGACTCACCACCCTTTCTTATTAGCACAACCTGAGCAATGGAGAGGAAAGCAGACAGCTTTCCTGATTAGCTCAGGTCTTTTTTGCTCTTTCAAGGCATAAGGCCAAGCTTGCTATTATTGGAAGCTGAGGTGACATAATTTACATTTATCCAGGCTGATAACTTGTCAGATAAACTCTGTGTCTGGAAACATTAATGTCTGTGAATGCATTGCCAGTGATGCAGCATGGCCTTGTGATGAGGTGTAAGAGTTATCTCCCAGGGAAACCAATCATTAGGTTTTTAAAATGTATAGGAAACAACATGCACCTCAACTGGCCAGAGTTACTGGAGTCCACCCTGGTGGTCTGCACCTTTTTAAGTAGTCATGCATTGTTCTTGTTCCATACTTGTATAGTCTTTATAGAGCATATGGCTATTATGTTCATAACATACACCAGTGAGCTGGAAGCTAATGTAACTACACTGAATTGCAGCACCGCAGGATTTAGCCTTTCATCTCTGGACTAAAATGGGCTGCATCTTCTTTCACAAGCGATTTTTTAAACTATTTCCCACTTAACAGTGTGTCCAAGATACCTTCAAACACTTCCTTCTGTTGAGGAAGGTGCACTAGTCAGCAAACCAACCCTCATGAGGGATTCTCAAGGTTGCTACAAAGCTGCCAGGGTCTGCAGCCACCACAGCTTATAGAAGTCAGCCAGCTTTAGTGTGCTGATCCTACACAGCCACATACACACGTGTCATTTATGATTATTGCCTTTGCCCTTTTCTTCCACAGATTTAGGCCTGTGCTCAAAAATGACTACATTTTTTAACCTTTAGGATGACATGTATTTCAGTTCCCATTTATACATTGAAGGGATGCTTGACTGATTGCCTGGATGACTGCTTTTTTTCTTTTTTTTTCTGCAGTTGAAAGGATTATTACAAATATTAACATTACATCACAGAGTAAAAAGGTTAATTGATCACTGTTCAGTACATTCTGAGTCATTTTCTATTCACTTTTGCCATAATCAGGGTATAATTATATTGAGCAAAGTGGATTTTGACATCTTCTTTCCATCTGAACATTACCAAGCTCAGCAAATTCCAGCAGTGCCACATTTTTCAGGGTGAAGATACTTTTCATAGACTTCTAAAATAAAAGAGACTTCCTTCTTCAGACTTTGCATTTGGCAAATGTGAGATGGTGTATTTTCTATGTGTGACAAACTGGTTCCTTATGTGTCACTAGAGAGAAGGCTGAGGGTTGGTTTGCGTAAATGTGTGTGTCAACGCGCAGCTTCTATCTCAGCAACAAAGACCAAGTTGGTCAGTGACAGCAAAATGGGCAAGGGTCTGGGGAGGACATCCTAAAAGGCTCTTTGCCCCAGTGGCAAGAGAGTGTCCAGGCAGCAGCAGATAAAAGGTGGTGGTGTAGGTGAGGCTGGAGGACTTGCTGCCATGCCCGTTTCTCCTCCCTTCCCCACTTCTGGTTTCCAGGGGGTTGGCGCTGAAGCAATCTCAATGGAGGCAATGTAAAAGATACACCTCCCTGTTTTCTTGCTCTTTGGCCTCACAACTCAAGTTGCTTTTTGTGCTCAGTATTTGCTCCTCATTTCAGAAACGTGAATGAGATTAGGATCATTAGCAATATATTCATCTGTTCACTAAAAGCTGACAGATGAATTTCATCTTTTTTGTAACAGCACTGAAAACAAGAATATGATACTAAGATGCATTCAGATGGATATTTCTCAGGATGACTTGATTTGGCCGGGCCCCTTATCTTATTAAAATCTGTGTAATTTTTCTTCTCTTGGCTTCAGTGCAATTATGTTTCGGCCCATAATACATTAAAGGGAACACATAGTAATACATCTATTTCCATGGCTGAAAGATATCTTACTCTTCTTGTTTATTGTCGTTATAAAAACATCAATTGTGTAACTATCAAATGTGTATTTCTTGTACTGGGACAATATGCAGGATGGGATAAACCTAAGCAACCAACTGTCACTTATTATACAATTATTTATTTCTCACATTTTGTGTCTTCCTGTTATCTCTGTTTTTAATTGACTGGATTTTTTTTCAAGCAGCTTTAAACAAAAGTCGTCAGGTTTTAAATGCACTTGCCATAAGAATTATTTCACTTTTACACATAAAAATGAGAATTTTTTCTGTCACAGTTCAACCCCTTGTTGCAGTGTTCAGATCTAGAGGTAGTAAGTCAGTTTTTCCATGCAGAAGGATTGGAGCAGCTTCAAAAGTCAACACTCTGCACATTGGAAGCTCTGCACTTTGGAAAGAGGCCAGAAGGTTCTTCAAGCCTTGAGAAAGCTTCTGATCTAACATCTTCAAGCAGTGATGGTTTTAGGCTACAGAAAAGGGCTATTTTATCTCATGGTACTTTTTTTCACTTCTTGAATGAATATAACAAAACAATATATTCTTGCTCCTGCAAAAGGTTTCACTGTACATCACCAAAGGCGTACAGATAATAAAAACTTCTCACCCTGTTCTTTCCACCCTCTTGGAGAGTTTGCCTGCTGCAGATAAGCTGTGTGCCAGATGTTTGCTGAAACAATCTGAAGGTTTTCTCTCACTTCTGTGTAAAAATTGTATAACATAGTTGCAGTTTCTTCCCCCTTTATTAATACACCCATCTCAACCGAGGTGCTGAGGCCACTAAATCAACCATGAAGCACAGACTAGGAGACACAGGTCTGGAGACATCTGGCTGTTCATATAATGATGATCAAACTGTTGTCTCCCTGTTTTCTTTGGCCAAACTAGCGGTCAGCCAAGTGCACTCAGAAACTTTCACAGGTAAGTAGATGCAGTCATGCTCCTATGCATACTGTGGGATTGTAGGTGCCAAGAAATCTCTCTGAGATACTGCCGTGTTCTCCCTAATACAGTGGTCCACCAGGAGTCCTCTTTGCATGCATGATAATTCACAGCAGTGGTGTAATTCACTGTTCTGTACCTGAGGGGGTGGATTCTATGACCTAGATCAGGTTCCTGGTGTCATTTGAGATGCTGCATAATATTCAAAACCTCTATGTAGGTTGGCAGGTATGACACAGGACCTAGAGGAGACCCGCAACTTCCAGGAGCAGCATCCTGATGCCAAGGGTGTTATACTCAGATGTCTCAAGTGTCAATAGACAGCTATACTTAGGCAACTGAGTTGAGTGAGCCTGGATACCACAAGTCATATTTGTCTATCTCAGGCTTGCCATAGGAAAGTCACTTAATTAATTAAGTCACTGAAATTTTCACCATTTGTCAGCACAACTCTCGAAATTCAGAAAGTGAGAAATAAACTGCAACACTTTCTTATCTCTGATGCATAGAAGCATTAACATTGAAAACACGCTTTTCTTTCTCTTTCCATAGAGGGAATGATCCTTGTCTCCAGGTGGCCTTGCTAGGAAAATTGCCTTTGACTTTATTGAATACAAAGAATAAGTACAGGGCCCTTCTTCTTCAGGGACTGTGTACTGTAAGAAAATAAGTGCTAACTTAATGTTTCATGAGGCATTAGTTGAGCACTATTCCCAGTGTGAATATAACACTCAAGTGTTTCCATCTCTCTTTAATGTTTAACAGGTTGATAGAGCTCCTTCCTTTTGTTACCATAAATTACTACTGGGGAATTATAAGCAAGTGCCTCACCTACAGTAAGGCTGCATCAGATCCATTTGTTTACTCACTTTTACGTCAACAGTACAAAAAAGTTCTGATCAACATCGTCAATAGGATACTTAAGAGGGACCTGTATCCGTCCTCGGGGTACAACAGCTCTCTCGACACCGAAAACGATTACTGCTTGCACAGAACAAACTAGTGACATGAAAAACATTCCCCCTCAAGTGAGACAGGTGTTTGCTGCTGCTGCAAAGCTGCCTTTCCTCTCTCAAGCCAACAGTGGTGACAGTGTCTCCAGGGTATGAAAGCTGCATTAATGCATTGCATTTAATTGTGGACTTTCACAAAAGGCTCTGCCCTGGTCTGCAGCTAAGTACAATATCTGGCAAAGTTATGTCCCTGTGTGAATGGAGTAGGTTTGAGGGGTTTAAAGAGAGCCTTTAGAGAAGCTTAGAGAGCTTTTAATGCTTCATGTCTGAAGATTTGGTATGTCTTGGAGCACTCCACATCAGACGTGACATTCCAGTGTCTTCTGGGACCACAGGAATCCCCAGGGTGGAAGGAGAGGTTCAGAGTCCGACTTGTTGTGCGCGTAACTCAGCAGCCCAGGATCTGCTCTGTTAGCTTTGAACATTACAAATAAGTCTTTTAATTGATTGATTTATTGTATTGGTGCCTCAAGTGAGTCAGCACTTTGAATCTGAGATTGTTGTTACTATTATTTATTACTAAGCATCATGATTGTAACATAGCCTTTAGGAAGTGGTACATATATTTGATATGCTGGTATTCTATCAAGCGTAACCAAAGTCCACATATCTGAGTTACTAATATTTAGCACTTCAGTGGTATGTGATTACAATAACAGCAACAGTAACAAAGATGTATAAGGAATTTAGTTAAATAGCACTGTAGTTCCATCACTGAGCTAGTAGTCCTATTCAAACAAGCTTTTATTCAGAAAAAAAAAAAAAACAGCTAGACAGTAGAAATGCCAGATACCACTGTGTTTAAGATATATTACTTCAGAAGCTATGTGTTTTCAAAGAACAGGCTAAAATATGTTAATTCTTTTTAAGGGATAAATAATATGTAAAATATTTCATGCATTGGCTATATTTGGTGGATTGTAATAATATTGTACAATCTTTTCTTTTGTAATGATCAATTAATCTGGTGATTTTAACTGATACCAAGAGATGTCTGAGAAATATTATAACAGACCTCCTGCCAAATGCTCAGAAACACAAAGCTGCTTTATTATTACATGTATTTTTCTCTTTTATTTCTTTTGAAATCTAAACAGGCTTTGGAAAAATGTGAGAATTATTTTTAACTATATTCCTTTGATTATATGACATGAACCAAAATATTCTATGGCTTTCAGTAAACTACTATTTTCTAATTGATTACATAAGGGTAAAATTAAAGAAATTCTAAAGTATATTTTAAGGGGAAAAAAAAGAAGATAGTAAAGAACACTTATTTTTTCTGTAACAATGGACTTGACCTTTTGAAGCGTTGAGAAGGCTATTCCTGGTCAAACTAAGCATATAAGTATGTGATTAGGCACAAATCTAATTTCATTTGAATTTAACAGCTCTATTCCCATGCTAAAAATTAAGTACACAATTAACTGTGTTGTAAAATCAGTGTTGAGCAGTCCACACATCAAGAGGGTTTTCCTCACCACCCACAATGAGGAAGGAGAGCATCTTATTGCAAGCCCAGTGAAGTCAAGGAAAGGTGATGCTGCGTGACAAGTACTTTGTTCTCTTACCTCCTGCTTTTAATCTCTGAGGCCCTTCTGGAGCTTTTTTCCCCTCTTGCAAGTACCTTAGGCCTCTGTGTTTTGCATCTATAGTTCTGCCTGTGTTTAAATTGAATGTACTATAATGGTTTTGTCTTCTTAGTAACAGTATTTGTACTCTCTCCAATTTTGTGTAAATACAGTATTTCAGAAAAAAAAAAAAAAGTTGTCTATGGAATCTTTCCAGTTTTACTGTCTTCCTGTCTGCCTCCACATGCCTCCTGCTACAAAACCCCAGTGCTTCAGTTTTCATTTCAGTTGCAACACAAGAACCACATACGTCTGTGTGGGGTGGATGCTAAATTTTCAGTCATTTTTTAGTCATTTTTGTGCCAAAAGGTTTTGATAGACTAGAGCATTTATCTGTGAATGAGTTTAATGATACCTACAATTGTTAGCTTTGGTTGCCTAAACAAATGGTGCTCACTGTACAAAAAGAATATGTTACACATAGTTAAGTGTATTAAATTGTCACCTCCAACATATACAAATGAAATAAAGCTTTACTTTGATTTATTTCTATTCTAGAATCAATAAAATAGTAAAGAAAAAAAATCATTTTATAGCTATTAAACTATAAGCTACATTTTAAAGGTATAAAACATAATATGAAAGCATAGAACATAGTTAAACTGCTACATCTGCTATTAATTAACAAATCTTATTCATGCCAGTTAAAATGGTTTTCATGCAAATACTTTACAATACTGCTCAACCTCACAAAGCATTGAACATTTCTGGAGGTGCTCAGGTCTAGATGGGAACAAAGAACCAAAAGAAAATAAAATATTCTAAGCCTATGCTGTGTGTAGCAGAACATCCTTTAGATTTGATTTCATAGAGAATTAGGAAGCTAAGATCTGCAGTATGCTGCAGACCAGAATCTAAGGAAGGGCAAGGAGAGCTGTAGTCCTATCTGTATCCATTTGCAATGAAGTTTAACTGCCCTGCTTAGCCTACCAAAAGACATCGTCCTCTGCTCAATATGCACAGCCAGTTCTGCAGGTAAATTTTTCTTTCTCCCATTTTCTCACTCCCCACCAGAGAAGGGTTTGCTCCACTTTTCTAACCAAGCGGGAAGCATTTAGTGAGAAGTTTCAGTTTCATTCTCCCAGGTTCCTGATGTAGACAAAACTTGTTAGCTTGCTGCTTCATTCACCATGCTCTGGGTTATTCGGGGATAGGAGGAGGTAGGGGGAAACCACACTTTGCCCCCATTTTCGGGGATGCTGCAAAAAGGATCAAATGATTTAGTGCTATACTGGAAGTGAGAACATACATCTTACATGATGGGAGCATCCACCAGAGGTGGCAAGGTTGTGGATTCCCTCTTATTGACATTTTAGATAAAACAAATATTGGATACTGTCGTGGTTTAAACCCAACAGTCCAGTAACTAAGATATAACACAAATCACTACTGCTACCACAGAAAATAATAATTATAAGAGAAATAACAAGGGAAGAGAATACGATACCACCCACTGAAACAAGCCCAACCCAGAAGAGACCGAACCCTTCTGGGTAACCCCAGTTACCTCCCCGGGCATGACATGCTGTGGTATGGAATACCTCCTTGGCTAGCTTGGATCAAGTGTCCTGTCTCTGCTTCCTCCCGGCCTCCCTTCCTCCCTGGCAGAACATGAGACTCACAAAGTCCTTGGTCAGAGTAAACATTACTTAGCAACAACTAAAAACATCGGTGTTATCAGCACTGTTCCCAGGCTGAAAGTCAAAAA
This sequence comes from Melopsittacus undulatus, assembly GCF_012275295.1. Classification (NCBI taxonomy): domain Eukaryota; kingdom Metazoa; phylum Chordata; class Aves; order Psittaciformes; family Psittaculidae; genus Melopsittacus; species Melopsittacus undulatus. Next base: position 10,839,496 of record NC_047533.1, on the reverse strand, counting down.
CACAGCACTGCACCAGCTACTAAGAAGGAGAAAAATTGACTGCTACTGCTAAACACAGGACAGATACAAAATCCTGTCTGTAGAGTTTGGTTTAGTCAGCAGATTTCCAACAAGGCTAAAGTGTGATATCCAAAACAGCATCTTGCCATTGACACAGACTCTTGACTTTATCTGGTTTTCCTTCCCAATGGCCTGGAATGGCTTCTGATGGGAGATAAGAGACTGGCAAATACCTGGCAGGTGAGTTGTGGAGTTGGAAATGCCATGGGGATCAGCAGGACTACCCGATACCACCACTTCTCTAGGAATAGGAGCTGTCACCCACCTGTGACAGCTTAGGTAAAATGATTGTGAGATGTGTGTGAGAGAAGCACCATTTCTTCTTCCCTTCTTCAAACTTGTATTTTGGCAATAGAGATTGGAGTTGAGAACTGCACTATATCTGGGAGACATCCTCCTCCTAACTGCAGTAAGATTATAAACTCTGCAACACAACAAACCTTTAATTAGTCTATGCAAATGAGGAGGTATTCAACTCTTTTTCTTTAACACACCTCTACCAAAGTGTTTCCAAACCTGATGACTTGGATACTGTCTGGTGAGATCCAGGTTGGAGTTCTGAATCTGCTTTTTCAGAGGCAAGAAGTGAATCTGTGTGCCCTATTTCCTAGGTGAGTGCTCTGATGATTGTTTTTATCACAAAGAGTAGCACCTCTTCAAAGGAAATAAATCCCTTTTTTTTTCCTAGCACCTATATTGCAGATAAACTCTGAGACTGACAGACTGAGTTTCTGAGGTAATAAAGGTGAAGCAGGCTTAGACTGGATATTCCCAA